>NC_141686.1:67323158-67718158 GCF_964263255.1 Lissotriton vulgaris | reverse complement strand
GGTGTGTCATTCTGCTCTTGGCACGTTAGCTTCCACTCATTCTCCTTTTGGGTGCCTAGACTCTGTGCTTTTCGCTGCTACTCCATCCAGGTTCTAACGGCATGGAGTTTATACTGTTTTCTAAACCTCCCTCCATCCTGGTCTGTCTCCCCATGTCTTGGGGTCTCCTTGTCTCTGTTGCAGGCGCTTGGGTTGAGCTTCTCTTGGCCTCTGCTCGGTGCATAGATTCTTGTGGGGGTCTGGTACCACTTCTATGTGGTGGTTTACTTCTGATCAGTGGCCATGTGTCATGACTTTTTAGTCCTGTACCCCCTTTTTTTGTTGCCTCCTTTGTCCACAGACTGGCTGTCAGACAGTTCAGTCCTGTGGTTGCATTTTGTCTCTGAATGGCATGTCACTCATTTCCGCTGCTGTTGCCTCTTTAGGAGGGCACTGTTCTTTGCTTGGTGGAATTTTTATTGGGGGAGTGCTTGTTTGCTTCCTTCAGCCCCTCCAAGTGTTGCGTACTTTTCCACATGGGATGGTTTCTTATCATTGTTGTTTCAAAGGTTTTTGTTTCTTTTTTGGCACACTGTTCCTATACACTCACAGTTTTGGTAGTGGCTCTGTGTTGTGGCGCGGAAATGTTTCACTGTAGAAAACTGACATCAGCACACCAAGGGGGTCTTATATAGCTCCATTGACGTCACTTCCGTGGACGATGTCAGGACAGAGCCAGGGGACACCGCCCCCCCCCCCGGGGTGCAGGGGTTCTGCTGGGGAAAAAGGTTTTCTGGGTCCAGTCTGACTCCTGGGGATGTTCTAAGTTAAAGAATCTGCAGCTAGACTGTGTCTGTACCAGCTACATCGTTACTGAAGGTAAGTAACTCGTTCAACAAGTGCAGCCACCATAGTTGAAGCAATTTGGCCTAAGGTGCCTGTCATATCACATGCCTGTACTACCTGCCCGACTGCAAAAGGAGTATCTGCTGGAAGTGTCTGGACACACATGAGTATCTAAGGGAGTTTTGTGGACTCGAAGATGCCAGAGAGGAGTTTCGTTTCTGTTAGGGCCTTCCTCACACCACAAAGCGTCATATTGTAGCATAACCACTAGATAGTATAGTTTGACATCTGGAAGGCCTTGGCCTCCTTGGTTGGGGTCTAGTTTAAGGATCTCAAGGCGGACTCTGCTTTTCTTACCTGCCCAAACCAGTGCCGCTAAAATCCCATCCAGACTTCGAAACAGTGAGGGCGGCAGCATGCAGAACGAATTCTGTAATGTATATAGGCGGCGGAGCAGAAGGACCATTGTACACAGTGCCACTCTCCCCATAACTGGCAGAGGCAGGGTGGTCCAAAACCACACAGAGGCAGTGAGTCAAGTTATCACCCTGCACATACTCAATTCAAACTGTTAAAGGTGGTCGTTGGCAATCTGCATTCCCAGTAGTGAAAGCTCACTGTTTCCGACCATAATCCTACCGGGGGAAGCTAGGGGGTACCCAATTTAGCCAGCGCAGTCTGTATGCCTTTCTGCCTATACCACTTCTGCCCAGAGTGCTGTAGAAGATCAGGAGCGACTGGGCCCAAGTCCTCTTGTGTCTCCAGATTGGGCACAAAGAGTCTGGTATCCCCAGCTGCTACACATGGCCATCGATCCTCCGATCAGACTGCCTCTTCAGGAGGATCTTCTGCCGCAGCAACAGGGCATGGTCCTCCACCTGAACCTGTTCAGCCTCCACCTCCTTGCGTGGAGATTGAGCGGCGGCAGTTGACATCATTTGACCTGCCTCCCGAAGTCTGTGATGTTATCTTGGCAGCCAGGCATCCCTCCACTAAGACGGTATACGCCTGTAGATGGAAAAAGTTGGTGGCATGGTGCACAGTAAAGACTGTGGATCCCCTTTCTGCCCCTATTTCTGAGGTTCTCTTGTTCTTCCTTTCTTCAGCCCAGCAGGGCTCTGCTCTGGGCACTATAAAGGGCTACCTCTCGGCCATTTCAGCCTTTCGTAGGCTTCCTGATCAGCCTTCTCTTTTCAAGTCCCCCATTGTAAATTGCTTCCTTAAGGGCATTACTCATCTTTTTCCTCCAGTTCCCTTCGTAATGGCCCAGTGGGACTTGAACTTGGTTCTTACATATCTTATGTGCACTCCCTTCGAGCCACTACATAACTGTCCTCTCAGGCTTCTGACTTTAAAAACTGCCTTCCTGGTGGCCATTACCTCTGCCCGCAGGGTGAGTGAGTTCCAAGCTCTTTCTTCAAAGTCTCCTTTTCTGACTGTCCATCCGGACAAGGTTGTCCTTCGAACCCATCCATCCTTCCCTCCCAAAGTGGTTTCCATATTGGACAGACCATCACTTTTCCCACCTTCTTTCTGCCTCTGCATCCTTCCAAAGAGGAAGAGAGGCTCCACCGCTGGATCCAAAACGTGCGCTTTCATTTTATTTGGATCACACAAAGCAATTCAGAGTGGATGACCAGCTCTTTGTTAGGTACGTGGGTGCCAAGAAAGGTCGGGTCATGCACAAATGGACCATCTCTAGATGGGTCATTTTCTGCATCAAAGCTTGCTATTCCTTGACAAAGAAGGAGCCTTCAGTGGGGCTACGCGCCCATTCCACCAGGGCGACAGCAGCTACCACTGCTTTGGGGCATGGAGTCCCCCTCAATGACATGTCAGACAGCTACCTGGGCTTCGCTGCACACGTTCACTAGACACTACTCTCTGGAGAGACGGCTTCTTTGGCCGTTCTGTTCTCCAGGACTTTCTGGTGTGAACTTGGTTCGCAGACCCACCTCCGGGGTTGGTATTGCTGGGGTATCTATTCTAAGGTAAGGAATCTATAACTAACTGTTTCTTTCAGATGAACAAGTTACTTACCTTTGGTAACCACATATCTGTAAGAAACATAGGTTATTTATAGATTCCTTACCGCCCCACCCATCCTCCCCGTTCTGCAAACTGACTTTTAGGAATAAGGATTTCCTTTCAGGGCCTTAGCTTTGTGCACCAGTGGTCAGAGCACTAGTGGTCATGGCTCTGTGATTCTGGCGTGGAAAGTCGTGTACAGAACTGACATCAGCTCGCGATAGTAGCTCGCGATAAGTAGCTACCGCGATGTCCCCATTTAAGTAGCTACCGTGACATCATCCCAGCCACCACAACGATGAATGCGGAGCTGACTGACGCCACCTTCCGGCGCACAGGGGTACTGCTGACGAAAAACGTTCCGGATCCAGTCTGACACCTGGGGATAATTCTAAGGTAACGACTCTATAACTAACCTATGTTTCTTACAGATTTATTGTTACCGAAGGTAAGTAACTTGTTCTTTTGCTTGACTACAAGTAGGACAGTCTTCAATGTATGTCTTAACATCCTGTATTAACGTAGGCCACAAAAACCAGCGTTGACATAGGTCAATTGTCTTCTTTTCCCCTAAGTGCCCTGCAAGAGCAGAATCATGTTCCCAGTGTAATACTGTTTTCTGCAATTCTTTGGTGGGAGCAAAGAGTTGGTCACCATGATATAAGAAGCCCTGTTGTTCAAGCACACCAGAGGGATAAGGAGTGATATCTTTTACCTGAGCAAGTTTCTCATAAAATTCTTGGGAGAAACAAACTGCAATAATTCTCTCAGCTGACATGATAGGTTGCGTCTTGTTTTGATCAGAATCGGATGAGGAGAAATTGAAACTTGAAAGTGTGTCTGCTTTTTGTTGTGCATTGCCCGGTCTATAAGTAATAACTAAGTTTAATTCATTAAAGAAGAGCAACCAGCGGCGCTGTTGTGGAGTCAAGGCTTTAATGTTTTTGAAGAATTGAAGGTTACGGTGATCAGTATGGATGGTTTTGGTATGTCTTGCTCCCAACAGATGATGACGCCATTCATGGAAGGCGAGCAGTATGGCAAGCCGCTCCCTTTCTGCCACCTTATAATTCTGCTCGGCTGGTAAAAAAAGTTTAGAAAAGTAGGCAACAGGGTGAAAACATCCTGTTTCAGTGTCTTGTTGCGACACAACACCACCCACAGCAATTTGTGATGCAATGGCATCCAGAAAAAATGGTTGAGATGGATCTTGATGTCAAGTAAAGGGGCTTCCGTGAAGACCTTTTTAAGTTGCTAAAAGGCTTCATTAGCTTGTGAATCCCAGCAAAAGGGGCCTCCTTTTTTCACTAAGCAGGTGACACCATCAAAGAAAACTGGGGTATGAAGTGCCGATTGAAGTTTGCAAGCCCTAAAAGTTGTTGTATCTCTTTCATGGATTTTGGGGCCTTCCATTGTAAAATGGCTTGCACCTTGGAGGTGTCCATGCCAATCTGGGGAGATGACCTACCCCAAAAAGTCGATGGTTAGGACATGAAAAATGCATTTCTCGGCCTTAGCGGAGAGGTGGTGTTCTCTTAGTTTTTGAAGGACCGTCCGTACATGCTCTGTGTTTTTCTGGAGCTGACGAATAGATCAAAGTATTGTCAATGTAAACTATGAACAACACATGAAAACTGGTGGTCTGGTGAGGGAATATAAAAGATAGTCACAGAACAAGGGTAGAAGCAGGACCCAAAACAAAACAAATCACTTGCTTATATGGCAACTAGTGGTAGTAGAAAATTCTGACACAAGTGCAACTCCATGACAGAAGAAACCCTGAGGAGGGGAAGAAAAGGTTAAGGATTTCCATCAACTGCACTTCGTGGCCAGTGTCATCATTTGGAACTCCAAAGATACCCCTGACACCTCAGCTCTTCTGGCAGCAGGCCGAAAGCTGGTGGACTAGGCGTGTTGTGAGACCAATGATACAAGAAGGAAGAATGACAGGCTGAGTATCTCAAAGGTATACTGACCAGACGAGTCAAAGATGCAGTGCAAAGACAGAAGTGTGAGTGTAAGTGAGTTAAAAAAGATACAGCAGTGGTCCAAAACACATTTATTGGTTACCACTGATGAACTTATTAAAAAACAGTGTTGGCTTTGAAATTAATCTACCGAAAAAATGGTCTACTAGTTTCAGCCGTAGTGGGCACAAGGACCCCGGCTTTCTTTAGGACCTAGTTGTAATGGCTACTGCATTAGGTGCAATTTTGAAAACAGTGGGAACAAAAAAGCAAAATAAAATAAACTAAAGAATCATCACCATGTTATTTCATGTGACCAATCACAGTACCTCTATGCTGGAGGGATGACTATTCATACCTGTAGAGATAAAGCAAGCATTAAATACAGAGAACGCATTTCTATGCTGTGTAAATCACCGCCTCTTAACCTCTTCTGTGATTGTAAAATAAATGCAAAAATAGTAGTCCACTCACCTATCTTGTGTGAGGTAACCAGCCTTACCTCACCTGGCTCTGACTCCGGTCAAGGGAGGCACCGCACTGCAAGTACAAGTACAAATACAACAGCCCGGTAAGCCGCCTGTCCTATCAAGAATGTATATGGACAGAGTAATCTATGTGTAAGGGCTGATATCTAAAAGAAAAGTTAACCATGTCCTCAACAATTAAAAACAATGTCTCCCCAAAGCGACTTCAGGCCAGTAGCGCGGGAGTCTTCAGTAGCTACCCTAGCTCGATGTAAGCATTCAAGATATTACCACCGAGCCAGAGATAGCTTCTCCCAAAACGCTGTGGGGCTCGCAATATTAATTATATCTATATGGCAAACCGGAATAGAATGCCGATCTGCCCTTGCGATAATAGAGTATTCCGCTATGCTTGATAAGCTGTTCGCTGGTAAAACGGAGGGTGCTTACCTCTCCGTCGATACCTCTGGTGGTGTCCTAAGGCAGGGGGAGGTGGCGTTTCCCCGTTATCAGCCGCCATTAGAGCCTCCCGGGCCGGAATCATGTGACTCGTGACATCAGGGGGGACTAATCAATGGCGTGCTGGAACTACAAGATGACGTCAGCGGACTGTGAAGTGTAGTCCGGAAAAAAACGGCACCATGCAACCTTCTCTTTTCCCATAGAGAGAATGACAATCAGGGGGCTGGTAATCTCCAAATCAAATGACCATGAGTCTTTGGCTGGATGAGAGTTGTGTACAGTTCAAAAAGCCTCCCTGCAAGAAATTTATTAGAACAGTCTATGGTGGCTTAATTAACTTGTATCTGAAACCCGCTCTTTAGCGACATGGTTTCGATGTGTGGTGTAAACTTCACAGGACACCCTATGTACTGGTGGTTGTGCAGATGGTATTCACAGCAGGGTCCAAGGAATATCATCATTAAGACCCCGTGTGTCACTTTGGAGTTTAAAAACCCATCTCTGCTCTTTTTGAAAGAGGAATTTAGTCTTATCGCTCACATGGGGGGGTATGGCTGGTTTCTCCAATACAGTCCAGAAGAATTCTTCAGGCTTATGTTTCAGCTCCAAGAAATGTCTCGTGAGTTTGGTATTAGACTTGCCACAACGGAAGGTACTTTTATGTTCCAGCCTGTGTTGTCGTACCTTTCTTGTGGTCATGCCTACATAACGTTCCTTACAAGGACATTCAATTAGATAAATTAGATAGTCACTATTACAGTTAGAAAACTGTGTCTGTATCCATGGTCTTTGAGTGCCAATATCTATGGTTTTGGTTTGTTTGGTCTGCGGGCATATGGAGCAATTCCCACAGGGGAAGTGCCCTTGGACCGGAGGTAAATCCCATAAGGTGTTAGTCGTGCTAGGTTTCAACCTTGGTCTAGTATGCACCAGAGCATCCCGCAAATTTCGCCCTCTCTTAAATGCGAAAAGAGGCATCGGGATTCGTTCATTTCTGGTGTTGAGGAAGCGCCAATTCTTCCGGATGCACTTCTGTAGACCATTGCTCAAAGTGCTAAAGGTGTTAACAAATGTCATGCGTTCCAAAGGTGGTTTAGCGACTCTTAGCTCTAGCAAGGCTTCTCTGTGGTTATTAGAAGCCTTCTTGCAGGCCCTTTTGACAAGATGTCTGGGATACATCTTGTCCTGCAACTTCTTTTGGACAGATTAGTCGCATGGTATTTGTAAGAATCCGATGTAGAGCAATTGCGCCTAAGGCGCAAAAACTGGCCAAAAGGGAAGTTTTCCCTTAGGGGTCTTGGATGCTGGCTGTCAAATCTCAGTAGAGAGTTGCATGCCATTGGTTTGCGATAGAGTTCACTTGATAGACCAGTTGGAGTTACATATATGGAGAGGTCTAAAAACGAAATTGTGTGTTTACTCATTTCTAGAGTGAACCTCAGGTAACTGTTTTGTATATTGAGCCAAGTATGGAAAGCTCTGACTGACTCTTCGTCCCCCCGCCAAACCACTAGGATATCATCAATATACCGCTTCCAGAGTCTAATCAACTTCTGGAAGGGATTTGTGGCGGTAAGGACATGCATTTCCTCAAACTTATGCACGTACAAGTTTGCCAGGCTCGGCGCATAGACACTGCCCATACTCGTACCTGACACTTGTAAGTAATAGGTCTCCTCAAACTCAAAAAAGTTTTCTTTCAAGGCCAGGTAGGCCAGGGTCATGATGAAATTAACCGGAGTAATGGAGTTAAGTTCAGTGTGACTTAAGATGTCCGAGATGGTCTCTAGGGCTCATCCAGAAGTCGATTAGACTCTGGAAGCGGTATATTGATGATATCCTAGTGGATATCATGTATGAGATAGGTCATTTAACCATGATTTGTGCCAACAATCATACAAAACAGATTCAGTTTGACCTAATAAGACACCCCAGTATTTGGAGCCATTTTGGGTATCCTGTGGTTACAAGTACATAACCCCTAAATAGACCTAGTTGCAACAACAGTTACACTTATTCCAAACATTGTTAGCAAGCGTGGTTTCACTGGCCTAGTCTGAGCTGCTGACGTTCTTGATTATGAAATTGGGGCCCCGACGGTTGCTACCCGGGGCCACCTTACTCCGCCGTTTCTGCCTTAACCCTGAGCTCGACCTATCTGGCTTGCAACTTGGATGAGCGAGGCCGTCATGACTTGAGGGGACTGGCTTATCAGAGGCCCTCAGTCCTAGCCTACAACGACATTTCAGCTGGAGAGAAGCAAACGACGGCATGGGGAAGCCGAAAGGGAGCAAGAATGGCGCCCAGCCCGTGTCGGACACTGACACACTTGATAGGGGGGAACAATCTGACTCCAGACAGCTGCGAGACCCCCAATTACAGCTACAATTGGACAAAATCCTGGCCGCAATAGCGGATTCCTGCATGGCGTTACAACAAGATATCGCGCAAGTGGCCACAGGACTGGGTCTACTGAGGGCCGACCATGGAAAACTGGCCGACAGAGTTAAAACAATGGAACCAGCACACAAAGACCTCAAAGCCACTATGACTAATGTGCTGGAGCGCATAGATGTGTTGGCGAGGAGAGCGGAGGAGGCCGAAGGACGCAATCGCCGGAACAACATCCGGATAGTGGGCCTTCCGGAGAAAATAGAAGGGCAGGACATGGTACACTACCTTGAGAACTGGCTACAAACCGTGTAGCACAAGAGGGCCTATCGACCTTCTATACTCTGGAGCGGGCACATAGAGTACCGGCCACCGCAACAAGGACGCCCTCCGTGCCCGTGGTGGCCCGATTACTACACTACCGTAATAGCGACGTACTGCTCCGGACTGAGCGTGTGAATGGCCCCTATCAGGAAGAGAACAACAAGGTTAATATCTCCCCAGATTATACGTATGAAACACAGCGTCGGCAAACCTCTTTCCTAGCTGTTGAAAGAGAACTAAGAAACGAGGGACTGCAGTACTCCTTCTCTTCCCAGCTAAGCTGCGAGTTATTGTGGATGATAAGACGTGTTTTTTTGACACTCCAGACGACGCATGCGCTTGGCTAGAATTGTATAAGACCGGAAAAGACGACCACGAGCAAAGAGCAAGAATGATCCCAGAAGGTCTACCGCAACGGAAATTGCGACAGATCCGTAACAGGCAAAGGGGACTGAGGAGGCCCTTAAAGTCGGAGACAACAGCAGAACGAAGGGGGGGTCTTGGAGGTGGTGTCTGCACTATTGGAAACTCAAGACTCCCCAGCGCAGGACGATGTGGAGTCAGAGAAGGGTATCGAACAATCTGACACTGAGAACTCGGAAACAGACAGTGTGCCCTTGCCCGAGGTTACCCCGGCGACAGCAGAAGGAATGCTGGACGAAGGATATAAATACCCCGGTGAGCTGTATGATTTCGGAATAAAGACTATAGAGGACTGCTTGCTGTGAGCTCTGGGAGGGAGTTGATGGTTGTTGTTGGGAGGTGGGTGGTAATTGAGACATTTATTTAGCTGGGGCTCGGTTGGACAATGGGGTCTCAGGGATGGGGCGGCCGCCCGTTGGCGGGCAACCCTTCCTCACTGCCCTTAAGGCGCACCCACAGTGACTACTGTTGGGTTAGTCATATGTTAGTGTTTAGAAGTGTTTGGATGGGAGCTAGACGGATAGCACTAGGTCCTGTTCTTGGAGGGAGGTGGGGTTGGGAATGTTTTAGGGAAATGAAGGGAGGGCTCATCACCGATGTCGACACATTGCCACGCTTAGGGCATCTAGGGAGAGGCTGGAACGGGGTGCACAGGACACTGCTGGACACTGGGTGATTCGACTAATTTGCGATGTATAACCTGGAATGTGAGGGGCCTTCACACCATGACGAGACGCCACAAGATCCACGCTTACCTGGTACGCAGAGGGGCACATATTGCACTACTCCAGGGAACACACTTAACAAAGGCTGAAGGAGTAGCACTACAGCGTAGATGGAGGGGTCAGATCTATAACACTACATACTCAGCATTTGCTAGAGGCGCGCTAATTTGGATTAGAGCCGGGGTTCTATTTCAGGTAACCAAGCAGATAATAGACCTAGAAGGCAGATTTGTAGCCATTGCAGGGAAACTAAGAGGTAGAGACGTAGCCTTTTGTAGCATATACGTGCCCAATGTTGATCAATTGACCTTCCTGGCGAAAATATCTGGGTCTCTAGCGCACTTCCTCGCAGGACCGTTAGTGATGGGCAGTAACTTTAACTCTATAATGGACATTTCTCTAGATAGGTCGCATCCCCCCTTGGCTGACTCTCCAACGCACCGAATAACCAAAGGCAGGTTGGAATGGCAAACATGGTGGGGTCTGGTGGATGCTTGGCGCACACAACATCCACAAGACCGGGACTACTCCTATTTTTCAGGTATGCAGGAGCTACATGTAAGGCTAGATGCAGTGCTGTGCTCCCCAGAATTAATGCCGACAATTGTGAGAACTGAATACCTGACTAGAACGCTATCAGATCATAATCCCCTGCTGGTCACCATGCAATGGCTGCCTGGAGTCTCATGTGTCCCTACTTGGAAACTGCGCCCAAGATGCTGGATGACCCACTTTTCCATGCTGCACTGGAGGAGGGAATTACTCAGTACTTTGAAGAAAATGCTGGCACGACTGCGACAAGGGCAACAGAATGGGATGCCTTTAAGGTAGTCATTAGAGGGTTTTGCATAGGGAAACATGTGGGAATACGGAAAGTACTCCTAGATGACCTGGGTAGTGCTGATAAAGCACTCCGCGAGGAGGAACTACTAAGACCTAGTCACACTGAACTACAAGAAAAGGTTAGGGAGGCGAAAGAAGCGGTAGCAGCAGAAACGGAGCGTTTACGCAGCTTTGACCATAAAACCTATACAATGAGGACTCATGCAAAGGGCGACAAAGCAGGGACCCTATTGGCTTGGCTGGCTAACCCCATGAAAAGAGGTTCCCCCATAGTGACCATGCACACAGCGGAAGGAGAGGAGGTTTACACCCAGAATGAGATGGTCTTTGTTTGCCTGAACTAGGCCACGAACAGGTGAAAGAACTAGGGAAGGATATAGAGCTAGAAGAAATACGAGGCGCCATTAAGAGTATGGCGCGCAACAAAACCCCAGGTTTGGATGGGTTGCCCATAGAATTCTATGGAAAATACACTGACCTCTTAGCACTGAGACTCTTAGAAGTTTATAAAGAAGTGAAAAAATTAGGGCGACTACCACAATCCATGCGAGAAGCGTTAGTGATACCTTTATTAAAACCGGGGAGAGAGAGCGGAGACACGGCATCATATAGACCGTTGTCGATATTTACCACCGATTACAAAATACTAAGCAGCATCTCGCTTGTCACAACACATGACCACGCTAGTTCATTGTTAGACTCGGGGGTCTCTGGTTGGTACAGGTATGCACTTGTGACAAACAGGGACCCTCTCCTCTAGTCAGGGTAAGAGAACTACTCCTTTACAACTAACCCTTGCTCACCCTCTAGGTAGTGTGGCGCGAGCAGGCAAGGCTAATCTTCAGGGCGATAGTTAGTTAAGCATTTATGATCACATACAGGAAACCCACTGACCCACCACAAACGGACACCAGTCGTAGGATTGTATCAAAAATACGTAAACTTTATGTAAAAATATATGCTAATAATGTTTAGCGAATGAAGGCCACCAGATTTAAATAGGCAATTGTTCGTAAGTGTTCTTGGTTAGCAAGGTACGATGATAGGGAAAACAAACGTTGCGGACCCTGGATCCGATGCGAACTCGGGATAGAGTTCCAATGTACCTTGTGATGAGTGTCCGAGGCGTTTCAGGTGCAGCTACTGGTGAGGGCGGACCCTGGACGAGGCCAACGGTTCTCCAAAGGATCTATCCGGCTCGGAGACCCCTCGAGGTGCGAGGCGGGTGAGCGGGACGGTGTGGAGGGTTGTGGCGATCCGGGATCTGATGCAGCTCACGGGGCAAGGCGCCGTTCAGGCCTGCGGGGCGTACTACTTCTTAGCACACCAGTTCGTGCCTGTGGATCTGTGTGGGGCATTGCGTTCTCGGGCAGGCAGGTGCAGCACCGGGCCTTCGGTACCACATTACGGAAGGCCTTCTTGAGGTGCGGTACGGCCTTGGTATGCAGGAGGGCAAAGCGCGACAGTCGGGTACGTTACGACGTACGGACCGTCCGGGGCTATTAGATGCGCTCCATGCAGATTCCGTCGAGAGAAGATGAGAGGCGCACAGCGTGCTCCATAGCAGGCGAGGTGACAGGAGAGCGGGCGGCCCGGCACTGAAGCGGAGAGTGACTCAAGCTTGAGCGGGGCTCTCGGCGGCGGGGCGGCGAACAGGCTCCAAGCTGTCACGACCTTGGAGGGCGAAGGCACCCGAGTCACAACTCTGGCGAGGGAATAAGAACTAAAGACCCAACAGCAAACGGGCACAGGCAGAATAGAACCCAATGTTCCTGGGGTTCCGTTCAGGGGGAAAGCTTGTGATCAAGCCCTTGGAGATAGTTTCAGGCACAAGTCTTCAAAGTCTTTTCTGGTCTTTTCCTCTCCGTCCTCATCAAGGCACCACTGCAGGATTCCTTCTCCTCAGCTTCTCTTGGTCCTTCTAGTCGGGCAGAGGTTCGTCGTGGTCAAAACTGGATCTAATTTCCTAGGAGCAGGGCTCCTACCTTTATACTTGGTTTCTTTTGTCTTGGCAGGCCAGGGGGCCTGAGCCTGGTTCAACCCGGTTTTGGAGTACTCTGTTGACAGGACGCTGCCATCTTCTTTCAGGGTGCAGGGCAGGGACATCAGACGCTCCGCAGGAGGTGGAGCCAGCATTGTGGTGGTGGAGCACAGCCCTATTCAGAGTCAAGGCTACTCCGCCCACCCATCCTGGTGTAATCACTCTATTCACCACCTAGTCACCCCGACTGTCCCCGTGAATTCCCCAGCCCTGTCACTCACACAAACCCAGACAGCAGATACACATACTGGCAGAGGCGGGCTGAAATAGTCAGGCGAGCAAATGCTAACTTTCTAAAAGTAGCAGTTGCAAACACAGGATATTAAAATAAACCTTGCTAAAGGAAGTATTTTATTATTCTGAGTTCAGGCATACCAAACTTGACATGCCACTGTGTTCCCTGAGCCGGCCGGGACTATAGCGTGTAATAGTTCCAGCCGCTCACCTTGGCCTAAGAGAACAGGCAGCCCTTCAATAGTGAAGAACGAAAAAGGCGGTAATTCTTATAGGACAGGCCACACACATCAGGCTTGTCCTACCTTACGCTTACAATGCACCCTGCCCATGGGCCTACCATAGGGGTGACTGATATGAAGGTTTAGGGAAGCTTTCAGGGACTGGCAAGTGTGGGCACTTGCACAGTCAGCGTGACAGTACCAGACTGTACGCAGGGTCTGCATGGCGGACCCGAGACATCTTTTACGAGGCCGCTTCGGTGGGTGGCGCAACCAGCGCTGCAGGCCAACTAGCGGCATTTGTATCTACAAGCCCCGGCACTCCTGGTGCACGTTACTGGGGTCTGACAGTAAACCAAATAAGCCAATTATGGAAATTAATTACAGATACACTTTATATAGGGAGCACTTGCACTGCGGCACGGGTTGGCCGTGGCGCAGTGCCCTGAGCATCGAACACCAGCAAAACATCTGAGGCACATCAGCAAAAAGGGGAAGGGAGACTCACGCCAAGGTGCCAGGTCTAACATTCATGAAGACCAAGCTGGTTTTATACCAACGCGAAATACGACCATGAATATTCGCCGGTTGATGCGATTGTTAGAGAAAGGCCAATCAGAGGCACGACAACCAATGATACTGTCGGTAGACATAGAGAAAGCGTTTGATAGCCTGGAATGGGAATATCTTTACAAGGTGCTAAGGCACTTTGGAGTAGGAGAAGACTATCTAAGATGGACATGTACAAATAGAGGGAAAAGGAGGTACTAGAGAACAGGTCGTCCTCCTAAAGAGACATATGTAGAAAAAAGGAACCCAGTATCTGGATTCGGAGACCTGTCTCGTGTCGTGGCTAACTTCCAAATAATATCTTAGTGTAGCCAAAAAAGAAAGAAAAATTTCTTTCTTATAGTCCCCTCACTCACCGGAGTTTCCTCACGGTGACATGCTTCATCATTGGGGTCCTCCCAGTTCTCCACGAAAAGGGGCGTGCTGCGACTTGCGAACTACGTAGGAGCACTGTAATAGTGAAGGGCTATGTGTGGTGTAGGAAAAGTGGAGTGGAGTGGATGGGTGTGTGTGAGTTTTAAAAATACCGTGCTAGTGGGCCTCAATGTTTTATTCTGCTCCTAGACCAGGATGTTAAAAATGAGGTTATAGTGTGCACCAACCAATAATGTAGGTGGGTTCAGTATATGGTCAACATGTTTCACGCTACCCCTAGCGTTTCGTCAGGACCATACAGGGACCAGCCCTGTATTGTGCCACTCCTAAAAACCTAGAATTAGGATTAAGGAATTCGTTAGTGCAAAATTATATTTACAGTGAATAACGCTGTTCCTATTTGGTACACGCGTGGTTCAACATACATACGCTTGACCTTTTGGGCGAATGTATTGCTCACTGGTGAACATTTGTAGGTGCTTAATAGCACATCATGGTCTCTTAGGGGGGGCGGTATCGCCTCGGTGGAAACAATGTTCCTATTCAGCAATGCTGCGCAGTGTTACCTATCTGCTTCCCCTCGGCCCCTCGGTCCGAGGGGAAGCAGCTAGGTAACACTGCGCGGCATTGCTGAATAGGAACATTGTTTCCACCGAGGCGATGCCGCCCCCCCTAAGAGACCATGATGTGCTATTAAGCACCTACAAATGTTCACCAGTGAGCAATACATTCGCCCAAAAGGTCAAGCGTATGTATGTTGAACCACGCGTGTACCAAATAGGAACAGCATTATTCACTGTAAATATAATTTTGCACTAACGAATTCCTTGATCCTAATTCTAGGTTTTTAGAAGTGGCACAATACAGGGCTGGTCCCTGTATGGTCCTGACGAAACGCTAGGGGTAGCGTGAAACATGTTGACCATATACTGAACCCACCTACATTATTGGTTGGTGCACAGTATAACCCCATTTTTAACATCCCGGTCTAGGAGCAGAATAAAACATTGAGGCCCACTAGCACGGTATTTTTAAAACTCACACACACCCATCCACTCCACTCCACTTTTCCTACACCACACATAGTCCTTCACTATTACAGTGCTCCTACGTAGTTCGCAAGTCGCAGCACGCCCCTTTTCGTAGAGAACTGGGAGGACCCCTATGATGAAGCATGTCACCGTGAGGAAACTCCGGTGATTGAGGGGACTATAAGAAAGACATTTTTCTTTTTTTTTGGCTACACTAGGATATTATTTGGAAGTTAGCCACGACACAAGACCGGTCTCCGAACCCAGATACTGGGTTCCTTTTTTCTACATATATCTAAGATGGACGACAGTACTGTACACCTCAGCGGTGGCCAGAGTGAGAATGGGCACGCTGTTATCGGCACAATACCCCGTGGAAAGAGGCACGAGACAGGGGTGCTCACTATCTCCACTGCTGTTCGCTTTGGCAGTAGAACCTCTCGCGATTTCGATCCGGACGGGGGACCACTATGGGGGACTGCAAAGTAGAGTTGAACAACAATATATATCACTATACGCAGATGACATTCTGCTCTTCCTTGAAGATGCTGACAATGCAATGACAGGAGCTGAAAAGTTACTGTCGAGCTTGGGAGAACTCTCTGGCTTGAGGGTAAATTGGTCCAAGACGAACTTGTTCCCAATACGACAGGGGGAAACCCAACCCTCCATGATACGAGCAGTGAAATGGGAACCCACCTGTATGAAATACCTAGGAGTGTACATTTACCACACAACGGCCGACTTGCTGGAGGGAAATATTGGCCGTGGAATAAGGGCATTGAAAGGCAGTATGGCCTTTTGGGCTACTCTCCCACTATTGCGAACAGGTCGAATAGCACTATTGAAAATGATAGTGCTTCCTAGACTCTTGTATTAATTTAGAACACTGCCAGTGTGGATACCTGGCTCCACCTTTAAACTACTGAAGTCCTTGATAGTATCTTTTCTTTGGGGCGTGGGACGGCGAAGGATAGCACAGACTACGCTGATAGGACCCAAGGCGGAGGGAGGGTTGGCGGTCCCAGACTTTGAGCTGTACTACCTGGCGGCCCAGTTGCAGGTCTAAACACAGGAAATAGAGCGAGAATTCAGAGGACCAGAACATACGAGGGGTCGAGGTATGCCTCGCCATGTCCTTTCTTACACAGCACTACAGCAGAAACTGGATCTTGGGGATCTAACGCAAGAGGAAAAAACGATCAGACTGTGCTGGAATCGTTCACAGCGTAGGGCAGGTGTATTACACCTGTATGTCCCCGAAATCCCATTAGGAATGCTGACGGCGCTACCACACGGTGGCGATTGATCGCAATTGCAAGATTGAGAGGAAGTGGGAGTCCAAATGCTGGAGACCTATACGAAGACGGAGCGCTGCTGCCCTACCTAACACTCCTAGAAAGATTTGACTTACCAAGGGGGTTTTCTGCTGCATGCAGCATTAACAAGAGCGATACAAACACACTGAAGAGAAGGCCTGATAGAACCAAGGACGACAATGGCTTGCCAATATACAATGATGGCACCGGGGACCTTCAAGGCGATCACGTGTCTTTACTCCAGAATGCTCAATGAAGGACTAACACCTCTAGAGGCACTAAAAGGAAAATGGGAAACAGATATAGGGAAAGACAACAACGAAACAGCATGGGTGCAGATAGTGCGGAGGGCCTGGAAGAGCACGAGAAATGCAAGATACCAATTGGTGCTTTTTCTATATCCTTCACCGAGCATATCTGACACCTGGGAAGATCAAAAAGTACTTTAAAGTAGACGATGCAGCGTGTCTTAGGTGCACGACAGCCGAGGTAGAATTGGATCATATGTTGTGGACATGCCCTATGCTGGAGCTTTACTGGAAGGAGGTGGGAGATACCTTGAATGCGATAACAGAACGGGGATTGGAGTTTAACATGGCCATAGGTGTCCTACATTGGTTCCCCCACACGCCCAAGAACAAAATTACGAGCAAATTTATTGATATGGGACTCATACTGGCGAAACGCAAGATTACAAAACACTGGAAGGCAACAGTAGGGCCCAATGGCACTAGGTGGAAGAACGAGTTCCTCAAGTGGGCTAGCAGCGAAAGCGTGTTACGATTTCAGACTGCGCGTAGACAACGCAACTACAAAGTGCTAGAAACAGCAAAGGCATGGGAAGCATTAGTACAGGCATTGCGTGACTATGGAACTCAAGAGGAAGGAGTAGAATAGTAAAGTGGTGTGGGAATATCCCCGTACATGACAGGCACATCACACAGAACAATACTTGATCATTCTTGTGCACACATATTATTAAGGTCAGAACCACTTGCGCGCTATGGTGATGGGGACTTAGGGAGGAGGGAGGGACTATAGGGGATTACATTAGAAGTATAGAAAAGGGCGTTTCGGGCCTAGTTTACAATGGTGCACTGGTCGCATTAACTGGTTTACATTATAGCCCGATATTGTGAATGTGGTTGAGGGGGTTTCCTTGACTGACATTGTGGGATTAAGATAGCGAAGTTAATGTACCAGATTTAGTATACTATGTGGAACAAAAAACTAATAAACTACGTTTTGAAAAAAAAATTAGTATAGTTGAATATGGAATTTGAGAAGTGAACATGTTAGTCTGTTAATTTCGGTTGAAAAGTATAGTGGATGGATAAAAGAGTGAAGAATTTTTTTTCTTTTTTTTAGGTCTTATTAGTAAGAGGAGGAGGCTTTTGGATGAGTAAAAAGGAGTTTTGGAGGGGAGGAGTCAGAGGGAAGAGTTTAGAAAGGTTTGTTTTAGGGGATCGGTATAGTAAAAAGAGGTGTCAGATGATGCAAGGAGGGGTAGAGTAGGAGAGAGTTTAGAAAGGGTTATTTTGGCGATCATAGCAGTGGTATGGGGTTTGGATAAATGAGAGCGTGGATGTAGAGGATGTATTGATAGATGTATAGGATGAGAGATAGGGTAGTGCATTGGAAGGAGTAGTAGAAAGAAGTTTGAGATGAGTCAGAAGGTTGGGCTAGAAGATATATTGAGCGAAATGTAGGCTGAGAAATAGGGAGGTGCATTGGAAATGCTACATTAGAAGTGATAAATATACAGATCCAGAAGTACATTGAACGTATATAGATACATAAAGAAGTTAAGTATATGTAGATTAAAGATATTGATAGAGGCACAGGATGAGAAATAGGGTAGTGCATTGGATATGCTTTTTCAGGAAAAAAGTAACAGACACACAGATCCAAGTACATGGAAGGTACATAGATGCACAATGGAAGTATGTACATGTAGACCAAAGATGATTTTTATTTATTTATTATTATTTTTTCTCTTAACATAATATTTTTTACATGTTTATACAAAGTAATACACAAAGATAGGTACATATATATAGTGAAAACAAATGCTTATATAAAGAGGGATATGCTGTAAATTTCTGTTTGCGTATGGTGCTTATGTGGTGGAAGAGCCAAATCTTGAGTAGTATTCTGAAGATAAGATGGTTGTCGGTGGACCTTATGTTGGGGGGTAAAGAGTTCCATAGTTTGGCTGCTTGAACAAAGAAGGATGTGCCAGCCACGTTTTTTTTCTTGTATGGTGGGATTTTGAGGTGAGGTGCTGCTTTAGAGCGGAGGTTCCTTTGTTGAATGTGTTTGTTGATTTTATTCCTGATGAAGAGTGGTCCTATTCCATGTATTGCTTTGTGGGTGATACAAAGCAGCTTGAACATGGATCTTCTGGCAACCGGTAACCAATGCAGGGCTTTCAAGGCAGGGAATATGTGGTCTCGAGGTTTGATATGCAAGAGTAGTCTGGCAGCCGAGTTCTGAATCCGTTGTAGTTTCATGGTCATTAAAGGTGATCCGTGGTAGAGGCTATTGGCATAATCGAATTTGGACAGAACAAGGGAGATGGTAGCTTGGACCTTGTGTGGAAATCCCAAATGAGGGAAAATTAGTCGCAGCGTTTTTATAGTAGCAAAGCTTGATCTTGCTAGTTTATCCACTTGGGCATTCATCGACAGCTTGGAGTCCATAGTCATTCTGAGGTTTCTTACTTCCTTTGATACTTTAGGTAGTGACCCAGTTCATCAGGCTATGCGGCAAGCGGGTTCTAATGTTTCCAATCGCCACACGTGAGTATTTCAATTTTTGAAGCATTCAATTTGAAATGGCTCCAAGTCATCCACTGATCCACTGCTCTGAGACATCTGAAAATTGGTGATTTTCCAATGTCTTTGGGGCATTCCAGTTGAAGGAGTATTTGCGTGTCATCTGCATAGTTATAGCATGTGAGGTGAAATTTATTGATCAGTACTGGTAATGACTTCATATAGATGTTAAAAAGCATGGGTGAGATGATAGAACCTTGAGGGACCCCTGCTTTTGTGGAGTATGGTTTGGACTAGAAAGGTAGGGTATGGATGACATTAGTTCTGTTTCGAAGGTAGGACGCAATCCAGTCTAGAGCAGTTCCCTCTTTGCCGGCTTCATAAAGTCTTTGTTTCAAAGTGTCATGGTCAACCGTGTCAAAGGCAGTTGAGAGGTCCAAGAGAAGGAGCGCAGCAACCCCGTTGCGGTAAACTGTATTCTTTAGGTCATCCCAGATGGCAAGGATGGCAGATTCAGTGCCTCTTCCCGGACGGATCCTGATTGGAAGTCTGAAAGTATGTCATTCTCTTCAATGAATTGTGACATCTGGGCGAACACTGCTCTTTCTATCAGTTTGCCCAGGAAAGGTCCATTTGTAATGGATCTGTAGTTATCCGGGTTCAGCTGGTCCAAGTTTGTTTTCTTCAGTAAAGGGTGTATGTATGACTTTTTGAGTTTTTCTGTAAATATTCTGGTAGTTAAGGAATCGTTGATGAATTGTCTTGAAAGTTTGTGGCGGACAGGGGTCAGAAGGGATGCCGGCAGGCCTGCTTGCTTTGACCAGGTCCATTTATTCATCGTGTGAGATGTGTAGGAAGGAACGGAGAGGCTTGATTAGAACATTCTTGGATTGTTGTTATGTACAAGGATTAGTGCTGGTGCTTTGTTTCTGTTTTAAGTACGAGTCCAACGTGTCTGCTTTATCCGTGTAATGATTTGCCAGTTTGTCTGTGAAATCTTGAGTAACAGGATGAGTTCTTTCTAGGCAATTTGGTTTGCGAAATTCATGGAGTATTTTATAGAATTATTTATTTGCACATTTAGCGTTTTGAATTCTGTCTGAATAGTACCTTTTCTTAGCTTTTTTGATAGCCGACTTGTATAATCTATTAATTTTCTGTAGGTGAAGTTTGTCTTGTTTGGCGTTTGTTTTGAGCCAGGTACGTTGCAGATTTCGAATTTGTTGTTTGTCTTTTATTTCTATGTTTCTCCAAGGCGCTTGTTTTCTTTTGTTCTGTTGTGCAGTTTTGAGTGGTATCAAAATGTCAAAAGCTTCCTGTAGCCACTCCTAGATTTTGAACAGAATGTATGGTTTCCAGATTTGTACAGGATGTTAGTTGTGTTTCCAAGTGTTCCAAATTGAGTTTGTTCCATGGCCGATAGGTGGATGGATGTAAGGTAGTTTTAGGTGAGTCGCTTAGCATTGTTTTATGTTGGAAAGCAAGCAAGTGGTGGTATGACCATGTGACTGGAGTTATAGTTTGAAAGCTACCTAGTTCAGTATTAGCAAAAATGACATCTAGGATATGTCCAGCAGTGTGTTTGGGATTGTGGACAATCTGATGCAGGTTCAATGCGTCTATGCCGGTGATAATAGTTTTTGGATGGGTCATATTGGGTGTATCAAACCAAATGTTAAGGTCACCCAGAACGCATATGTTGGAGTGTATTGTTATCAGGTTTGAGACTGTGTCTAGAAGTGCTTTTGGGAATGTTGCCTTGCTAGATGGAGGTCTGGAAAGGAGCATGAAGTTACAGGAGGAAGACGGTGTAGGATTGCATCTTGTTAGAAGAGCCTCACAATTCTTTATCGAGATGTTGACAATTTTAGTGATATGTATTGTTTGCCTGAATACAACAGCTAGACCACCTCCTTTTTTGGCTATATGATTTTGGGTGATTATTTGATAGCCTAGAGCAGTGGTTCCCAAACTTTTTTGACCTGTGGCTCCCTTGACCTAACCGGCAGTTGGCCGTGGCTCCCCACCATTTTTTTTTACCGGTGGGTGGGTGGGAGGTATGTACTTTCTGTTGTCTTCCTTAAAGTAATTGGACGCAATGAAGGTATTATAATGGTTGGAATGCTTGAATTATTAATCTCATCTTTCACTTCACTCATCTATCCATCCTTTTGTCCATCTACCCCCTTTCACTCACTCATCAATCCTGACATCCACCCTTTCACTCATCCATCCATTCACCATTTCACTTATCAATTCATCCATCCACCCATTCACATGCCCATCATCTACCCTTTCATTCATCCATCCATCCTTTCACACACCCATTCACCAATTTACTCGCCCATCAGCTGTCCTTTCACTCATCCATCCATCCTTTCACACACCCATTCACCCATCCACTCACCCTTCTACCCATACATCCATCTATTTACCTTTTCTCTCATCCATACTTCCACTCATCCATCCATCTTTTCTTTCATTATCTATCCATTCCCCCTTTCATTCATCCATTCATCCTTTCAGTAATCCATCCAGCCATTCAGACATTCCTTCACTAATTTACTCATCCACCTTTTCACATTATGAGCTGAGCCTTTGTCTGCAGAGTTGCAGACAGAAGATGCCCATCAAGAAAGTCACTGCTGCTGTAGTTCCTAAAGCAAGAGGTGGGGAACAGTGGGGGAGAGTTCACTATGCCTCTGCACATAGGCAGTCTGAGAACGTAGAAGTCATGAGTCATGCATGATGCACAGTGCCAGGATGTGAGGTGACTGTGACATGGTGGTGTTTCCAGGGCTTTAAGTGGTGTAAAAAAACTGGGGGGTCTCTTCAAAGGGGGTGTTTGATGTAATTAAGAGCGTAGTTTAAAACACCTAGGCTTAAAATCTGCGCTTTAGCATAGTGTTGCGCCCGACTGGTATTATGTTATTTCTGTCATTGCATCCAGATATATAATACAGCAAGTATCATTATACCAACAACAAGCCAGGACTTTTGGCTTTGTCAATGGTTGGTAGTTCCTTAAAATAAAAAAGCAGCAACCATGGCCCTGTTGAATATAATATTGAAACTACTCAAGTTCTAAAATGACGAGACCTAGAAAGAACGATAACCCGTTCTTTTTAACTTGTTTTCAATGCTTCTTTAAATGAAGTGTTCTCTAACGTTGCAGCTTGGGCATTTTACCTTTTATCTCACAGAATGCCCTGCTGTACACTGAGGCAGGAGGAGGCCGCCACATGCTTTAACACCCCAGACTGCCCCATTGTCATTCTCTATGTGGCAATCAGCGGCATACTGAATGACAATGGGTGGGGAGGGGCTGCTCTTGTGCTCTAGGAGGCGTGCAAGGTAGCTCCATCAGCGGGGGTGAGGCGTCTCACAGGGGAGCAGTGCTGCTCCCCGTGATGGCCAAAATTACAGACAAAAGCCGTACGGACGGTCCGTGAAATTTACGGACGGTTGGTCACCCTAGGGCCTAGACTGTGTGCGGCGCCCCTGGCACCTCATTACGGCGCACCGGGGTGCCGCGGCGCACAGTTTGGGAACCACTGGCCTAGAGGAATGGCATCATGCAGACCTGGAGACATATCCTCTCCCCACCATGATTCGGTTATGAATAGTATGTCTGGTTTTGCACCGGTGAGAAGGTCGTAGATGTGATACTTGTTTTTAGAGACGGATCGAGCATTTATTAGTAGACAGTTTAGTGAGTGGCCTTTGGTGATAGTGGGACTTTGTTTTGTAGAAGAGGGATCAGTATTATGTGGGTTTGTAGAAGGTGTGTTTTTAGTGCTGGTATTAGCTGTATTAGGATAGCAATTGTGTAGCTGTTCTTTATCGTGTTCCTCATCCAGCATGCTAAGAAGGCATTTTGATGGGTCTGCATGTGTATGAGTTGGAGATGGTGTTTGAGAGTGAGTTGGAGTGCTGTGTTGCTTTTGTGGTGTAACATTGTTGTGAAGTAGACACGTAGAAGCAAAGTTGTGAGGTGTGGAATTTTGCTTATATTTTTTGTATGTGTTTAAGGCAGAAGGTGTATGAGTCAGGGGAGGTGGTGCAGCATGTGGGTCATGTAGTAGTGTTCTAAATCGTCCAATGGATGAGAGGCAGTAAGAAGAGAGGTGCTGTATTGCTGTATCTGTGTTAGGTGTGGTGGAAGAGTGAAATCTTGGCATTGGAGTTTGTTCCTTTGTGTGGTTTGAAAGGTGGGTATATGTTTGTATTTTATGATGGTAAGTATTATGAGGTGTTACGCTTTGGAGATCTTGTTGTGCTGGTGTGTGTGATATGTTTTGCTTTTGAGGAGTAGTAAAAAGGGGTGCTGATGTATATGTTTCATGCAATGGATTTGGTTGTATAGTATTGTTTGTGAGAGGAGGTTGTGACGTAGAGGGGGTGGTGATGTGTTTATGAGTAGAGTGTATGATGTGTGTAGGAGGGAAAGAAGTAGAGGTGAGAGTGTTTATCTTAGATTGGTTTGTTGCAAGAGTTGCAAAGTGTGGTAGTGTGCAGTGTGTGTGTTATTATGGTAGAAGGTAGAAGCGGGTGTTTGTTGGACAACTGATGGAAGGATGATTATATGTGTGTTACTGATAGAAGGTGGTCTGTTATGTGTAATAACAGCTGGGAGAGTGTGTGTGAATGGGATGTAGTTATGTATGGTGTTAATTGGTGTTGTGTTTGTGATGAGTGTATTGGTTAGTGGTATAGGATAGAGTTGTATACTGTTTGTAGGTGATGATGGCTATGTGTGGCAGTTGGGATTGTAGGGTGTGTAGGTTTGGTTGGGTTTGTGGTGCATGCTGGTACATTAATCTGGGCATAGTGTTTTGCGTGGTGTACATTTGTTGTGAGTGTGTTGCTCTGTTGGTGGATGGTGTGGGGTGGGTATTGCTAAATGAGAAAAAGGGCAGCATTTCTGGCCCTAGTCCTGACCAGTCTCGAACAGGATCAAACAGGCAACTGTCCTTGTCCTCTCTGCCCTTAACAGGATCAAACAGGCAACTGCCCTTGTCCTCTCCGCCCTTAACAGGATCAAAGAGGCAACTGCCCTTGTCCTCTCTGCCCTTAACAGGGTCAAACAGGCAACTGCCCTTGTCCTCTCCGCCCTTAGCCTCGACGCCCGGGCTGAGACGCCCTAAGCCTGGCCACTTATAGCCCTAGGAATCAGGTGACCCATTCAGCCAATGGGAACCCTAGCCCTAACACTATCCAATCACAACACTAGCCCTAAAACCTAGAACCAATAGGAGACCAGGACCGTACAGCCAATGTTAGCCCTAGTCCAAGCACCCAATAACTTCAAAAACCCTGATCTCTTCGTCCAATAAAGGCCCTAGCCCTACCAGTAGTCCCAACCCAAGTCTAAGCAACTAATGGCACAGGTAGCCCTAGTCCCTACTTCCAATAGAAAGCCTACCCCTACTCTTAGTCCCAAAACTAGTCGAGCAACCAATCACACCAGAAGCCCTAGTCGCTGCTTCTAATTAAAGGTCTAACCCTAGTCCCACCCTACTCCAAACAACCAATAACATAGGAAGCCCTAGTCCCTACTTCCAATAGAAATCCTAACCCTAGTCCCAACCCTACAATGATTGAATCACAGACACAGAAACCAATAAGAACCCTCAAATACCCAACCAATGAGGACATCAACCCTAATCCAATAGAAACACCAGATACAACCACCAATCAGTGTACACATGTACCTACTACTAGCAGACCATATTATGTACCAGACACCTCAGACCAAGTTTGCTGGCCAGGGAGTTGGAAGCTGATTTTCCTGTTCAGAATCTCATAGGAGACAGACAGGCTCAATCCACAATTTGGACTATTGCATGTAAAGGCCTCACTAACTTCAAATCTAACAATACTGTTTGTATAACACTTTACTCCCTCTGCTGGCCAGAAAACGAGTGCACAGGCCCTAGTAAACACGGTTTAATCAGCTCACAGAAGCACCCTATGATGTAGAATATCCCTGTTGCAGGGGGGGGAGGCAGGGGGACTGGTTTCACTGGCTTGTGAACACAAAATGGTGGCTGGGGGTGCACTGTTTTAACATACAGGTCTTAACACAGAGCAAAGGAGAAATTTGGAGGCAAAATAGATTTGTCACCAAGGAATGAGAGGGATGAACTACAGAGGTTGGACTTCAAATCCCACAATTCAACACGTTAAATGGGAGCTATCATGGGCAGGGAAAAACCACAAACATAAAACACAAAACGGGTGATAAAATAGGCAATCACAGGGAAGTCAAACTACAATTTTAAACTGTAACAACAACCACAGGCAAAGACAGTAATCACAGAAAGGGAAAATCGTTTTTTAAACAACTTTTTGTTTTGGGAAGAGACCGCACTAGTCTGTCTCCTTACCACTTCCTGGACTCTGCTCACTGCAGTCTGGGGCACAGGTAGGCTGCAACTCACAGGATGAAGGGGAATGATTTGGGGTGCACCCAGCAAGGTCTTAAAGGGCCTGGGCAGGTGTGAGAGGAGGGCTCAGACTTGCCTGGTAGCTGAATAGCCCATGGTCTGCTGGCCTGGGGGTGGGGGCTGGGAAGCTGCTTTTCCTGTTCAGAATCTCCTAGGAGACAGACAGGCTCAATCCACACTTTGGACTACTTCAGCTAAAGGCCTCACTAACTTGAAATCTAACAATACTGTTTGAATAACACTTTACTCCCTCTGCTGGCCAAAAAACGAAGTGCACAGGCCCTAGTAAACACAGTTTAAACAGCTCACAGACGCACCCTCTGATGTAGAATATCCCTGTTGCTGAGGGTGGCGGGGGGCAGGGGGGCTGGTTTCACTGGCTTGTGAACACAAACAAGTGGCTGGGGGTGCACTGTTTTAATGTACAGGTCTTAGCACAGAGCAAAGGAGAAATGTGTAGGGAAAACAAATTTGTCACCACGAATGAGAGGGATAAACTATAGAGGTTGAACTTCAAATCCCACAATTCAACACGTTAAATGGGAGCGCTCTTGGACAGGGAAAAAACACAAGTTTAAAATACAAAACAGGTGATAAAATAGGCAATCACAGGCAGGTCAAAACTACAATTTTAAACTGTAACAACCACAGGCAAAGACAGTAATCACAGAAAGGGAAAATCGTTTTTTAAACAACTTTTTGTTTTGGGAAGAGACAGCACTAGTCAGTCTACTTACCACTTCCTGGGCTCTGCTCACTGCAGTCTGGGGCACAGGTAGGCTGCAACTCACAAGATGGAGGAGAATGATTTGGGGTGCACCGGGCAAGGCCTTAAGGGGCATAGGAAGGTTTGAGAGGAGGGCTCAGACTTGCCTGGTAGCTGAATAGCCAATGGTCTGCTGGCCTGGGGGTGGGGGCTGGGGGCTGGGGAGCTGCTTTTCCTGTTCAGAGTCTCCTAGGAGACAGACCGGCTCAATCCACACTTTGGACTACTTCAGCTAAATGCCTCACTAACTTGAAATCTAACAATACTGTTTGAATAACACTTTACTCCCTCTGCTGGCCAAAAAACGAAGTGCACAGGCCCTCAACAAGGGGAATGGACCATGACCCGAAATAATGAAGGCTACTTTAGCTGAATTACTTGGAAAGGCATTGGGGCGACACAAGAACTGTAAATGACATTGAGTCATGACAGCCCTGAATTTCATATTATTACTAAAGAGGCGCTCAGGTGGGGCTAAGGGGACTCGAGTTGTGGTTGTCACATTCAGATGTAAGGGTTGAGGATCCATGTTTGCAATAGGGGCTGGTTGAAGAGGTGGAGAGTGTAACAGAAACTCAAACCTAGGTGGCTGCATAAAGGTTTTGGGTTGTTTAGCCTTACTTTAATCCCCATGGGTTGCTTGAGTATTATATCGCTTTCGTAATGTCTGCTAAGGTGTGGATGTGTGTGTGTGTGTAGTACCTGTGCTAAATCGCCAAAGGAGCCCATCCTAGAATCCATTGCTCAGGCAGGCCTGTACTTTGTGGCTTGGCTTAATCTAAGACTATGGTGCAGCCACTCACCTGAAGTTCAGGTTGTCTGCAGGAGCGGTGAACTGTCCTCTCTCCTCCTAGAACACCTCTTGGCACTACTGAACTCGCTCCAGGAGGCCTGGCAGGTGTCCAAAAAGGGAAGGGGAATGGGATGAGAAAAAGAGAGAGAACACTGAAGAAGAAGAAGAAGAAGAAGAAGAAGAAGATAGGAGGTATAATTAAATTGTGCATGGACACAACAAAACATTGTAACTTGGAAACCTATTTCGAAGATACACCACGTTTCAGTACATTTCAGTACATTAATCACAACATATTTTAACGGCATTTTGGGTATTTTTCCTACAGTTGCATATTTAAAGTGCCATTACTAAGGTGCATTACTAAGGTGCTCATGTATGTAAACATTCATAGAGTGCCAAACTTCTCGGGTTGATGTACTATTTCTAATATTAGAAATCAGATGTATCACACAAATCACAAATAACTATGCTACATTATATATAAAACTAATGATTAAAATATCTAAAAAGTGTTGTGAGCATTACATCCACTACCTCCAAGTGGAGAAGTGTGGCTCAGTGGTTAGAGGCGGCAGACCCGGAAGCTGAGATCGGTCCTGGACCAGGGTTCAATTCCCCGCCTCGGCGGGTCTTGGGCTAAAAAATTCCAAGGACTTGATAATTCTTGTTCCGGTGCCTACTCGACTCACGGGTTCACACTCTGCGACTCTGGGCAATAGCTTGCTTAATCTCCACTACGGCCCCTCGCGGCGGGATGCCTGGCTTTCACCTTGTGGATACCCTGCTGGGGTTATCTCACAGGGGAATACCAGGACGGGTTCCCAAGGCAAGCGCCTTGATGCCTTCGGGTGATACGTGCGCTATATAAATCGCAATACATTTACATTACATGTACATATTGTAGACTTTAAAGATAAAAAAACATAATTAAAATGCCATAATTAAGTGCCATTGTACAATTCTTTTTTAAAAAGTGTCTTTCACTAAGGGCCATATGTATGAAGCAGTTTTGCGATCGCATACACTGAGAATCGCAAAAAAAAACGGTGTTTGCGATTGCAAAACACAGCTTTGCTATGTAAGACACACATTCCGTACGCAAAATTGCTAATCGCAAAATCAGCGAATAGCAAATTTGCAATTCATATTTCATTGCGATTTCTTTACGAAATCGCAAAGTGTGACACAACAATAGCGAAACTCGCAATTGTCGAGCTCGCAATTTGTGATTTCGCAAAACGGAATGCATGAAAAAATCGCAAATTGTCGAAATTCGCAAATTAGAGAATCGCAATTACCACCAAGTCTGAGTAGGTGATAAGCAGGTGCAAACTATTTAAAGAGGCCCGAAATGCAACATATTTATTCCACAATGGCTGGGCTTTATCTGATAGCCAGGAGGCTGCGACTCAGAGCTGCTGCACAGAGAAGGAGACGCCAGGAAAGGATCTATCAAGCGTGCATAACCCTGTTCCAGCGGACTGAGGAGGATAATCCATACAAACTACAGGCTGGATGAAGAGAGCATCCTGGAATTAATAGCGGAGTTCCAACCTATACTTTAACACCCCACACGCAGGACACACACTATCCCGCCCCCATATCCAGGTCTTGTGCTCACTGCATCTCTTGGCATCAAGTAGCTTCCAGAGGGTGATAGCCTCAGCAGGAGGGATCTCACAGAGTGCATTGTTGCGCTTTTTTCACTCGTTCCTTGATGCCATGGTACAGAGGCTGCATCACCACATCCACTTCCCCAGCACACCACAGGCACTAGACCAGACCAGACCAAGCAGGAGTTCTATCAGTTTGCACAATTTCCCCACGTCATTTAATGCATAGATGGGACACATGTCGCCATATCCCCCCCCTCCAAGAACGAGTATGTGTTCAGGAATCGCAAATCCTACTATTCCCTGAACATACAGGTGGTGTGTAATGCCAAGCACATTATCACCGGCATCTTCGCAAAATACCCAGGCAGCGCACACAACGCTTTCATCTTCCGCCACCGTGGAATACACTGTCGACTCACAAGTGGGGAGTTCGGTGATGGATACCTACTAGGTAATTGCATTTGTTCAAAGGACACACTAGTAAAGGACAGCATTGGCAGGACAGTGTTTAACCATATTCCTCCCACCCCACAGATGACGGTGCTTATGCAGTCCGTAAATACATACTGACTCCTTTTAGGAATCCTGACAACGCTGTGGAGCGGAGGTACAACAGTGCCCTCATAGCAACCAGATGTAACATTGAACGGACCTTCGTCATACTCAAGAGTAGATTCCGATGCCTACATAAGATTGTAGGGGCAATACAGCCTCATGACCTGCTGCAAGATAGTGGTAGCGTGTGCCATGCTGCACAACATCTCCACCAGGAAAGACACACCAGTGGAGCTCAGCGAATCGGAATCATCAGATGAGGAGAGGCCAGGTCCAGGATGCATGCCAGGCCGTGTAATTGGTGCAGCTGCTAGGCGCCAGAAGCGAGATGAGATCGTACAGAACAATTTCTAGGTAAGAAAAGATGACACAATGCTAAATATCAATTACGAGACTGTGTTTAATTTCCTTTAGTACAGGATATATATCGGCACACAGCCTGTGTAGCACACAATGGATTGTTCAATGCCCAGCACGTTAGAATCACAGAACAAATGAACAATCTAGATCAAGTTTCCGTGTACACTGGGTTGATGGACCCATCTCCATGTCCAAGTCTGAGCACCTCAACTGGGGCGCTGTCGGCCCGTAGCCCCTCGCTGTGGGTGCACAGTGCCCTCTTCACCGGTCTCAGAAGCCCTATCCGGGGAGGGGGTGCGGGGTGTAATGCTGCTCTGGCCAGATCGGGCGTCCTCGTCTGTTGGATTGAGGACTCCTGGGCCAGTAGTGGCAGCTGCCCGCAGCTGATCCGCAGCACGTCACCTGTACCAGGACCCTTGCCACATCCTAGCTGCAGTGTGCCATCTCATGCTGCATACTGATGCTGCGCCTTGACAGCACATTGGTCGCTGAGGTAAGGCGGTTGACCGCCCTGGTGTAGAGGTCGAGGGGCTGCATCTCACTGTGCCTAGCAACACAATCCGCCCTCAGTTCAGCACAGAGTGCCTCCAGGGCACCAGTCATGCCCATGAAGCCAACCCTGATTTGCCTCTGTATTGACCGTGTGTTTCTTGCCTGCAGGTGCTGGACTTCTAACATGTGGCCCTCCAGCCCTCTGAAGACTGTTCCTCTCCTGTGACTGCTGTACTGGTGGATGCATATGCCCTGCGCCTGGATGGTATTGGCGGTATTGGATCTGCACGTGCTCGAGCACAGTGTTGTAGCTTTGACTGTCCCGGGACTGGTTGGACATCGGTGTACTGGGCCTTCTCCTCCAGCGGGGGCAATGGTGGCACTACAATCCACCTGCTGCGTTTTGGAGAGATAACTGGGCTTCCCTCCTCCTCCATTTCCTCCTCCTCCTCTTGCCCTGTCGCCTCTGGGTTGGGGGATTCATCCTCGCCTCCACTGACTGTTCCCGGTGTTTCTGATGGTGTTGTGGACGTAAATGCACACATTAATTTTCTGTCCTGCCTTGCATTGTCATGCATTCAATTTCACTGCTTGGAGTTACATGGGTCGTGTCTGTCTGTATTTTGCCATTCATGATGCGCACATACTGTTTGGGACTGGCTGAGTGTCAATGCTCCACTGTTAGGTGCATGTGACTACATCTCCCATAATGTATTGCTGTGTGTGCTTGTGTACCTGCACTGAACTTATAGTTTTGTTGTGCCCCTGGGTCTCTCCTGGGTATGTGGGGGATGTAGGGGGTATCAGGGGTGTGATGGCTTGCTTCTTACCTTGTCTTGATTCCGAGGCGTTGGAGCTGTCCAGATCTGCCACACCCATAACACTCTCCGGAAGCAGGGTCCCATCAACCATTTCCTCCAGCTCACTTTCTGAGAACTTTTGTTTCCTTTTTCTGGGTGTCTCCCCTGCTGCTGATTGTCCTTGCTGGCCATGTCTCCAGTCTCTGCTATTGAGTGTAGCACTGCAGTGATCCCCCACCTCAACTCCTCGTCTCTCACTGAAACACAGATGTAGCATGGGTAGTCACACTTCCTGGTTGTGATGTCATCAAGCTGCACCTGAGTGTCCGATTCTCAGATTAGCGAATTCGCAATTTTGTGATTTTTTTTAATTGCTATTTGGCATATCGCAATGGAAATAGCGATTTTTACGGAATTGCTATTTTTTGCGAGTTTTTATTTATATACCGTTTTGCAATTCTGAATTAGCAATTCGCGAAAAATGGCTAATTGGGAATCGCAAAAAGGGAGTTTGATACATATGGCCCATAGTCTCCTAGGAATTACATACACGCCTCCTTTTTTAATATCATTATATAAAATGCCATAAATGAATGCAGTGGTTAAAGTGCCACTGTGCAAATCCTTTCAAAGAATCCTTTCTTACGTCAGTCAACAATCTCAACAGTTGTCAGATTAAGTTATAGTTGACAACAGTGCCTTTGGGGCAGCATCGTTGAACGAGCTGATTAGTGGTTATCATAAGCCCCTAACCTCAGGTGGCACACTCAATGGTTAACTTTTTTTCTGCAAAGAGAATAAACTTTACAAACTGTGTCGTCAGAAGAGCTGATTTCCAACAGAGGCAAGTTATAATTGCTTGCCAACATGTCCTCATCCTATTTTCTTTAAGGATGGATTTTAATAGGGCTTTCCTCTCTTCTAACAGTTCGGGACAAATAGACAAAATATGCAATGGTGATTCATTATGAAAACCGCATATCCTACAGCTATTTGAGGGCCATTTTTGTACCCATGGAGGGGTTCCTTCCTTTGTGGGATATGTCCCAAGTCGTAACAGCAACAATGGGTCTCTTATAAATGGTTTTAAGTGGGAAATAAGATAAAATTGTGGCTCCAATTTAGTAAATGAATTGATAACCAACCATGCATGACTTTTTTTGGCAAACTCGTCCTTATCCAATAAAATCGTTAGGAAATTAGCTTTTTGGTTTAGTTTCTGTCTGAACATGGCTTTATTTCTAGCTACATCTTTGAAAGACGGAGACTTAAAATTGTTTAAGCTCTCCACTAAATATGATCTCCAACCGTCAGCATGCTCATTTTTTTTTAACACACTTTATTGTTGACTGCAATTTGACATGGTAAAACACAAAGCAGTTAAAAACGTAAACAGTCATTTTCATTTTTCTCCCCAGTCTCAGGTCTATCAGGTACAGAAAATCATGTCATTGTTGCATGTGCAGGTCAGTGTATCCCTTATCAATATAATCAGTACATCGTAAACGTCCCCCGGCCGATCAGTTCAGGAGCATTCTATGTACAATCCCACCCCCTACCCATTCCTGGTCAGCCCATCCCGGGCCTACACTGCATGTGGGTACCCCGGGCTTCATATAAACTATAGGGTACATAGGACAGATAAAGATCCTCAGTGTCAGCGTAAAAAGTCTTAAACCTCATGGTATCGGGGGGCGAATGTACCTTACTGGGACCCAGCCGTTAATGTTGGGATGAGGTCAATTGCTTCGAGAGCAATCAATATAGTTTCCCACTCTAGTGCTATAGGGTGTTTACGTAGTCCTCTTTCCTCCTCTCTCCGGAGGGCTGCCCCTTCCGCCCGACCATACTGCACCAAGTCCGCCTGCCACGCAGGCACTGAGGGGGGTCTGGGAGATTTCCACTTCATCGTTATGGCCCTAATGGCCAAGACGAGTGCCAGGTCTATGAATTTTAACTTGACTTTCTGCTTCCCAGAGTGGTGTCGTAGTCCCAATAAGCAGGATAAGGCCTCAGTAGGGGCCGGCAATTGTGTCAGGGTGTTGAAGGTTCGGCAGACCTCGCTCCAGTATCCACGTAATCGTGGGCAAAATCATATTATATGGATAAAGTCTGCTTCGTCCTCCCCGCAGCGAGGGCAGCAATGAGAGGAGTCCGGGGACATAAGATGTATTCTCTTGGGGGTAAGATATGCTCTATGGAGTACCATTGTTTGAATAAATTTAAATCTGACATTGCGTGATATTCTTTTGGGGTATTCCAACATGGTCTGCCACGCTATATCTGTAATTTCTGTGTTTGTGTCATCAGCCCAGCGTGTTCTTAGGGTCATAAGCAGGAGCGCAGCATGTGTCCTTACCCCCGTATATAACCAAAGGACCAAATGACCTCCCGGTCCCATGTAATATAATAGGTGTACTAATTCATGTTGTGTGGGTTTAGTTCGTTGTGGCGCCCAGGTGGTCCTAATATAGTGTGCTACTGTGAATTAGAACAGATATAATCGTGGTGGTGCGCCTGTAATCTGCAAACCCTCCGCATGCTCATACCCCCATTATTTCCAGCCAGCAAAAATTTGCCAGTGTGCCTAGGTCTGAACAAAAAAAGGAGTATAAAGATTTTAAAAATGCAGATTGCCTTATTAAAGACTGTCTTTTCAAGCCAAATTCCAATCTAACGTTGGCCTGCCAGATGTTCTTTGGAACTTTAAAGAATGATTTAAAAACTTTTATCTGTAGATTATCGAGAATTTTTTTGTTTTTCCCTTGAAAGATTACTGACCCAGAGACCAGAGAGGGAATCAGCTTAGCTTTCATTACTTTGAGTAAGCGCCCATGGTTCGGATATATCAACGTGTCTCTCAGCTTTCTAAAAGCAAAAAACAGCGCCGTAGCTTTCGCTTTCAAATTAAGAAAATGCTGTTTAAAAGACAATTGGTTGTCAAATGTAATACCAAATTATTTATAAAATGTTACAGTTTCTATCTTTAAACCATTGATGTTCCAAACTCTCATGTCTGATGTTGTCCAACCAATCGTCATTATTTTTGTTTTTTTACTGTTCATCTGTAAGCTAATATATAGTTATTAAAAGAATCTATTAATCTTCGGAAACCTATGGGAGTATAGCTTAACAATATGGTATCATCTGCGTACTGTGGATATTTTATATTATGTCTAGCTAGATTAGGCGAATGAGCATTAACATTGTTAACATGTGAATTTAGATCGGCCATAAAAAGATTAAAATGATAAGGTGCGAGGGCGTGGCCAAGATGGCGACGGAGTAAGACGTCTTTCGAATCCCTCCGGCGCCGAGCCCAGCTGAGCTTTGTTTAGCACGTTTAGCGGCATGCTCTACGGTCCCACTTGGACTGATTCGGCTCCCTGAAGTGGGGGGTCAGCTCCGGTGCCACAAACGGGATCTTTGGAGGGCTGAACGAGGTCTCTGGAGCGGCGACGCCACGCGGCCCTGTAATCCCCGGCCTAGCGTGTTGGAGGGGCTGGACTTTCTGATCCCTGACGCGGCTACCCAGCGCGGATTCTGTGGCAGAGCGGAGATGGCTTCGACATCCGCGGCCCCAGCTTTGTTGCCTACCAAGTCTGCTAGTAGGGAATTGGAGAGGTGAGACGGCGCTGGAATCGGGGGCCGCAGCCACCACGTGTCCTCCGGCGGGGTGGTCTGGCGGGGTGACGGCGCCTTGCCCTCCCTCCTCCCGCTCTTTACCGACTGCTCCAGCAAAGCTGCTGTGCCGGGTGGCTTCCTCCCCCAGCGACGGTGATCCCCAAGGTGGTGAGGTGGGACTTGGCAAAGTGTACGGTCCCGGCGACGGCTGAACTGGGCTCCGGGGCGCTTTGAGATCTGCAGGCCTGTGATCCCCGGCCTTGCGTTGCTACTGGGCCCGGTCTTCCTGCGCTGCTAAGGAGAGTGCCGGAGGCGGGCGCGGAGTGGAGTCTACGGATTTTGGGCCTCGCCTATTGCTGGGGGAACTGTACTGCGTTGGATGTTGCGGGGAGACCACGCTGGAGCGAGGCCTGCGGGAGTGGAGCAGAGCGGACTGGGTGACTACATGGACTCTTCCCCCACCGCCCCCGCTTTGGCCTGCCTCGACAACAGTGGCCGTCTGGCACCTGGGGGGGTCTCGCATGGGGACTGCGCCGCTCCCCAACTGTGGCTGCAGGTGAAGGTTCGCGGAGCTGCGCGGGGCCCACCCTGAGAGAGCTAGCACATGAGAATTGGTAGCACGGCCTGTGGGGTGCACCTGCATTAGGCATCGACGTTGGGTGGCGGATCATTGGGGTGCCGGAAACGCCACCTGAAGCTAGGAGAACGCCGCATCCGGATAAGAGGTGCCACGATGTCAGCCGCATCCCGCAACAAAGGGAATCCTGGGAAAGATGGCGCAGCGAAATCTACTCAGCAACCGGCGTCCCCTGGACCCAGCACGTCGCCCAAGAAATCGGATGATGAGGCCCCAGCGACTAAGGCTTAATGACGGAGCTCTTTGCTTCCATTAAAGAAGACATTTCGGAACTACGCGCCCAACTTGCGTCGGACCTCCGTGAAGTGCGGAGAGATGTGGACGGTATTGGAGAGAGGGTGGCTACCCTGGAGGATCACGATTTAAGTATGGCGAACGATGTCCACCTGTTACAGCAAGACATCATTCGGCTCACAGAGCAAAACCTGGACCTCCAGTCTCATACGGAAGACCTGGAGAACCGTTCCCGCAGGAACAACATCCGCATCCGTGCGGTACCATGGGACGGAGAAGCAGGGGATCTGCGAGGATATGTCCAGGCCCTTTTCCTGCGGGTGTTGGGCGACGATGACGTCCAGGAAGTCAGAATGGACAGGGTGCATAGAGTTGGTCTTCCGAGGAGAGGGGGGCCGCCCCCGGACATATTAGTCTGTGGACACGATTTCCAACTAAAAGAACGCATTCTACGGAAGGCACGGACAATCACTTCTCTGCAATTTAGGGAACACCGGCCGCAGCTCTACCAAGACCTGGCGGCTTCGACCCTCCAGAAAAGGGCGGGAGTTCCGCCCGGTGACCGCCTTCCTCCGGGAACGCAGCATTTCCTACTTGTGGGGTCATCCATTCTGCATCATCTTTCGGTGGGAGAACAGGCTAGCGCAGATTTGCTCCCTCCAAGTGGCGAAGGATCTCCTGGGTTTGGACGACGTGACCCCCTCACAAGGAGCTGGCGGCTCGCCGCCACGGAGGCGTAGGCGTTCCTCCTCATGGCAGAGAGTGGGCCCGGATTTGGACACCAGACGACCTGACCGTTCGGCTAGCTTGCTGGAGAGGGGGGATGCGGTGGCCTCTGTGGCTTCAGCAACTTTGGCGTCCTCCCAGCAAAGCTCAGGAGCTGCTTGATCGTTCAGCCGCCAGCTGGTAGGTGCCGGAGGGGCACATGACTTCAGGTACCGTGGGTTTGATTGTACTTTTGGAGAAGACACCCCGGTCCGTGGTCTCTTGGGGTCCCAACTATGGTTCACCGGCCCCAACCCAGGAGGATTTTCACGAACTGCCATCCACTGGGACTGCTAAGTACATTTGCTTGCTTTTGGTTTTGGTTTTTGTCTTGGGGGGGGGAGGCAGGAAGACACTTTGGGGCCTTTGCGGGGGGGGGTTGTTGGAGACTGGGGGGGGAGCTGGACTGAACGGTGGTGGCGTCTGGAATGAATGTGTAGTATGCTTTTGTCTTTCTTCATCTGCGTTGATTGTGATCTTGCTTGTCAGGCCTTTGGGAGGGTTTGCTAACTGGGTGGGAGCAGTTGCTGAGCTTGGGTTTCCGAGATCTGGGAGGAGTACGGTGTTCAGTGAAGATCTGGTGCTGAATGGGGCTTGGGGGTCTGCTTGGCTGCCTTTGGGGGGATGGGGGAGTGGGCAGGTTGTCGGGTCGTACATGCAGGGGTGGGTTCTGATTATTTCCCATGCCGCTTAGTATTAGGACTTGGAATGTGAAGGGCCTCAACTCACCCCAGAAGCGCCAAAGAATTTGGAAATATCTATCTGATCACCACTTAGACATTATGGGGCTCCAGGAGACCCACCTGGTGCGTAAAGATGAGCTTCGATTGCGTCATAGGCATTTTCCGCTCATTTATAGATCCTCTGCATCTACTAAACATAGAGGGGTGGCACTCATGTTCCGAGCGTCCCTACACTTCCAACCTATGGGGATCAGCTGTGACAAGGAGGGGCGTAGGCTGATGGTCAAGGGTGTACTTCATGGCACGACCTGTACGTTTGTGGTGGTGTATGTCCCCAACTCGGGGCAGAATGTTTTTCTCCGCGATCTGTTGGACAGGGCGGGGGATTTTGTTCAGGGGCATGTGGTTCTTATGGGGGATTTCAACATGGAATGGGACAAGGACTTGGACAGCTCTCGAGCTCAGAGAGCGGGCACTGGGGTTTTTTCTGCTGACACTCAGAGTATGGTTGGTGACCTTGGTTTGATTGACAGCTGGCGATTCCTGCATCCACAAACACGAGACTACACGTTCTTCTCTCATATTCATCATACCTATTCTCGACTCAATCATATTTTTGTAAGCCAGGCCCTCAGGGGAGATGTCCGGAATTCTAGCGTCTTCCCTCTTTCGGTGTCTGACCATAGCCTACTGGTGCTAGGGCTCCACTGGCCGACTAGAGGAGATGGGACGAGGAAATGGTATTTCCCGCCGGCCCTTGTTCGGGATGACACCTCCTGCAAGGAACTGCGTAAAGCGATAGGGGAGTTCCTGGCCCTCAACCCTGCATCGGACACTTCCCTCTTTAACACTTGGGATGCTTGTAAGGCCTCCCTGCGGGGCACCTGCCTCAGTCTCAACGCCAACCTCAATAGGTTGAGGAGGAAGGAACGAGAAGACCTAGAAGCGGAGCTGGCTGTTTTAGAGCAAGCCCACAAAACCAATCCGTCTAGATTGACTCTTAGACCACTGACTGCCGTATGGGGCAAATTGAAGGCCCACTATAACAACCGTGCAGAGTTTACCCTCCTTCGGCTTCGGCGTATCTCCTACTCACAGGGGAATAAAATAGGCAAGCACTTGGCTCGTCAGCTTCGGGACAAGAGGGAGAGGGATTATATCGGCGGCATCCTGGACCCCACTGGGTCGTTACACCATAGAGATGTGGACAAGGCCAATATCTTTGGCCGTTTTTATGAGGCACTCTATAGGGGTGATTCCCTAGATCAAGCGGCTCAGGATCGCTTTCTGGCTGACCTTCCCATCCCGCGGGTGTCGAAGGAGTGGAATGAACATCTTGCTACCCCTATCTCCTGATCAGAGGTGTTGGATGCTATTAGGGATCTGAAGCTCCACAAGGCGCCAGGACCCGATGGCTACACGGCGTTGTTTTACAAATCATTTGCATCGGAGCTTTGTGATATTTTGGTGCCCCTCTTCAATGAAATGGCAACCACGGGACGAACCTCGGGCTCCATGGCTGAGGCTGTGATCACAGTGATTCCCAAACCGGGTAAAGACCTGTCTCATTGCTCGTCATACCACCCGATAGCTCTTCTCAATGTTGATGCTAAACTATATTCCACCATCATTGCGCCCAGGCTCCAGGACCTGATGCCGGCCATAATTCACCAGGATCAATCAGGGTTTATTAAGGGCCGTCAGACGCATGACAATCTGAGTAGGGTTATACACCTCATAGAGAAGGCCTCTCGATTCCGTATCCCAGCAGTATTGGTGGGGTTGGATGCAGAAAAAGCCTTTGACCGGATGGATTGGGGATTCCTGTTCCACACCCTGGAGGCCTTTGGCTTCTCACACCACTTTATCACCATGATTTGTGCGAACTACAGCACTCCCAACTCCAGGGTGGTAATTAATGGTCATCGCTCCGCCAGCTTCCCTCACTCCCGGGGAACTAGACAGGGCTGCCCTCTTTCGCCCCTCCTCTTTGCTTTAAGCATTGAACCACTGGCCCTTGCGGTGCGTGAGAGAGAGCAAATAAAGGGAATCCCCTTTACGGGTGAATAGCATAAAATCTCCCTTTTCGCGGACGATGTGTTGCTCTCGGTGGGGGACCCGGCTCAATCTCTGCCACACATTCAATCACTGCTGTCCAACTATGAGGAAGTGGCCGGATTCAAAGTTAATTTTGACAAATCGTATGTCTTAAATTTGACGCTCCTGCCAGCCGAGTTGGAGCGACTGCGCCCGCTTACGCCGTTGGCGTGGGCGCCAGCCTCCCTGCTATACTTGGGTGTCCGTTTGACACCTTCCATTGGATCCCTATTCGCAGCAAACTTTCCTCCTATGCTATCGGCTGTACCCGGAGAACTGGACCGCTGGAAGCCGAGGTACATCTCGTGGCTGGGCAGGATCCATGCCATTAAGATGGTTCTCCTCCCTAGGTTTTTGTACCTCTTCCAGGCTCTCCCAGTCCCTATAGAGATGGACTTCTTCCGGCGCTTTAAGACTCTATTGCTGAAATTCATCTGGCAGGGAGGCCGGGCACGCCTTTCCTTTGCGACTCTGCGGCACCCGCGGGAGGAAGGGGGAATGGGACTCCCGGATATGCACCTGCACTATAAAGCCGCACAGTTGCGGGTGATGGTGGAATGGTCGCAGCAAGAGTCTGAGAAACACTGGCTGCATATGGACAGGAGTGTGGCAGGAAGGTCGATCTGGGATCTGGCCTGGAAACCCAAAGTTGACAGGCCCAGAAACGCCAACATCAGCACACCCACGGGCACTGTCCTGAAGGTGTGGGACACGGTGACGGGAGATGAACGCTGGACGACGTTCCCCTCCCCCTTCACTCCTGTGCATTTTAATCCGGCCTTTCCGCCGGCGTTGCAGGAGGGACCGTTTCGACTCTGGAGAGAGGGAGGTTGTAGAGCCCTTACGCACTTGTTTCACGGCACGGAGCCTCTCTCATTTCCTCACTGCATGCGTGACTATGGCCTTCCTTCTACGGAGCACTTCAGGTATGCCCAGCTGATCCACTGGGCTACCTCGACGGGACTGAGAGAAGCAGCAACTAGATCGTTCTCACTCTTCGAGGCCTTTCTCCTACGAACTGCCACGATGAAGGGAACGAATTCCTTTATATATAAACTTTTGCTTCGTACGGTGATCTCTCCCCGTCCCCGTTACATGGACCACTGGGAGGGCCTTCTAGGTAGGGACATAACGGAAGGAGAATGGAAGGGTCTCTGGCGAGACATTAGGACTCACAATCACTCAGTGGACTTACGGGATGCCCATTTTAAAACTATGTTCGACTGGTACTTATACCCCTCAAAACTGCATCGCATCTTTCCGGCGACCTCGGACCGCTGCTGGAGGGGCTGTGGTCTGTTAGGAGATTTTAGCCACATTTGGTGGGATTGTCCGGTTATACGGCCCTTCTGGACCGAGATCTTGTCTCATATCAAAGACATATTGGGATATCCGATCCCGGATTCCTTGGCCTTTGTCATCTTGGGCCTGCGGGATCCGCTATTGGAGCATCAGACGAAGGCGGACAAACAAATTTTATGGCTCTGTCTGGGAGCGGCTAAGCTTACATTGGCTGCGGCCTGGAAGAAACCGACGGCCCCGGCTCTGTCATTATGGCACGCAAAGCTATGGAGGTTGATGAGCATGGAGAGAATGGCGGACATCTTCCTGGGCAACTTTAAGAACTTTATGTTTCGGTGGGGACCTTTGGTCCGATTTCTGTCACGAGGGTTGCCGTCTGCGGTCTGCCCATCAGCCTTGCGAGCCCTTCACCTTTTCCAGATTTAAGTAGGCTGCGTGATAGTGCGACTGTGAGTGAGAATGTATGTTGGCGCCACCACCTTGGGGGGAGGGGGAGTACGGGGAGGCGGGTTGGGGGGGAAGTTGGGGGGGTGTTTTGTACTTGTTGCGGCACTGCATAGCTGCTGGAGGATTTTGCTTACCCGGGGGCTCCCTAGACCCTCGAATTTTGCTGGATTGACTTTCCCTTTGGAGGAGGCAGCCGAGGCATTCGGAGCCGTCTGCATATCAGTTCCTTGACTATTGCTGGCTCTCCTTGCATCCAGGACGGCCCAGTTGCTAGAGAACATCACTGCGGATGCTTTTGTCTGACACTCTTCCCAAATCCTGCATATGTGATACTTCAATATTGCCGCCTGTTTTCTTCTATCTTTCTCTCTCTCTATGTTTCCTTCTTCTATTTACTATGCAATAAATAAAAATAAAAATAAATAAAAAGATAAGGTGCTAAGACACAACCTTGTTTAAGACCACTAAACGTTTTAAATTGGTGAGTTGTTCAGCCACCATCCCCCACCTTAACCTGGACCCACGTATTGGAATAAAGCAATATAATCATATCTAACAATTGGTTTGGAACGCCCCATGCAGATAGCTTCCCCAAAGCAAATTGCGGGGGACAGATACAAAAGCGGCCTTAAGAGCAACAAAACAAATATATAGCTTTTGCTTTTTATGCTTTGCCGGATAATAAAGTTAGTAAGGTGAAGTTTGTAATCATTGATTCGCCCCTTTGAAAACAAGTTTGAAATATAGAAATGATTTCGTCTTTATTGGCCCATTCTTCAAGATCGTAGAGCAGACAGCCTGAGAAAATGTTTTCCTCCACGTCTGTTAGGGCAATCAGCCTGTAGTTAGCTGTATCTTCTAGTGGACCACTTTTATGAATTGGCTGGATTATACTTCCCTGCCATGAATACCGGACCGTCTTCAATTTTACGATGTCATTGAAAAGAAGTTTCAGGATTTCCTTGAAGACCGAGTTCGGAATCACCTTGGGCCTTGGCGCACCATTTGATCAAATTCTGTATATTGCCATTTTGACTTGATGTACCTTCCATGTTTCCATAGCTAACAATTTGGCTTTGTTAAGCTTTCGGTCACTTCTTATAGCTCTGCTATTTCCATTACTCAATGTACTTAGCATGGGGTAATTGATAGTATTGCTTGTCTGTAGGGGCCCCATTTAAACTGTGGATAAGAGCTGCTCAGCGTTGGTCAGGAATATTAGCGCTGTTGGCTATTCTACTACCATTTTCAAGGTTGTTTATTAGTCCCCAAAACTTTTTCGGATTTTTTGTTTTACTAGCAAAGTGCAACTTAGCCCATATTCTATCATAATGTGTATGTTTGACTTTCCATATTTCATATTTGTATTTTCTTCTGAGGAGTTTTAAACTGCACAATTGTGAGAAATTTAGGCCACAATTTGGTCGCCTGAAGATTGCACTTGTAGTTTTATTAAGTTCCCTTTTTCACTGGTGTAACCTAGTTGTGTAACATCCTTCACTTTTTGGCCATGTAGGGTATCCTCTTGATGTTTTTGTCGAGGAGATACAATCTAATTGGGAAGCACGGAAACACTGCCAGATTTCAACCATTGTCTTCTCTTGACATTTCTTGGTTAGCGCTTAGGCAATTGCATGCTCTATAAATGGTTATCAAAAGAGGGGAGGGTGATCAATCGATCAGCGGGGCATTCTTTACCACTTAGCCAAGTGGAAGGTCCAGTATCAGCCAATGCCCCCAAGTAGTAAGTGTAAACAAAATGGGTAGCTAAACCGTTCCTGAAAAAGAGTTAGGTGTATTTGGCGTGACCGTGGGTGTACATGTGGCACCCTAGGGCATCCATTTTGTTGGATGTATTTGCCTCACACACCCGAATGGGTGTCATGCTTCATCATTGGCGTTGCTCCTCGTCGGGGAGGCGGTGCAATCCCTGACGGGCTCACCTCTAAGAGGGGCTCTTTATCGGAGATCTTTTAATCCAACTGCCTTATGGTGAAGTGTGGGTATGTGGGAAGATGGAATCAATAGCCTGTAGAGTGATTAAAATGTAGTAGGGAGTACCAAAAAGTACTACTTTATTCTGTGGGTCTCCCGCTACGGTTAAAAATGTGAATCCAACTCACTGGGTACCACCTAGTTAGGTATGGTGGCACTAGATGAAGATGGATGGAAAACTGTTCAACATGTTTCTCGCCTAAGGAATTATCCGCGATTCATCAGGACCTTAAAAGTGTAGAAATTGTGGAATATGCAGTCATTTAATATCATGCTAGTGTCATGTGTTAAATGCAAGCAATATCGGTTTTAAATTACCTCTGTATTGATATCCTATGCCTGAATTGGGGAATAAGAATGGTATTATAAGGTTATTTACATTGGATCATGGCATAAACACAAGTATAATCACGCCAAAAAATACACACAATGTGTCATGCTAGTGTAGGTGGAATATCTACTAGCTCAGGTGAACTGTGGCTGCATCAACGCAGCGTGCAGTGAGCACAACAAACCAACCATCTGTGTTAGAATAAGTGCTTTATGATAAAACAAAGGTATAATACACAATAAAATGGAAATAAAACAGCAGTATAATGAGGGACACCAACTACTTGGTGCACATTTTCTAATTAGAGTGCTCACTCAAAAGTTATGGTGAAATATCAGAGTTACTTCCGTCTCACCTAAGGGTCAGGGATTATGTACTACATGAGTACTCGGCGGTAAGTAAACGTCAGGGGAAAGCCTTGGGATGTAGCTGTGGGAGGAGGAAGCATATGTTTATGACAATCCAAGGAATGGAGGTAAAGTGCAGCTCCTGTTCCAACTTCAGGGTCAAGGATCGATAATCTTAAAATAGGGGTTCAACCCGCCATTGCGTCCAAAGTGGCCCGCCTTACCTCTAACAGCCTGCGTTCCTTTCTGGAGACCTACCCATCGCCGCCGAGCTCGAATAGATAGTGGAGCTCGGCGGCGCCCGCCATATCTAGTGGTGAGCTTCTAGGAACGGTGTAGCGCTCCGCCCTTCCGTGACTGTCACGTGATGCGTGTGTCCGTGGCGGCCTCCATTTTGGAATGGGAAATAGGCAGTTTACGGAGCGTGTAATTGTATGACCGAATTAGACCCAATAAAGCAATGCTATGCTGTGATTAGAACTGTGCAGTCACCATATTGACAAACCATAGCGTGGATCATAATCAGTGTATAAAAAAGGTATGCAAGGGGAGGAGCTACGCGGGCATCCAAGATGGTCGCGTGAGCAGAGAGCTCCCGAGACCCGCGCCGCCCTTCTTTATCTATCCTGCACCTATCCTGATCAATTCGACGGGCTTTTGAAGTGCTACTCTTACTGATGCTGACGATCCTTTTTTGGTCGAAATCGGACCTCGGGGACCATTTTTCTGTCGTCTCCAACTTTTTGGCCTGCCCACGGACGTGACCGGGGACTCGGCTGCCTATTATGGCCGAGCTGTAATGCAACAACAACGGCTGCCTGGCATCTGGCCCACCGGTGGTGTACCACTTTCACTTTCGGTTTCCGGCCTCATCGTCCCTGTCTCCTCCTACTTTGTCTTCGCCTGCTGCCCTCACGGTGAGCGCTTTCCATTATTGGACTGGCAAGGAGGCCTGCTATATTCCCTCCTCGACCTGCGCTGCGGGATTTCTGGACTTTTTCCCGTTCCACTGCCACTCTTGGGTTCTTGACTGCCATCGACTGCAACATGGCGACAAAACCTGAGGCCGGAAAACGCAGAAACACTGTAACCCGGGGGGGTTCGGTCCAGTCTAATATGATCGAACGCTACACCCAGCCGAGAGGATCCCCCGGTGTCACAAGCGTGGGCGCTGAAGGACCTCAGACAGACATGTCGTCTTCATCTGAAGTATCGCTCCAAGACCTGCTGGCGGCCATCTCTGGACTTAAGGCCGACATGAGTCAGCAGTACGAAGCCATCATGTCCAAGATAGACACGGTGGCTGTGGACGTTACTCTTATTCGGGCCGATCTTGCCAAAACTAACGAAAGGGTGAAGGCACTAGACCTGAAGGCGTCGAGCCTGGTAACGGATATGGCGGAGGCGCAGTCTGAGATTGGGAATCTGCGTGCCTCGCAAGATCTGCTGGTTAAACGTATGGAGGACTATGACAACAGGGCCAGGCGGAACAACATACGCCTGGTTGGAGTACCGGAAAGTGATAGTGCTGCCTCGATCGATTTACTGGTCGAGGAACTAATCGTTGCTAAACTTGCTCCGGTTGGACTAAGTAAGTTCTTTGCCGTAGAGCGCGCCTATCGTTTTCCAGGAGGACGGGTGAAACCAGGAGACCCGCCGAGGCCTATCATCGCAAGGCTATTTCACTATCGAGATAGGGATGCTATCCTCCAGGCCGCCCGTAAACACGGCCCGTTGAAATATGACAATAACTCTATCTCCATCTATCCTGACTTCACTCCCCAAGTGCAGCGACAACGATCTGGGTTCCTCGGAGTGAAGCGTCGCCTGAGAGACCGGGGACTGAAGTACGCCATGTTGTTTCCAGCCCGACTGCGGATAGAGTTTAGAGAACGTGCCTACTTTTTTGATCAGGCGTAGCGTGTTGCCGACTGGTTGGACTCGTTGCCGACGGAGGACTCTGAGAGCGGAGGCCCTGGTGGTGCGGAAGGTGGTGCAACGGCCCAGGAGTAACATGGGCCCCCGGTGGTCCAGATTGAGACTACGTACTGTACAGAGTAAATTAACTGTGTGCTCTATGGTTATGCCCGTGGCGGTGCGGGAACGGGTGATTTCTCCCTTCCTCCTCGGGGGGTTCTTTGTGTAGATAAGATGGGGCGACAGGCACACTGCAGTTGGGGGTGGCTTTTTAGTCAGCAGGGGTGCAGGGTGGGGGGTGTTGTACCGGGTTTCTGTTGGGGGGTTGGTTTCTGGGGATTTGATGGTGTTTTGTTTTGTTTGTTATATCTCTTTTTTCATGGTATTTTATTGATTGCAAAAATTCCGAACTTTGGGTTGTGGAGGGGGGTTGGGGTGGATTGCCTATGCCGCAATGGGGGGGGGGGGGTGAAATGCGGGTTCTTTCTTGGAACGTCAACGGGTTGGGCGACAGGATCAAGCGGGGTATTGTGTTGCAATTTATGAGACGACATGCCCCAGATGTTGTGTTCCTTCAGGAGACCCACTCAATTGGAAATGCTTGCAAGGCCCTCGACCGCCGGGGTTATCGCCTGATCGCCCATGCTGGTTTCACCTCTGGGTCCCGGGGAGTGGGTATCATGGTGAAGTCCTCCCTCGCCTTGGCTATTGACGAGGTTATCCTTGACGACCGTGGGCGGTATGCTGCTGTCTCTGGGAGGTGGGAGGGTAAACAGATTGTGCTGGTTGTTGTCTATGTTCCCGCGGGACTGCAGGCTACCACCTACGCTGATCTTGGCAGGACTCTTCTTGGCCTTCCTGATGGATTGTTAATTTTGGGCGGGGACTTTAATTCTGTTATGTCTGGTGAATGTGATCGACTTCCCCCTAGAGTCCTGCTGCCGTCCCAAATGTGGCTCAATGAGATGGCTGATACTTTTGGCCTGGTGGATGTTTGGCGCTCACTGCACCCCGCACTCCAGCAATACACTTTCCACTCTGGTGCGCATGGCAGCCTCTTGCGTATCGATTATTTCTTTATGTTGGCTTCCACTCTGTCCACTGTCCGGGAGGTACGACATCTTCCCCGGGGTATCTCGGACCATTCCCCCTTGATGATTAAGATTTCTGTGGGTGGTTTACTTGGTAACAGAATTCCCCCTGTCCCTCCCTGGCATTTTCGTAGCCCCCGGCTCCGCTCAGATTTGGTGAAGGCAATTGATTGTTATTTTGACGAGAATGTGGGCTCAGTCACCTCCCCTACTGTTCTTTGGGAAGCCTTCAAGACGGTTATCAGAGGTGCTGCTCTATCGCTCATTGCTGCTGAACGTAGGGTGAAGAGGGAGGCTGTTCTTGCTCTTGAAACTGAGATCACTGCGCTTGAAAGTGAGTTGGGTGGAGATGACACGCCTGCACTGTTGCACACCTTGGAACTAAAGCAAGCCGACTATAGAGCCTGTGTCACTGATGCTGCTAAATTGATGCGAGCGAACCAACTAGGCCGACTGTATGATGTGGGTGATAAAGCTAGCAAGCTCTTGGCATGGCTGGATAAGGCTGAACGAGCGAGTCGTGTTGTGCCTGTCATTGTTCGTGAGTCCGGTGAGAGTGTCTCCGATCCTGGTGAAATTGTTGATTGCTTTGTTGACCACTTCCGGAAGGTTTACACGCCTGTTAGTGATCGGGACGAGGCTGATTCCAGGCTGCTATTGCGAGATATTGCCTTGCCTACTGTTTCAGACGAAGATGGTCTTGCCTTGGAAGCCCCTTTCACTGTTGATGAGATCGCTCTTGCTATCCGATCTCTGCGCTCGGGGAAGGCGATGGGCCCGAATGGACTGCCCATTGAACTTTACAAACTTTGTCCGGACAAAATGGCCGCCCACCTGCGCAACATGTTTCTCGAGGCGGTTGAGGCTGGAAGCCTCCCCCTCGAGCAGCGCCTTGCCACCATAGTGGTCATTTATAAAGACGGTAAGCCCCGTGACCGCTGCACTTCCTACCGCCCCATCTCTCTCCTTAACGCGGAACCAAAAATCCTGGCCAAGATTCTGGCCAATCGGTTGCTTAAGGTGATTTGCGACTTGATCCATCCGGATCAATCCGGTTTCATCCCGCATAGGAACACGGCCCTTAACCTGCGTCGGCTCCACGGTGTTCTCGCGAGGGCTCCAATTCTCGCCGAGCCGGCAGTGGTGGCCTCCTTAGACGCCACTATGGCTTTCGACACTATCGAATGGCCCTATCTCTGGGCAGCTCTCGCTAAGTTTGGCTTCGGTCCTAATTTCATCGCATGGGTCAGGCTCCTTTATGAACGACCATTGGCTCAGGTCGTGGTGAATGGTAGATGCTCTGACCCTTTCCCCTTAGGCCGCGGCACCCGTCAGGGCTGTCCGCTCTCCCCGCTTCTATTCGCATTGGCGCTTGAGCCCCTTGCTGCGTGGCTACGGTGGGAGCCCTCCATTAAGGGGATCAGATGGTCCCCGGATCTCGAGGATCGTGTCTCCTTGTACGCGGATGATATCCTCCTTTATCTTACTTCCCCTCAAAAGTCGCTTAACGTCCTCTTCGACGTTCTCACATCCTTCGGTAAGAATTCGGGACTAGTCATCAATTGGACCAAGTCCTGTGTTTACGCTATAGCCGGGGCGCTCCCGCCTCTGCCTCGCAGGTTTCCCATATTGGTAGCGACTGATGGCTTCAAGTATCTGGGGATCTATGTCTCTATGGTCTCTTCGGTCCGCTATGAGCGGAACTTGTATGCTCCGCTCCGCAGACTCAAGCAGGACGTGCGACGGTGGCGTGAGTTGCCTCTATCCCCATTGGGCCGAGCGGCACTCTTTAAAATGATGTCGCTCCCCCGGTTTCTTTACGCTCTGCAGAATTTTTTCGATCCTGTCCCTGCTCGCTACTTCCGAGAGGTTGAGAGTTTACAGCGGCAGCTGATTTGGGATGGTCGTGCCCGTATCGCCTTGTCCAAACTCACCCTCTCATGGTATGATGGTGGTATTGCGTTGCCGGATATTAGACGCTATTACTGGGCCTCACACCTGAGCGCTATCAACCATGCGACGTACGCCTCGGAACCCGCTCCCGCCTTTGCTTTGGATAAATTACTTTTGCCCGGTGGCAACTTCAATAGGGCCCTGTACTCAAAGGCACCCTTTCGACTCCTTACAGGCCCGACGAAATGTGCTGTGCGGGCATGGAGGGATGCCACTGTGGCCACGGGTTGGGGTGGTAAACTGACACGTATGACGCCCTTGTACGACTCGGATCGGTTGGGCAATCTGTGGAAGACGAAGGGATTCGAGAAGTGGGACATGATTGGGATCAGTAAGGTGGAGGATCTATGGGCTCGAGGCGCTGTTAAATCCTTCGAGGTATTGAAACTGGAATATCGGCTCGACGATAGGGAGCACTTCCGGTACATGCAGGTTCGACATGCCCTGACCTCCGTCTTTCTGTCTGGTACCGCTATCCCGCAGTCCTCCCCCTTGGAGGATCGTGTTTTAGATGGCCATGTCCCCGATAGCACGATTTCCTTAATATATAAGAAGCTTGTCAACAACAGAGCCGACCAACTTGAGAAACTTCGTGCTACCTGGACGGCTGACGGGCTCGAGCTCGACGACGAGGACTGGCAGTCAGCTGTATCCTCCCCTAAGGAGGTGGCTATCCCGGCTCGACTTCCCTTTGTCCAGTTGAAGATCCTCCACCGAGTGTATCTGACTGGTATGCGTCTGGTGCGGATGGGTTTGGTTTCGGATGGACGGTGCAGGCGTGGGTGTGGTATGGATGGTACTTTCCTTCATGTTCTATGGGAATGCCCGATGATTGCAGCCTTCTGGTCTAGAGTGCATGATGTTATGGGTCGTGTCACCGGGATCCCTCTCCTTCCCGAAGCACGGCGTTGCTTGCTGAATGTATGGGAACCGTCCGATTGTAATGCTGCCCAGACATTATGGGTCACTCTGGGCAACATGGTTGCAAAGAGCTCTGGGGCTCTCCTAGATTACCATCGCTCAGTGCCTGGAAAGAGAACATGGACTGGTGCATGTTCCGAGAAAAAACTGTTTATGAGGCACGGGGGCGTCCCAAGAAATGCTCCAGGGTCTGGGCGCAGTGGAATTCGTACCGAGGAGACATTTGCTCCCCTCCACTTGACTATGAGGTTCCTCTCCCCTCCTCCCCATGATTGACGTTCCGTTCCTAATTCCCAGTATAGTCTCTGCTTTCTCCCCCGTGCTCGCCCCCCCTCGTCATATAGGTTTCCTTATTTATTTGCGCTCTCCCCCCCCTCTCCCTCCCCTCTAGCGACCCTTGCCATTATGATACCATGTGTTTGTGTGTTGTTGTTCTTTTCGACAAAATTATAAAATTAAACCTTTCTTATCCTATTTGATATGGCGCTATGTTCCGTCCGACAATGTAGTCTCGATAGATTGCTTTAACAACGTACTGTCTTCAAATTTACCGTTTAATCATCCGTATATGTCATAGCGGCCGGCCCCGCGGGGTTGTAGGCAGACGCTGTGTATTGTGCATTCATAAATAAAGGTTTTAAAAAAAAAAATCTAAAAAAAAGGTATGCAAGATGTCTCGGTGCATTCTGGACAGAAACTCCGCCAGGAGGGTGGCCATAACAGCGTGGGGTATACGGAACAAAAGTGTCATTCTGTTGCCCCAAATGACAATATTGTCTCACATAGCTATTAGAACGTAATAGTCAGCCAGGGAAGTTGTAACAAGCATAATGGCTGTCAGTGTGACCGTGTGGTATGGCATACAAGTAAGTCCAATAGATCTGACCAACAGGGTGACCAAGAGTGTGATGCGGGATCTAAATAGACCCATTCTGTATGAACAGCTAGATTTGTATTAGGTATGCCGGGGATCCAGGTGAGTGGATTGTAAAAAATTTCACTCTCGTATACAGTTTCAGTATCTAGTGTCGATGTGATATTTATAGCGACAAATAGTACTGGAGAGTTTGTCATGGTAAATGTAGTAGTGGCAGATCAAATCAGAGCGCATGCCAAGGGATGTCCTCGTTCAGGCCTCTACTATCAGATGCGAAGCGATGCACCCATCTTTGTTCTTTGCGAAACAAGGCTTGTTTGGGGCAATTGGGGCTTGATTCTAACACCATCCATTTGAGTGAGTCTGCAGTGTGATTTGATTCAACATAATGTTTGCACATTTTGGTGTTTGTCTTTTTGCAGGGAAAATTGCTGCGGTGTTCTATGATACGGGTTTTGATTGGGCGGGTCGTCATCCCAATGTATTGTAATCCACACGGGCATGTCAGCATGTAAATACAGTGAGAGGTGTTGCAGTTAGTGTGACCCCTAATCTCCCAGATGAAGGTATCACTCAGTTGGATAGTCTTGTGTACGGTTGTGAATGCACAGACCCCACAGGATCCACAGGGATAGTGACCTTTAACTGGAGGTAAGTTCCACAGAGTCTGTTGGGTCCCTTTCTTTTGTACTTTGGGTCTCGTGCTTATCAGGATGTCTTTAACATTCTGGGACCTTTTGAACGGGAACCTCGGTGTTGCGAGGCTGAGGTTGCCTGTGTTTAGAATGTCCCAGTGCCGCTTGATCACACTTTTGATTTTGTTGGACACAGGGGTGAAAGTTGTGACGCAGGTAATAGGTTAATTCTCAATTGGTACAGCCTCACGTGGCTCAAGCAGGGCCTCACAATTGTTATTTCTTGCTCGTTTTTGGGCCCTGGTGACCTCTCTCTTGGGGTAGCCTCTGTCTAATAAATTCCTAGACAGGATTGCAGATTCCTGCTTATAATCAGGTAGTTCACTGAAATTACGCCGGACCCTGAGAAATTGTCCAAAGGGAAGGTTGGTCCGAAAGGCTTTAGGGTGGTGGCTAGAGTAATGTAGCAGGCTGTTTCGGTCGGTGGGCTTTCTATACATGGTACTACTGAGTATGACCTCCCTCAGTTTTATCGTGAGATCAAGAAAGGCAATTTCCGTGGTTGAAGCAGACATGGTGAAGTGGAGGTAAGGGTTAAGAGTGTTCACCCAGTTGAAAAAGGGCTTGTGAGAGGTCGGTGGTCCTGTCTATAAGATGAGGATATCATCTATGAACCGTTTCCACAACCTGATGTTATCAAGGAAGGGATTGGACTCATTGTGTATATATCTCTTTTCGAATTCCGCCATGTAGAGACAGGCCACCGAAGGAGCAAAAGTACTGCCCATGGATGTACCTTGGGTTTGGTGGTAAAACTGGCCCTTAAATTCGAAATAATTTTCCATCAGTGCTAGAGTGGCACACTCCATTATGAATGTCTGTGGAGTGATTGAACTCCAGGTTTCAAGTCCAAGTCTCTCCTCTATTACCTCGAGTGTGGCCCTCTGAGGAATGTTCGTATATAGGGCCTCAACGTCGAGGGTAATTAAGAGATTGATCTGCCCCGTGTCTTGGACAGTGTCCAGTATGCGTAGGACATCAGAAGTGTCCTGGATATATGAAGGGATGTGTCTCACTAGGGGTTGTAAAAAGTGATCACAAAATTGTGAAAGTGGTTCCAAGATGGAATCAATCCCTGAGACGATGGGTCGCCCAGGTACCGGTCTTGACTCTTTGTGGATTTTAGGTAGAGTGTAGAAGTACGGGACCCTGGGGTCTTTTTTTGACAGGAAGTCAGCTTCTTTCTTTCTAATCCACTGTTCACATTCTGCATTCTCAATCAGACCTGTGATTATGGTGTGTAAACGTGGTGTAGGGTCACAGGGGATCGGTGTGTACTACCGTCTATCATTGAGTTGCCTGGTGCATTCACGGTCATAATCCACAGTGTTCATCAGTACTGTTGCACCACCCTTGTCCGCCTGCTTGATAGTAATCAGGGGGTCCTCAGCAAGTGATTTAAGGATATCCATCTCTTTCCGGGAGATATTGCAATGTTTTCTTTGCTGGTCTAAAGTTTTCAGGTCTTTTAGTACAGCCTGTTCATAGGTGAGAATTTCATTCGGAACCATCCCATTGTGAGGAAATTGTGGATATTGCCACATTTGTGGACCCAAGGGGGGTCCCTGTGGTGGGAAGTTTTGGAAGAACTGTTGTCCACGTCCCCTGCACTTCCAACCACCTTTTGCCCCGCAATTTCCACCCTACTATGCCCCTCAAGGCAACACACGCCCCCCTTTTTTAGGCAGAGGCTGGGGCAGAGGGCGAGCGCGAAAGCGAGGCAACGCTCCGGAGAAAACAGTACAGTGGGAAGACAAACGCCCACAGGGGATGAACACGCGGAACACGAACCGGTCAGGACAGAGATAAGTCTGGTGGTAAACTTATCAGACCGTCCCTTGACTGATGAAGAGGAGCAAGTTTTACAAAAGGGACTGGGCTTTGTACCGACCCCAAAAACTGACCTTTTTCAACAAACCCGGGAAATTCAATATTTTTTCCGCAAGATCAGATTGAAAGCCTTCTTTAATGAGAGGTCCAGTGACCTGACGGAAGATTCTGGCCACCATAACCCTTCAACCTTCACACCTCACAATGGGATGGTTCCGAATGAAATTCTCACCTATGAACAGGCTGTACTAAAAGACCTGAAAACTTTAGACCAGCAAAGAAAACATTGCAATATCTCCCGGAAAGAGATGGATATCCTTAAATCACTTGCTGAGGACCCCCTGATTACTATCAAGCAGGCGGACAAGGGTGGTGCAACAGTACTGATGAACACTGTGGATTATGACCGTGAATGCACCAGGCAACTCAATGATAGACGGTACTACACACCGATCCCCTGTGACCCTACACCACGTTTACACACCATAATCACAGGTCTGATTGAGAATGCAGAATGTGAACAGTGGATTAGCAAGAAAGAAGCTGACTTCCTGTCAAAAAAAGACCCCAGGGTCCCGTACTTCTACACTCTACCTAAAATCCACAAAGAGTCAAGACCGGTACCTGGGCGACCCATCGTCTCAGGGATTGATTCCATCTTGGAACCACTTTCACAATTTTGTGATCACTTTTTACAACCCCTAGTGAGACACATCCCTTCATATATCCAGGACACTTCTGATGTCCTACGCATACTGGACACTGTCCAAGACACGGGGCAGATCAATCTCTTAATTACCCTCGACATTGAGGCCCTATATACGAACATTCCTCAGAGGGCCACACTCGAGGTAATAGAGGAGAGACTTGGACTTGAAACTTGGAGTTCAATCACTCCACAGACATTCATAATGGAGTGTGCCACTTTATCACTGATGGAAAATTATTTCGAATTTAAGGGCCAGTTTTACCACCAAACCCAAGGTACATCCATGGGCAGTACTTTTGCTCCTTCGGTGGCCTGTCTCTACATGGCGGAATTCGAAAAGAGATATATACACAATGAGTCCAATCCCTTCCTTGATAATATCAGGTTGTGGAAACGGTTCATAGATGATATCCTCATCTTATGGACAGGACCCCCGACCTCTCACGAGGCCTTTTTCAACTGGGTGAACACTCTTAACCCTTACCTCCACTTCACCATGTCTGCTTCAACCACGGAAATTGCCTTTCTTGATCTCACGATAAAACTGAGGGAGGGCATACTCAGTAGTACCATGTATAGAAAGCCCACCGACCGAAACAGCCTGCTACATTACTCTAGCCACCACCCTAAAGCCTTACGGACCAACCTTCCCTTTGGACAATTTCTCAGGGTCCGGCGTAATTGCAGTGAACTAACTGATTATAAGCAGGAATCTGCAATCCTGTCTAGGAATTTATTAGACAGAGGCTACCCCAAGAAAGAGGTCACCAGGGCCCAAAAACGAGCAAGAAATAACAATCGTGAGGCCCTGCTTGAGCCACGTGAGGCTGTACCAATTGAGAATCAACCTATTACCTGCGTCACAACTTTCACCCCTGTGTCCAACAAAATCAAAAGTGTGATCATGCGGCACTGGGACATTCTAAACACAGGCAACCTCAGCCTCGCAACACCGAGGTTCGCGTTCAAAAGGTCCCAGAATGTTAAAGACATCCTGATAAGCACAAGACCCAAAGTACAAAAGAAAGGGACCCAACAGACTCTGTGGAACTTACCTCCAGTTAAAGGTCACTATCCCTGTGGATCCTGTGGGGTCTGTGCCTGCACAACCGTACACAAGACTACCCAACTGAGTGATACCTTCATCTGGGAGATTAGGGGTCACACTAACTGCAACACCTCCCACTGTATTTACATGCTGACATGCCTGTGTGGATTACAATACATTGGGATGACGACCCGCCCAATCAAAACCCGTATCATAGAACACCGCAGCAATTTTCGCTGCAAAAAGACAAACACCAAAATGTGCAAACATTATGTTGAATCAAATCACACTGCAGACTCACTCAAATGGATGGTGTTAGAATCCAGCCCCAATTGCCCCAAACAAGCCTTGTTTCGCAAAGAACAAAGATGGGTGCATCGCTTAGCATCTGATAGTAGAGGCCTGAACGAGGACATCCCTTGGCATGCGCTCTGATTTGATCTGCCACTACTACATTTACCATGACACTCTATACTATGACTGGACTTGGATCTGATGCCCTACTTAGGACATCCCCTGACAAACTCTCCAGTACTATTTGTCGCTATAAATATCACATCGACACTAGATACTGAAACTGTATACGAGAGTGAAATTTTTTACAATCCACTCACCTGGATCCCCGGCATACCTAATACAAATCTAGCTGTTCATACAGAATGGGTCTATTTAGATCCCGCATCACACTCTTGGTCACCCTGTTGGTCAGATCTATTGGACTTACTTGTATGCCATACCACACGGTCACACTGACAGCCATTATGCTTGTTACAACTTCCCTGGCTGACTATTACGTTCTAATAGCTATGTGAGACAATATTGTCATTTGGGGCAACAGAATGACACTTTTGTTACGTATACCCCACGCTGTTATGGCCACCCTCCTGGCGGAGTTTCTGTCCGGAATGCACAGAGACATCTTGCATACCTTTTTTATACACTGATTATGATCCACGCTATGGTTTGTCAATATGGTGACTGCACAGTTCTAATCACAGCATAGCATTGCTTTATTGGGTCTAATTCGGTCATACAATTACACGCTCTGTAAACTGCCTATTTCCCATTCCAAGATGGCGGCCGCCACGGACACACGCATCACGTGACAGTCACGGAAGGGCGGAGCGCTACACCGTTCCTAGAAGCTCACCACTAGATATGGCGGGCGCCGCCGAGCTCCACTATCTATCCAAGCTCAGCGGCGATGGGTAGGTCTCCAGAAAGGAACGCAGGCTGTTAGAGGTAAGGCGGGCCACTTTGGACGCAATGGCGGGTTGAACCCCTATTTTAAAATGATCGATCCTTGACCCTGAAGTTGGAACAGGAGCCGCACTTTACCTCCATTCCTTGGATTGTCATAAACATATGCTTCCTCCTCCCACAGCTACATCCCAAGGCTCTCCCCTGACGTTTACTTACCGCCGAGTACTCATGTAGTACATAATCCCTGACCCTTAGGTGAGACGGAAGTAACTCTGATATTTCACCATAACTTTTGAGTGAGCACTCTAATTAGTAAATGAGCACCAAGTAGTTGGTGTCCCTCATTATACTGCTGTTTTATTTCCATTTTATTGTGTACTATACCTTTGTTTTATCATAAAGCACTTATTCTAACACAGATGGTTGGTTTGTTGTGCTCACTGCACGCTGCGTTGATGCAGCCACAGTTCACCTGAGCTAGTAGATATTCCACCTACACTAGCATGACACATGGAGAAGTGTGGCTTAGGGGTTAGAGGAGGCAGACCTGGAAGCTGAGATCGGCCCTGGACCAGGGTTCAATTCCCCGCCTTGACGGGGGTTGGGCTCAATAATTCCGCGGACTCGATAATTCTCGCTCTGGTGCCTACTCGACTCACGGGTTCACACTCTGCGACTCTGGGCAATAGCTTGCTTAATCTCCACAACGGCCCCTCGTGGTGGGATGCCTGGCTTTCACCTTGTGGATACCCTGCTGGGGTTATCTCACTGGGGAATACCAGGACGGGTTCCCTAAGCAAGCGCATAGATGCCTGCAATGTGGGCGATTTGCTCTATATAAATACATGTACATTTACATTGTGTGTATTTTTTGGCGTGATTATACTTGTGTTTATGCCATGATCCAATGTAAATAACCTTGGAAAACCATTCTTATTCCCCAATTCAGGCATAGGATATCACTACAGAGGTAATTTAAAACCCATATTGCTTGCATTTAACACATGACACTAGCATGATAATAACTGACTGCATATTCCACAATTTCTACACTTTTAAGGTCCTGATGAATCGCGGAAAATTCCTTAGGCGAGAAACATGTTGAACAGTTTTCCATCCATCTTCATCTAGTGCCACCATACCTAACTAGGTGGTACCCAGTGAGTTGGATTCACGTTTTTAACCGTAGCGGGAGACCCACAGAATAAAGTAGTACTTTTTGGTACTCCCTACTACATTTTAATCACTCTACAGGCTATTGATTCCATCTTCCCACATACCTGCACTTCACCATAAGGCAGTTGGATTAAAAGATCTCCGATAAAGAGCCCCTCTTAGAGGTGAGCCCGTCGGGGATTGCACCGCCTCCCCGACGAGGAGCAACGCCAATGATGAAGCATGACACCCATTTGGGTGTGTGAGGCAAATACATCCAACAAAATGGATGCCCTAGGGTGCCACATGTAAACCCCCGGTCACGCCAAATACACATAACTCTTTTTCAGGAACGGTTTAGCTACACATGTTCTATAAATGCCCAGATTTCCATCTGATTTGATGAATCCCACACTAGCCTTTTCAAATTGTAGGCCGTTGACCTGGTTACCATAGACCTTGACTCAGGCAGATGATGAACCGATATGACCAGTGACATTACTTGTGGGTTGTGGGCACTTTTTACTCTTGGGGTCACCTGATAGTCATGAAGAGACGTTGCAAGATTCTTTGAGAGTATGGTATAGTCGATAGAGGAGTGTTGCCATAAATTTTTAAATGTTGGAACACTCTCTGTACTATTTTTTATGTCTTCTTGTATTACCATGAGATTATATTTGTTAAGCATGGAACAGAACATCTGCATTAAAGCTCTGCTTGGTTTGTCGGCTCAGTGTTTGGAGAGCAAATGCATGTTAAAGCCTCCTGATATGATAAACATAGTTGCGGTATATTTATATTTCAAATATTTGACTACTTTCCAGAGCGCAGTAAATTGGGTAATCCTAACAGAACTTTTTGTGCTTAAGTAAATATTTAAAAATATTATTGGTTGTTTTAGATCCATTTTAATACAGAGAAGCCATGCTAGTTGAAAATCAATTTCATGGTGCTTAATATCCATGTGCAATTACATGTAGGTGGATAGTTCACTACTTGCACAACCATAGACAGACGAGCGAGATGCAAAGTTTGCGTATTCATAATATCCAGTAAGCGGAGCTTTAGACATATTCCACATTTACTTCAAAGTTCTTTATGAAGGTCGCCGTGTCTTGGTCCCCAAGCAAGGTTGTTAGGCCGTGGGAATTCCATGAACAAATATAAAAAGGTTTAACCTCATAAGTGCTGCGCCCGTCCAACGGCCGACGGCACCATTACCTCGGGAGTGCTGCCGTCGGCCGTTGGACGTTCCAACTGCACCTGCGCAATGGAACGTTCAGCACTGGAGCTGGACGTTCCATAGCTGCTAAGGTGTTAATTGTATTGATAGAACTATTTAGGCGTCAATTGTTCACTCCAACTTTCCCTGTAGTCAGAATCTTCGGGAGCCAACCCCAATCATCACTTGGTACTGGATTTTTCTTAAGCTCCTCACAAACCAGTAAGCCCGAGACACAATTTGTAACTTTGATCCTAGAGGACAATGCCGGAGTAGATAGAGGGTCTATGGCTCCCTTTAAAAAGGTAATATGAACCTGAATGATTCCCTTGTCGCAGAATTTGATAAAGTGGGGCTTGTTGCCTTTTGATTTGGAATTAATAAGGTTGGATATTGATTATCATTACATTTCCGCAGCTCGATACCCCATATTTCAAATTGGGGACTATTTTCTATAAAACAACTGAGCACTCTCTTTGCAATGCCAGGTTGTGCAGGACACTCCTTTATTGTGATTATTAGGATCTTGTTTGAATTGGACCCAATCTAAATCATCCGTCGTTAGTTCCTTGAGCTCTGGGATTGAATTCAAGTTTCAAAATGTTACCATGATTTAAAATATCATGAGTACCCCTTGAGGTGTAACGTGGGGTGAATATTACTTTCATGGAGGATACGGAAAGGTTCATGCCCACTGGCAATACATTTGTTTGCTGTCCACCATTCTTAGATGATAGCGGCAAGCCTTGGGTCTTCCCACCTCTGGGTGTGGGTATGATATCTTCTGCGCTAGGTAGACCAGCATAATTAAAAGACTGTGGGAAAGCTGGAAGCTGTATGTAGAGTGGAATCATTTCCAATATGGCTGTATTGTTGTCTCGCTTTCCTCTAACCGTATTTAGCATTGCTGTCTGCAGGTTACTGCTTCCTTGGTGGGCCATTCAACTTGACCAAGTCCAGGCACCTAGGAGTTTAATGCTTCTATTGGGTATGGCATTATTGACTTGTTGGCATCCTACATGGTGGGAGATGCCGCAGCTGGTTTGTTTGGGCGAGAAAAAAATTGAAAATTGGATACATTTCTTATGGTTTAGAGAGTGGGCTGGTAATCATTGCTTTTTTATTTTCCTTGATTTTTTATGAGCTTTTCTTAGTCTTTTCCTTGCTCTTTTAGTTAGCCCTTCTTGTATTGGAATAGAAGCTGAGGCCGAGATATCGGGGCTTTAGTAAAGCTTGCTTCTTGTGCTTGTGATAGCTCAGTGGATTCTTTACAAAGGTAAGGGGATTTTAGTGGGCTGCTTCATATACTATCTTCCCTTATTGATAGATTTTCCCTTTTAACCTCCTTCCTTATTGATGATATTGGATTCTGTGGCTGATCTTTGCGCTTAGAGGAACCTTTTGTATTGCTTGTTTTTATTTCCAGTCCCGTTTTTATCCTATGTGGTCATAGATTCACTAGGGGATGCATTCGTTAGTGTTTTAGTGTCTGGGCAGTGGCCATGGTGATAAACAGTTGTGCCAGTTTGGTCTTTAGCAATTCTGTCTGACATTGACTTCACCTTCGCCACCATTGACCCCACAATCATGTGAGCGCAGGTACATGTAATCAATGGTTGTCTTTATCAGATTGTGCCTTTGCTACTAAATTTGATAGGTTGAGTAGCTTGGAGTCTATCCCGATGACATAGACCGCTAGTGTGTTTAATAAGTCTATGTGAATGTTTAGTTTGTCTGAATGAAATTTAAGAGCATTAGCATGAACATGGTGATGAGAAGTCTACCCAAAATTCCATTTTCATATTCGTTTTTGCCCTCTGGAACATATGCGCCTTACCTGATCTTCTTGTCGTACTTAGCTAATAATGAGAGGTCTGCTGAGTTAAGAGGGTTAATCATGGAATTGGGTTGCTCTATCTCACTTTGTCCATTTGAACTAAGCACTTTCTCTATGGAGATTTTCTCCTGGATTAAAATTGGTATATGATCCTGGGTGTTGTTACCTGCTTCCAAAGTTAAAGTAAACGGGTCGGTTTTCCTAATGGGCATACAATCCATTAGGCTTGAAGAAGCCTCTGGTATCGTGTTTTGGCCTCCTCTGACTTTAACTGTATTGTGTTTTTATCTAGGAACCTGAATCAATATTACCATTTTATGCCCTTGTACGGCTATAATTAATAATATCCCTATAATGGCATAAGAATCAGATCCATATTTCAGTAAATCGCCCTTGCAGTCCAAGGTACGGCAAAAGTTACTTCCTTAGATTCCCAGAAAGCACAACGAGTTCTTTCAACACACCAAACCTCCAGCAACCTGGGAAATCCCCACTTGCTTTGTTTTGATTTGTAATAGAACTCCTGCAAGCACTGTAAGAACTGCCAGTTCTTAGTGGCATCTTTATTGACGTCTTATGTCCAAACCTTATGTCAAACTCGGCACCTTTCAGGTATAAATATACCAACGTTGCCTTAAGCAAACACACGGTGGTGGTTTTGGAGCAGAGCAGCGATCTACTTGCCGAGAGCTCAGCAGATGCGAAAAGCCCACGGACGCTGCGCCTCCTCTTTGATGCGCTGAGAAAGACGCTGTCTTTTCTCCTGCCGAGAAAATCCAGCTCCGGCGTTTCCAGCTTACCCTTGCGGGTGACTGGGATATCGAGTCCTTAGAGAGAGATACCAGACCTCCTACATTCTTTTCCCAAGGTACAGTGCTGACTAAACTCTTAGAGAGAATTCTTGAATCAGATTCTTGGCAAAACCTACTTAACTTAAACTACTACTTACTTACTCCTTCCCACGTATTAGGCTAGGTCAGGTACACCGGGTAGGCGTATTTTAGAAGCACCAGTTGAGCACGTTAGCCAATGTATATATGTATGTATATATTTTATCCATTTTAAAGTGTCTTATGGCTAAGAAACCATATCAATGCTTTTACAGTATTATTTCATAATACTCCTTTTACTGTACGTACTTTACTTTATATTAAGTATTGCAATTGTGGCAATTCATTTCTCTTGCATGAGAAGGAAGACTGCTCAATAAATAATACCTTTTATTGAAAACGCCCGTCTCTCTATTCTCTGCACTTTGATGAAACTAAGAACGCACATCTGACTGAGTGAAATAGCTGTCTATTGTTTTCACACGACTCTAGAGATTTACTCTTATTCTGAGGGAGCAAAGTTGTCATGTTTATGCGGTTGTCGGAAGCTGAATCCCTTCTTGTCTGAGCCAGGGAAGCTGATCTCTCCCCATTCATTCAAGAAAGTTTCCAGTGACCTCTGAGCTAGCTGGTGCAAACCTAAATTAAGTCTAACATCGTCAGTAGAGACCTAGAAGACCTCAGTCCTACGTCTACCCTGCTGTTTATGTTATTCCAATGCGCAGAGCTTATTGGGAAAATAGGAACTACACTACATGGCGCCCAATGTTTGGTAAGGCGATAAAACTAACGCAAGACGTTAGAGTAACTCAGTCGTGCTTTTTCACACAGACCCTTTCTCCCGTAAATACTCCAAATAGACGTCTGGAGTGGGTGAAAGGTTAAAATCCGCCGGAACTTAGTAGGAAGAGATACCTATGTAGAGTTTTTGGTTTAGTCAACGTTGAAGGATACAGTGTTCCAAAATATTGTGCACCTAATCTTTTGTTTCCTTGAAACTTGATCTGCAACAAAAAAAAAACATTTCTGCCAGTAAAAATGACCGATAGTGAAGACGAGAGGAAGGCAGTTAGAATAGCAGCTCAACTAATTAAGGATGACACGAGTCTCCTACAGAATGACCAGAATGCTTTCCTCATTCCGGTCAACATAAGAAAAGCTATAACTCTAAAACTTATAGAAAACGGACTGACATCACGAGGTGGTACAGTCATTTTCGTGATAGAGGCACACGAATATTGGCAGACAGAGGTATTCTATTCATGGATAAACTTTCCAGCGGCAAACGCTACAACACACGAGTTCCACTATTAGAAAATAGAGGAACCTCCGGAAGAGTACACTCCTTTCGAGGATGTGGAAATCCCACTAAATTACCAAGAGCACCTGCTCTAGTTTAAAGGTGCCCTAAAACATAATGATCACATCACCAGGCTCGGTCCACTGGGTAGACCAGGAGCAACGTGGCCGGTTCTAGCCAGCTACACACCACATCCAGACATTGATAAAATGTCAAGCGAAGAACTCTTAGTTAAAATAAAAAAATTGACAAAGGCACATAGAGAGTTAGTTCAATTGGCAATGGAGGATATAACTTACCTCCAAAAGTTGAAAGAAACAGATATAGCAGACCAACCAATTGAACTTGCCAGAATCATAGAAAAATCCTATGAAGAACTAGGTAGAGATAGTTTGGGTGGGAAACCCGTAAAACCCCAACTACTTGAAAATCCTGAAAAGATATTTATTAAAAATAATCTAAACACTCTAAAAAAGAGCTGGGATGGAAATAAACAATCCACTCCCAAAGAAAAAAGATTCCAGTCCAGAGGAAGGTCTCCTCAGCGGAGGGAAAGAACTCCAAACCGAGAACACAAGTCTCCCCAAAGGGAGCCCTCTGAAAAAAGATACAACCTTAGAAATAGGGATAATTTGAAAAAGCCTGATAGATATCAAGATATTGATACACGTCACTCTCGATCTTTTCAGACTTCCTCGCAGAAATCGGAAAGAAGAGGACGGTCAGAACACAGGGAAGAGCACATCAAGTCCAAAGACAAGGAACCTGCTCAAAGTAAAAAATTACAATTTCCAAGAAGGAAGGTAGCCAGTATTAAAATAATCAAACATGCCGAGGATACTGAGGACACAGCTGAAAAACGGAGAGTGGGCACAGACAATGCTAGACAGCGCAGCAGAAGTGACCATAGCTCGCAAGATCCTGATGAATCATCTGGAGATAGTGGACACGAATGAATACATTCAGGTGGTAACTGCAGATACCAGAGTTAGCGAACCTCATAAAATATACAAAATAACATTGCGTATAGAGGGAGATAAGACTAGGAAGGTAAGGGGTCTGATTTGGGATAACCTCTCAAAAGGCTATGACATCCTATTAGCTGAGAAAGACTGGCCACCAGAGTTTGTCAGGGAGTGCCCTCATGGCGAAGAAATGATTATGCCTGCCTTCTCAAATCATATTCCAATACATAGAAAATACATATATGCAAGAAAATGGGCAGTAGCTCAAGCACCTGCATTATATAATAATCATGTAGGATGGGATGAGGACTCTCCTCCTCACAAAATCCAGTTAAAATGTCAACCAACTGCACAAAGACAGTACCCAATTAAGCAAGAAGCTAAAGAACAGGTCAGGGAGATCTTATATCAACTTGAATACCAAGGGGTGATTGAAACATGCACCTCTCAAATGAACAATCCATTGTTTCCTGTCTCCAAACCAGACGATTCGTATCGTCTGGTCTTGGACTACAGACACCTTAACTCCTGTTGTAAGACATTTGCGGTACAAAATTTGCACAGTGCAGCACTAATGAATAACATAGTTCGCAAAAAATACAAAACAACATTAGACATCTCTAATGGATTCTTTTGTCAAAACATTGCACCGGAAAGCAGGTATTAAACCGCTTTCTCAATAATGGGGTCACAGCAAAATTTCTGTCGACTCCCACAGGGATTCAAGAATAGCACAGGATTATTCTCAGCAAGAGTAACAGAGTTACTACAAATGTATGCTGATGAGGCATTATCTTATGTCGATGACATCTATCTCACAGATGATGACCTGGATACTCACTTGAAAAGAGTGAACACCATAATACTTGGGTTCGCAGCAGAGGGTTACAAATTCAACTTTAAAAAGTCACGAATTGCCCATCTAACTGTCCTATTTTTAGGATACGAATTATCAAGTGAAGGCAAAAGCCTAGCAGACAACTTCTTAGAGAAGTGCGCTGTACTCCAAGCACCAAAAACGCTGAAGAACTTACAATCGATACTAGGCTTCCTGAATTTCAGAAGAACTTACATTCTAAATTATGCAGAGAGGGTTAAACCTCTCTACGAATTAATAAAACCTGATTTTAAACCAATCAATTGGACTCAGAAACACACAGAAATTTTGAGATCATTGCAAACAGACATGTTAGCTAAAACAAAATTAGAAACTCGTGACAATACACGCAACCTTGTAATCCGAGTCATCCCAGGAAAATGCGGATTCACGTACTTGACCTCTAATGAGGGAGAAACTGTACCAATAGCTTACAAATCACATTTGTACACAAAAGCTGAAATAAAGTTCAGTTCAACGGAAAAAATTCTAACTGCGGTTCAGACTGCTGTAGCAAAAGAAAGGGACCTAGCACAAGGTAAACGAATAATAATCGTTACACCGATACCAGCCCTAGAAGCGGTAACAATTGCAAGCATTCCAAATGCTAAAGCTCTGCATCCGAGATGGATCCAATGGGTTAATTCTCTTGCTCCAACAGACGTAGTATATGAATTTGATCCTAATCTAAAAACACAAGAATTTCTACAATATGAATATGAATGTCCTCTGCCAACCGAAATCCTGTCTCTAGAACACTACGGATGTATAATATATACAGACGGATCAGCACAACCCGCAGTTGGGGGTAAACAAGCTTACAGTGCTGCGTGCACGACTGTTAAAGGTCGTTGGCACAAAGGAAAATTTAGACCACTGGTCACTAAAACGCAATCTCTAGGAGATTGTGCAGCTCAGCGAGCTGAACTACTAGCATTTAAGAAGGCGCTTGAAAATACCGACCGCGAATTCCCCACACTTATAGTGTGCGATGCATATTACTGCGTTCAGTCTTATAATGAATACTTGCAGAATTGGGTTAAAAACGGGTTCAAAGATGCAAAAGGTGGCACAATCAAGCATAAAACGCTTTGGGAACAAGTAGTTCTTTTACAGAAAGAACTACAAAAGACTCACGTGATACACACATTGAGTCATCAACGTGATGGCGTTCACTTTGCGGGGAATTCATTGGCTGATGAAGCCGCAAAGGCAGCTGTGCAAACGGCTTCCGTAGCTGCTATCACCCGGTCAAAAACAAAAATAGTCAGCGACATACTACAAGCTGTCAGTGCGTCAGTAAAAGATGACAGAAAAACACTCCCGAAAGGCTTTCCAGTAAAGTACTCATACATAACCGATGCAAATAATGTTCCATTTGCTCGAATCCCTGGAGTGGGGGATAGAGTTATTCCAAACATGGAACACAGGTTAGGACTAATTACAGCGGCACACGAAGGGCTCGCTTCTGCACATGCTGGTGTTTCCGCCACAATATCATTATTAAAACAGAGATATTGGTGGCCGCGCATGAGAATACAAACTAAGAAATATGTTCTAGAATGCGAAATATGCCTAAGACTGAAAGTATCAACAGTGAAACGACCGGCGCAGACACCCCTTCTAATCTCTGATAAACCATTAGGATGTGTTTACTTGGACCACTGGGGTCCCTTACAAAGGGATGGTAACTATAAATATATCATGGTCGCAGTGGATTCCTGTACGAGATTCATTTGGATGTGGCCCCAGCGCTCGGCTGACGCCAGAACTGTTATAAAAGATTTGCGAGTCTTTATCGGCACATACGCAATTGGCATGCTACATTTTGATCAGGGTCCTGCTTTTAGCTCTCAAGCTTATAAGGAGGCCATGACCAGCATGGGCATTGCATTGCGGTACTCTTGTCCCTTCCATCCTGAGGGAAACGGGATTGTGGAAAGAAAAAACCGAGACATAAAGCAATCTATAACGGCAAAGGTATTAGGTTCGGGTGACGGGTGGGTCCAACATTTAACAAGTGTCAAACGTAGTCTTAACAATCTGCCAAGAAATTCTCTAAAAGGTTTCAGCCCGTACAAACTATTGTTCGGAACTAGAATGTATATTTAGGATTTAGATAGTCAAACTTCAGTGGTAGAAGATAAGAAAAAATGCTTTGACATCAAAGATCGTTTGGCTGTTTTACAGGACTTAAATGAAACAAGAAAAGCCCTGAGCAACATAAAGTTAAAACAACAGCCAACAACCACTGAAGATACACCACCTGTCCTAGCAAGACCTGTCTGGATTCCAAAGATTGGGGATCTGGTCAGAGAGAAGATTGCGGTGAAGAAGGAATTTGGGCCTTCTTACAGAAAAGCAGTACCTGTCTTAGCAGTCAGCGGAACAAGATCAGTTGGACTACCGCCCCTTGCTGTTAAAAAGGAGAACCGAGTTGTATCAATCGACCTGGTAAAACCACAATCATGTGGCCAATAATAAGTAGTTGGCCCAGTGGACTCCCAAGAAATAGCAGAATACCAACATTTGCTACAATCCAACAGGTTCAAACTGAGAGACTAATCACATTTGATAAACCTGCAGTGAATAAAAAAGGACTATGCAACAATGCCATGGAACTTGTGCCTCTTGAAACCCAAATTGAAACAGTTCGTCAAGAAACACCAGTCTACAATGATGTAGCCTCAGACCATGCTAATGAAAGTAAAATTGAAAAAGCAATTCCAACAATTGACAGAACTGCATCTGGCTACTTCATCAATTTCGATAACTTTTCTGAAGATCCAAGCGAACTGGAAGAAAAGCCGATAACAAAAACTTTTAAAGACAAAGTAACAGAACTCTCTCATCAACTCAAAGAAACCTATCTGATTTCTCCATGGATTGAATTTTGGATTGTGTTAGGTGTACTTTTCCTCCTGCTTTGGCTCATCATGGCACTTTGTTTGGGAAAATTCATTGAGGGAAAATACAGTACAATGGGCACAGCAAGTCAGAACATCAACTTGGTCCTAAAGCCACACAAGTCATCTCACATCGAGAAAAGAGAACTATCATCAGTGAATGTCACAGCCATTCCAATACCTGGTGGGGTAGTTTGGGACAAAACGGATTACGAAATCTATGGCCCGGTCGAACTCTTGAAATATCCACACCAGTTCAAGGTTTCATTAAGTGACTTTGTAAAACCAAGTACATTCTCTGATGATTGGGACTTTGAAAGCATAAATAATATGATGTCAGATTTAGTAATGTCAGCAAAATTTACTGAACATGATTATTTACAGGGTTCATCGAACTATAAACAGATGTATTGCTATAACCACTATGCACATCACTATTGCATAAATCTGCTCAACCTAGAAATGTCTTTAAATATAATCAATGGGAACATTGTGCAACTCCACCTAAAAGCAGTTCGAAAACATTCTATGAGAAATTCCCATACTTCTCAGGGTTTAACACAAGTGATGCAGAAACATTTTATTACAAACTGTTAGAGAAAACAGGGACAAAAACTTTGCTGACAAATACTAAATTGATTTACTCGGAAACATTTTATGAAAAAATGATTACATTTGGTTTTGATTTCTGGAAAAACAACATTGAAACAAAAACCATCTGGGGTACAAAAGAATGGCAGGTCCAAGGTTTAGAAGCATTATTTCGAGCCTGCATGATCCCATAACAAATAATGTTCTTGAATGACACCATTCAACAAACTACTAGTCTTGGTCTAGCCAAGATTAAAGACTTAAACAAACCGTCTATTCCAAAGCCAATACCTGATAATACAACCACAGATATTGAGATAGACGTATCCCAAATTTTACATCAAAACAAAACACATCCTGATTGGAAAAAGTGGTTAATCTGGTCAACAGACACAAATAACTGTCAAGATAGATTCCTGAACAAAATACAGGGGTTAAAAATGACCAGACCAGACCCTAGATACTCCCAGAGACAACATCCAGGGATAGTAACAACATACAGTGTAGGGAAACTATGCCTTGAATGGCTACAGACACCACACTGGCAGAAATTAAGCAACACTTGACTTTACTTAAAGACGGTGCTGACTTGCGCGATTTCATAATGAGACCACGCAAACAGCGTCAAAAACGTTTCATAGCGGCCAGTATATATGCTGCGTACAACGAAGCTTGGAAAGTGACTTAAATTGAGACAGCAGAGAAAATACGAGAAATTGATCGTAATAATTTGGAAAAATCACTTTCTGTTGTGGACAATGGGTTAATGACTCTGTCCTCCAGAATATATTCACTGGACAGTATTGTATCATCTGCTATCGATATTATAGATCAGGACTTGCTAATGTTACAACATGGTCAGTCCCAATTACGTACTATTGTACAGCTAGGCTGGACGTTGCAAAACCTGCGTTCGGGCTATGTGCCATGGCGTTTAATCAACACAACGTCATTGTTCTCTATCTTTAACCTTACTGATAAACAAATCAGTTTGGCACAAAAAGGAGCAGACTATACGATTCTGAGCATTGAAAAACTTGAGAGATTACCATTGACAATGTCAGAAAGACCTGTCATTGAATGGATAATACACGGAATAATCACAATTCCGATAACAACCTTCCAATTTAAAAATTGCCAAGAGTATATACCAGCAGGCCAGTATGAAAGGTTGGGTAAAGCGTACATTAAGTCATCATGGAAATAACCTTATACACACACATGTTATAGTGACAAAAACCAGAATGTATTTCTTAGTGGAAATATTTGTAAACGATCACTAAGCGGTATACTTCTGTGCCAAGGTATTAATTTGCATGGGGCCTGTGAGGGGACTTCAAATAACCTTTCATGCCACCAGCACGGCACACCTGCAACACAGATAGAGCCAGTCTTTAGACAACTTTCTAACGGGAGTTACATTCTAATAACGGACCACAGCTGTTGTGGCATAGTGCCAGGGAAAGCATATCTCGTAAGCGTTAGTTCCATGGTCACTTGCTGTATGCAAGTATTGTATCCAAACGGCCCTCCTGATACAGAGGCGATGATTTGGCCGTCCTTGAATATCTCTTCTATACGAATTGATACTTTTAGCAGAATGAAGTCTATTCTTTTACAGACAACAGTGCCTATAACGTCATCAAAAGAAACGTATGATCTTCAAGTTGCAAGGACAACAGCAGAGATACATACACTTTTATCAACTAATTGCCCCGTGCATTTCGTAGAAATGCTAAGCCAAATCCTAAATATGTCTGATGCCAGTGGTATCGCACATGTATTTAAGACAATTTTTTCGGGACTGTTAACATCCTTCGAAGCAGTCCTGGGCATCTTTCCCAATTTTGTCCATTCGGTCTTTGGCGGCCTACCACTACTTTTGAGACCCGTTGCAGGAATTTTATTTTTGACTCTTCTACTCCGATATGTCATGCCAAAACGCAGACATGACTCCAGCAACAATGGAAGAAACGATCCTAGCTATACGCTATCGGGACCGCATAACTAAAGTCCTTGGATTCGCCCGGCTAAGAGATCTGAATATGACCTGGTTTCTTTCATTCTGACCTATATGACAGAACTGCATCTTACCTGTGCTTCGATGTCTGCTATGCGGAGAAGAATGCGTGTTGGACACCTGTCTTACACTACAATCAGCAGTACCAATGGATATCGATACTTTGCTAAGTCCTGTAACGGCTCATGCATCGTGTTGTCCCCAGCGGTTACCAATCCTGATGACGGCATTCGTTGAAACTTCACCACTACGATTAGGTGGGAGTGAAGCAAGAGTTGAGAGCTACATCACCCAGGTACGACCTTCTGTGAGCATTGCTGATCCTGACATCGATGATAGCAATCATTCTCACGACTGCCCGGTTACAGCATTTTCAACCATGGTCGAACTTTCACCTGAAGCTGTAGACTGTTTTTTTGCACATCTGTCTGAAGTAATATTCTCCCCTGAACAGAAAGAATAACTTTTTAAGCAAACCGGCACACAGCGTTCCCCAGAACTCTGAATTTGGCCTTCGGCTTTGATAAACAAAAACTACTGAAAACATTTGGAACGATTTTCTCCCCTGAAAACAATTTTTTTTTCCAAATTCCAAAATATTTACCTTTTTTCTGGCACATGCACTCTGCTTAAAGTAGAACTATTCATAAAGAACAGAGCTTCTATTTTTAGTAGATCTAGAGACAAAATATTGCCTCTAGCACAAGCACAAGCAATTACATTTATATGTGATGAAATAGTCTCGACCTTCTTTTCTGTATTAAGAGACATTTCATGTGTAATTTTCGCAAATCGTTCAGCTAAATATATATGCATCCTTTTTTTTTTACTGAATGATTACACTGCTTAAAAAACGTACAGTACCAATAATCTTTCGTGTATTTCGCATACACCATTTCAAATGCAAAAATGTATTTTGGGGTGGGTTGGAATACACATGCACCTTTACATGGTTACTATTGCTTAGTTTTTAGTAATGATGGACATTAGATCGTGGAGTGGGTATTGTGTTTTTATCTAGGAACCTGAATCAATATTACCATTGTATGCCCTTGTACGGCTATAATCAATAATATCCCTATAATGGCATAAGAATCAGATCCATATTACAGTAAATCGCCCTTGCAGTCCAAGGCACAGCAAAAGCTACTTCCTTAGATTCCTAGAAAGCACAACGAGTTCTTTCAACACACCAAACCTCCATCAACCTGGGAAATCCCCACTTGCTTTGTTTTGATTTGTAATAGAACTCCTGCGAGCACTGTAAGAACTGCCAGTTCTTAGTGACCTCTTTATTGACGTCTTATGTCCAAACCTTATGTCAAACTCGGCACCTTTCAGGTATAACTATACCAACGTTGCCTTAAGCAAACACACGGTGGTGGTTTTGGAGCAGAGCAGCGATCTACTTGCCGAGAGCCCAGCAGATGTGAAAAGCCCACGGACGCTGCCCCTCCTCTTTGACGCGCTGAGAAAGACGCTGTCTTTTCTCCTGCCGAGAAAATCCAGCTCCGGCGTTTCCAGCCTACCCTTGCAGGTGACTGGGATATTGAGTCCTGAGAGAGAAATACCAGACCTCCTACATTTTATTCCCAAGGTACAGTGCTGACTAAACCCTTAGAGAGAATTCTTGAATCAGATTCTTGGCAAAACCTACTTAACTTAAACTACTACTTACTTACTCCTTCCCACGTATTAGGCTTAGGTCAGGTACACCGGGGTAGGCGTATTTTAGAAGCACCAGTTGAGCACGTTTGCCAATGTATATATGTATGTATATATTTTATCCATTTTAAAGTGTCTTATGGCTAAGAAACCATATCAATGCTTTTACAGTATTATTTCATAATACTCCTTTTACTGTACTTACTTCACTTTATATTAAGTATTGCAATTGTGGCAATTCATTTCTCTTGCATGAGAAGGAAGACTGCTCAATAAATAAAAGCTTTTATTGAAAACGCCCGTCTCTCTATTCTCTGCACTCTGGTGAAACTAAGAACGCACATCTGACTGAGTGAAATAGCTGTCTATTGTTTTCACACGACTCTAGAGATTGAATCTTATTCTAAGGAGCAAAGTTGTCATGTTTATGCGGTTGTCGGAAGCTGAATCCCTTCTTGTCTGAACCAGGGAAGCTGATCTCTCCCCATTCATTCAAGAAAGTTTCCAGTGACCTCTGAGCTAGCTGGCGCAAACCTAAATTAAGTCTAACATAGTCAGTAGAGACCTAGAAGACCTCAGTCCTACATCTACTCTGCTGTTTATGTTATTCCAATGCGCAAAGCCTATTGGGAAAGTAGGAACTACACTACACCTGTATTTAACAAAGCAAGGAGAGTTACCCGGATAGTAGATGATAAAAATATCTTGTCACTTGTATTTTGATCGAGAACAGATGATATATTAATCACAGAATTGTTCAGATTTAGGCTAGTGTCCTGATGTATCTGAGATCTGTATCCTCGTTATGGTCTATCACTGATTTTTTCTCCTGCCCAAACGACGATAAGGTAACAGGTTTTGTTACTCCTGCATGGCTGCTGGATGCACTTCTTTGCTGAAGCATTCCTGTTGGGGTACTAGGAACCGGTGTTTCTATCAACAGTAGGTCATGGCCTTTTGCTGTTGTCAGGACTGCATTGTCGGCTTTGAATGCTATACAAGAACTCTTGTACGCTATTAAGAGGTTGTTTTATGCTTCTTTGTACCCAGAAGGAGATGGGTCACTAGTGAAAAATCTGCCGGGTTTGTGACTTGTGCCTTGTGTTCTTATTACTTTAGGCGTAGTTGCTTGTGCGCTGAGAGCTCTATGCACTACCCTGTCTATAATGACTTTCCCAGGGACTTTGCTAGCACTTTCAAGAACTTTAAAATATCCTGTAATGGCAGGTTGTCCAGGCTCATTTCGCGATTTTGAATATTGAACGACTTCAGCAGAAGTTGATGATAAAGTTGCTGGACTATCTAATTTTATGGCAAGACCGGAGGCTCCTGTTATGCTTTCTTATCTTGCTTTTAATTACACAGCAGCCAAGATAAGTAAAAAACTACAGTTCCCAGAGGGCCAGAGAACAAACTGGGCCATGGGAATGAAAAAACGCGAGAATACAATAACCAATCACAGGTGACCTATCAGATAAAGACCCTAACTGACTGCGCAGCTTCCTCTTTTCTTGCTGCTCGCAGTCAGATAAGTGCCTTTATCTTTTGCTCTCAGTATTATTGTGCTTGGTTTGACATTTATTGTGGCCGTTTTTATGGTATTTGCATGATATTTGTGCAGCGCGTCCTCGCGCTATTGCTTTCGCGCTCTACGCGCGTGTCTTCACGGAGCTCCGACGCTTCGTTTTTCCTCGCTCCCCCCTTCCCCCTCTTTCAGACGCTCTTGGTAGCGTCTTAGCGCGCGCTACTTCGCGCGCGTCTTCCTCGACCTCTCTTACCTCTCGAGGGTCTCTCCGGTCACCGGCTCCTTTCGTGTGCCTGCAGCTCCAGTCTTGTGCCTCGATACCTCCGTGTGGGACGTCGTCTCACGCTCTCTGCCCGGCCCACCTCTTGAACACGCCCCCGCTCTGAAAGTTAACCCTCGCCTACCTCCTGTGTGTTATATTTGGTTCACAGCCTGGTTATGGAACTCAATAGTTCCTCGGAGGATGTCCCTACCCAGGACTCTCAGACCTTCAAAAGAGACTTAAATAAATTTATTAATAATTCTGTGGAAACAGCTGTGGAAGTCTCTATGAAAAGAATGTAAAAAAATATGGAAAACTCCATGTTAAGCATCATGTCCAAAGTATTGGCCCAGTCTGCGGGGGAAAGCAGAAAGAAAAATGTGGAATTCTCTGCTCAATCTCGTGTCCCTAAAAAAGCGTCTTTGATTAGCGAGTCTTCCTCGCTCTTGACTGAGGACCCAGTTCCTCCCAGGCCTCCTTCTAGGAGGGGTTTGTTGGCTCCGAGGGCAAACGTAAACAAAAAGAGAAACACGCAGAGTCTCCTAGGAGAAAATTGGTCATTTCCACCATATTGGACACAGATGATGATGATGATGATGCTACTTTTGATGACGCTGATCAATTGGTTGACCTGTTTGATACCACTGACCCTTCCCCCCCCCCTGCTAAATCTGCTAAATTGGATTCCTTTTCTTTTGAGCCTGTTTTTGACTCCGAGGGTTTTCCCATGTTTGATCCCTCCACTATTCGTCACCCTAATTCTACCGAATTGTTCCCTTCTCACCATGTGGGAGAATATATCTCTGCCAGGTTATGTCTCCCTCTGGAGGCACCGGTAAGGGCCAGGCTTAAATCAGAATGCCCTAAGCCTTCTCTCCCCGACAAAATCACCCCGGTTCCTTCCATCCACCAACCTCTCCTCACCTTCTTCTCCAAATTCGGCAAGGACCCCCGCAGAGGGGTGGACAAAGCTTGGACCACGTGCCAAGACAAATTGTTGGATATTGTGGGCCCTCTTGCCCGCATCTTTGATTTAGCGGAAGCATCCCGCTTAGAAGGTTCTGAACTTTCTGCTGAAGAAATCTCCATGTGGGCTCAACGCGCCTTCTGTCTTCTAGAAAAGGTCTCCTAATCAAATTGGATCCTAAACTTTCAAATCTGGCACCCATGGATCCTGGCCCCAAGGCGAATGGTCTCCTCTTTGGAGAAAATTTGGTTTGTGACCTTAGTAGATGTGTTTCTACTTTTGCTTCTTTGGACAAAGCCCAGCAAACAGTGAAAAAGGTTTTCGCCCCTCAGGTTTTTGGACGGGCCGGCAGAGGCAGGGGCCACTCTTCCGGCCGTCCCTACAACCAAGGTTCCAGAGGTTCGTCCAACAACAACCAGGACTACAAGCCTCAATTCTACCCCCAACGTGGCCGTGGCTTCAGAGGGAAAGGTCAACGAAACTATCGTCAAAACTCCAACCAACAAGGTAAGCCTTTCTTCTTCCCCTCCTGTGGGGGGTCGCTTAAAACTGTTTCTTCAAAAATGGTGCACTCTCAGTTCAGACCCGTGGGTCTTAAGCACGGTACAAGGCTACCTAATAGAATTCCTTTCCCCTCCCGTTCAATCTTCTCTTCCCCCCCTCTCGTCTTTTCAACTCTCATGGCATCTCTAATTTCAAACAAGATCGAGGCTCTACTCCACAAAAGAGCGATTCAAATTTTTCCCTTCGACTCCTCAGGCTTTCTAAGCTCCATTTTTCTTGTTCAAAAGAAAAACAAGAAGCTCCGCACGGTCATCAATCTGAAATGGTTCAATCAGTTTGTGGTTTACCGCCATTTCAAAATGGAAACCATTTTACATCTGAGGGACACTCTTCGCCCCAACGACTGGATGGTCCATCTGGATCTTCAGGATGCATACCTCACGGTTCCCATTCATCACTCTCAATGGAAATTTCTTCAGTTCCAGTGGGCAGGTGTCAACTATTGTTTCACCTCTCTTCCCTTTGGCTTATCATCCGCGCCCTGGTGCTTCACAAAACTCTTGAAACCAGTGGTCGCCTATCTTCGATCTCTTGGCATAAGACTAATTATTTATCTGGACGATATCCTTCTCATGAATTCAGACAAACAGTCTCTCCTCTCCGACCTGCTTTTGACTCAGTCTCTTCTTCTAGATCTGGGTTTTCTCATCAACGAAGACAAGTCGTCTCTGACTCCATCTCAGAACACGGAATTCTTGGGTTTCCTGGTGGACTCTGCTGCAGGGTCCCTGCGCCTTCCCCTATCCAAAGTTTCAAAGATCAAAGCGGAGATCTTATCTGTTCTTCAGTCCTCTCTTTTGTCCCTCCGATCTCTTGCACGGATCGTCGGTCTCCTCTCCTCCTCCATTCAGGCCATCTTCCCGGGCCCTCTCCATTATCGCGCTCTTCAGCGCCTAAAGATTCGTCACCTTCGTCAAGGCCTCGCATATTCAGATCTCGTGGCTCTAGACCCCGAGTCCCGCACCGAGCTTCAATGGTGGATAGACCATTTGGATGCGTGGAACGGGCGCACTATCTTCGCCACGGCCCCAGATCTAGTCTTAGAATCAGATGCAAGCCTGTCGGGCTGGGGCGCCCGTTGTGGACCAATCTCGACTGGAGGTTCATGGTCCGCCGAGGAGTCCAAGTTGCACATCAACTGTTTAGAGATGCTTGCAGGTTCCTTTGCGATCAAAAGCCTTTCCAAAAACAGGATTCACTGTTCTATCCTCCTCCCCATGGACAATGTTTCTGCGGTCCGCTACATCAACCATCTTGGCGGAACAAGGTCCAAACCCCTGGCGGACTTGGCAAAGAGTCTGTGGGAATTTTGTCTCGCCCATCATCTTTCTCTGACAGCAGAGTATCTCCCTGGAGATCTCAACAGCGTGGCGGATTGGCACTCGAGATTTCTTCGAGATTCCAGCGATTGGAAGCTTTGTCCATCCGTCTTCCTCTCTCTTTCCCATCTTTGGGGCCCTTTCTCTATCGATCTTTTTGCATCCCGTCTCAATTCCCAATTGCCCCGGTTCTACAGTTGGCGCCCGGATCCCCTGGCTTTGGCGACAGACGCTTTCCTGCAAGATTGGTCTCGTCATCTTCATTATGCCTTCCCTCCTTTTCTGATGATCAACAGGGTTCTTTCTCAGGTTCGCCGACAGTCTTCGTCTCTGGTTCTAGTTGCCCCCTTCTGGCAAGCCCAGGTTTGGTTTCCGACTCTTCTCGAAATGGCAGTGGACTTCCCGGTCCTTCTTCCCTCCTTCGGGGATCTTCTCCTCAATCCTCAAGGCGACCAACACAGTCTCATTCTCGACTCCTCCCTGCAACTCTCGGCCTGGAAAGTTTCCGGCCTTCCTCTTCTGACGTCCTCATTTCACAAGAGGCTTCGATCTTTATCAGCCAGGCTTGGGCTCCGGGAACATCCAAAGCATACAGATCCGCCTGGTCTCTTTGGACAAGCTGGTGTTTGGAAAGGGACCTCGATCCCATTTCAGCCTCTCTGAATTTCATAATTAATTTCCTTGGTTCACAAGCCAGTGCCGGTAAGGCTTATCGCACCATCAATCTCTATCGTTCAGCCATCTCTCTCTACCATTCCCAAATTGATGGTAAACCAGTTGGTGCACATCCTATGATTTGTCGTCAACTCAAAGGCGTACTTTGTGCGAAACCACCGTTGGCTAAGTATACCTCTTTGTGGGATGTTACAGTGATATTTAAATTGTTTACTAGTTGGCCAGACAATGCTGTTCTTTCACTAAAAATGCTATCTGCTAAACTTACCATGTTACTGTGTCTACTTTCCATTAAGAGAGTTTCTGATGTTAAGGCTCTAGATGTTTCTGCTCGCCAATATTCTCCTACAGGTGTTCTGTTTCAGATACGCAGACGTACCAAGACTAATTTGGATTCAGTGTTTTACCCTTACTTTCCAGCTCATCCCAAGCTGTGTGTGGGACAATGTTTAAAAGTGTACGAACACCGAACTGCTGATCTCAGAACGCCCTCTCATTCTCAACTCCTTATTTCCTTTCGTAAACCCCATCTTCCTGTCTCTTCTCCTACCCTTGCCCGTTGGGTCCGTTGGGTCATGTCTCTTGCCGGAATTGATGTCTCCGTTTTCGGGGCTCATTCGGCCAGGGGAGCCATGGCTTCTACAGCCTTTTGGTCTGGCTCTCGTCTGGAAGACATTCTGAGATCAGCAGACTGGTCAAATGACAGTATATTTTGCATGTTCTATTGTAAACCTGTTCATACTGTGGCTTCTGATGTTGTTAATATGCTTTAAACAAGCATAATAGGAGCCTCCGGTCTTGCCATAAAATGTAGATTTTTCTAGTATTCATGACGGAAAATCTTAATTTTATTAAAGACACGGAGGCGAGTATTATCCCGCCGCAACATTCTTAACATTTGTTCTCCCTCCCTACAGCGAATCCAGCCCTGCCACCGGCTTCATCTTAGAAGATCTACCCTTCGACTCCTTCGATCTTCTCCTTCGAGTTCTCCAATTCCAACGCTCCTGGATCCTCCTCCTGGACTCCTGTTTGGTCTTCTTCCTTGGATTCCTCTGATACAAGACTTATGTTCCTGGACTTTGGCTATATCCTTAATTTTATTCATTTTCCCTTTGTTTAATGACTATACTTGATCTGCTCGCCAGCGAAAAGAGGAAGCTGCGCAGTCAGTTAGGGTCTTTATCTGATAGGTCACCTGTGATTGGTTATTGTATTCTCGCGTTTTTTCATTCCCATGGCCCAGTTTGTTCTCTGGCCCTCTGGGAACTGTAGTTTTTTACTTATCTTGGCTGCTGTGTAATTAAAAGCAAGATAAGAAAGCATAATACTCGCCTCCGTGTCTTTAATAAAATTAAGATTTTCCGTCATGAATACTAGAAAAATCTACATTCTCCTTTTGGTGGACTTTGAATGCCGTGCTGTGTTCCTTCCCCATTCTTTCTCTGCCGCTTTAATTGTGCATGTAGTAGTGTCCCATGCTGCCGGCCTGCCCTCATATTGTGTATGTATATCTATATGTACACTTGAGGGGCCGGAGAATCTATATTCAGCAACTCCAGTACGCTTTTCTCAGCTGAGGGGCTGCAGGTGCTGGGGCAGCAGGTGCACTGAATCTGCCCCTTCACAGTCCCCCAGGGGTATACATGGCTTAGGTAATTAGAACACAGTATATAGATATATAGATATTCCTTGAAAAGTTAGAAAGAGAATCTGGGATCCGGCTTCCTCCTTCCACCGCACAGGAGGCCTGGACTTTAAGCAGAGCGCGGGTCGCCATGAGAGAGCATGCTGGCCGCTCGCCCCCCTAGCCCCCGGAAGCTCCCGCAGCTCTAAGCCTTACCTGCTCGATTCCTTATGAGTTTACTGAATAGCTAGGTTGTTGGTTTGCTGCTAAGTATCTAGACTGCTGCAAATGTACTGCTGTGATGCCGCTGACTCGTCCCTGACTGCAGCTCACCGCTGATCACTGACAGGCCTTCTGCCGGTTGCCGGTCCGTGTTTGTGGGGTTGGGGCTGAGCTGAAGCTGGTATTATACAGCCTGACCCAGACGCTGTCCTGCCGTCCCATGGACACACAACAGTGGGGCCCTGCCTCCAGGTCCTTAGCAGGCAGCCCCACACGCTGGTGTGCAGGCACCCAGCTCCTTTGCTCGAATGAGGCAAGAGGGCACACCAATTAAGGGGGCAAAGACTGAGGCTCGTAGGCATGTAAAGGCTTCTCAACCTAAACAGCGCACACCTTGCAGCTAACGCTGAATGCCTTCGCGAGCGTGGCCGTGGCCGCAGCACCCGGGACCAGGAACCGGGGCTGCAGCTCCCGAGAGCGAGCTTTGCTGGCTCCGCGTGAGATGAGTTGGTGAGAGGTGGTGAGAGTTGCAGGTGCCTCGGCGAGCAGAGCCGATTCGCCCCCTCCACCCATGGTGGACAGTGAGAGCTTGCTGCCTGCTTCGTGTTTCACGCTGTGGTCAGTGTGCTCGGCTCAGAGAACACTGCTACTCCACACAGCCTGGTCCAGCTCAGCACCCCGAGGGGATCTGTTTGCAGAGTAGGTCACCTTTTTCAGGACTTGCGTTTCTCCACAGAATTAGAACTGCAACAGATGAGTACAGAGGCACTTCTGGGTCACCCAGGCGCACTCAACACAGAACATTCATTACAAGTCAGCTATGTTAATCGCCTGGTGCTCAAGAGGAGCTGAGATACTCTCTTAGCCTTTGTCTGTAGGTTGCAGCAGAATACAATCCAAATAATAGTTCTCTAAGAACAATGCTGCCAAAAAGGAGTCACTGGCTGTGATTGTGTCATCTACAGCCAGGTAAACGAATGGCACCTAGACACATCGTTTTGTTTGCACAAAACACCTGTAAAGAAATATTCACATCTAGGGACAGGCCAAAAGGGCAGCATAAGCCAGTGACCATACAATATGTTGATCAGAGGATTAACAGGATGCTTCCATGCGCAAGGGGCGGTATCAAGTTCACAATATTCGTCTTAATATCAAAGTTCTATGCAAATAGTGTAGAAACAAAACTCTCAGAAGTTGGAAGTGAGTTCAAACATACTTCACCGACCCTGTGGGAGTGCTGCTCCTGTTTGCTTGCCCGTTTTCCGGCCACTTCGCCACCACGCCTCGCGGCCCCCGCTTCGCGGGAGCCGCTCGCAGGCGAGAGACTTTGTTGGGGATCCAGCCCTGGTTTCTGCACGTGCTTGGAGCACCAACGCCCCTTCAGGGACGCCACAGCTTGACACCAAGCCCAGAGGCGGGACTGCGAGGACCTTGCGTGCTCAGCGGCGCTGATCGGCCGCAGCTGGTCCTCTTCCCGCCCCCTCCACCTGTTCATTTCCCTGATAATCAGTGATAGCAACGCGCACGCGGGACGCGCGCGTGGCAAAGGCCGGGGCTAAGACCGGGCAAAGAGCGGGCCGTTTGAGGCCGTTCGAGTACGGCAGAGTCCGGCCTAGGCCCACCCCCCCTGGACGATTAGAAGGCCATAAGGTAGGCGGCGGACTCGGGGCTAACATCTTCCGCTCCTTGGAGTAATTATTACTGCCTGCCATTCCATCGCCATCTGTACTTCCTATAAAATGCCGTTACGGTCAGGGAAGGAACGTACTGTCCAAATCCACACCGCCAAGGGTGTCGTGTCTGGCCCCCTTGACGCTTTCATAACACGGGCCACTGGAATCCTGGAAAAGGAAATTGCCATGGTAGAGAAAAGACTCTCAATAGACCTTATTAGTGGAAAGCGATCATCACTGGGGGCCCTAGCTACTTCCACCTCCCCTGCGCCCTCTGCCCCACATGCTGCCTTTAACTGCGTCCATACTACCTCTATGGACGCAATTGTCCATTTAGAAAACATAGGGGGAAGCCCAACAGGGGATACTTCGAGGGAAGAAAGGCATAGTATAGATGCTTCCCAATGTAGCCAGGGGGATGGGGATGATGATAATGATTCCTTGATTAGTGGGGGGCCGGATTTTAGTCAGCTTTCTGGATGTCTCCCCCTTAATCACTCTAACATGTCTAATCCTGCCGAAATTACTAACCATCCTATACCTAATCCTGGCCTCAACATTAAGAAGAGAAAGCTGGATTCTAGATTGTCGGGGGAAAGAGACTTAAAAATCCCTAAAGTAAATAAAGCCCAAGATGGTGGGAGACAGGGGTCTGAGCTTCCCCCAAACCCCTTAATTCCCTCTGTATTTAACAATATGTTATGTCCTTCCCTTTCGGCTTTGGGCTCTTCAAGTACCTGCCCCATGTGCCTTAATAGTGACGAAGTTTTGTTAGCAAAAATGGAGGCCATGTTTAAAACATTACTCTTACCAGTCCTGAAGCGGACTAGGCTCATGACCTCAAAAATTGATAGTATGGAGGCTTTGATTAATTCAAACCATACGATGCTACAAACGTTACTTGGTTCTAATAATACGGGTGCCAGTAAAACATCAACATCTACTAAGGCCACTAGTAATACCAATATGGAAAGGGGTAAAACACTTCCTAATAAAACCACAGGAACGAATAGTGCCACGCTTAAAGGGGGTGAAAAATCTAATATTACATCTTCCAAATCAGGTGCTAGCACTCATGCCCAGGCACCAAAGCCCCACTCAAAACCAGTGGCTAAACAAAATACTGATGGGCGCCAAACCATGGGTCCTCCCCCACAATCTACTTTAAACCTTGCCCCCCCAAGCACCCAAAGAGCCCAACGTACTGCCTCCACCAACCACAGGGAGGGGGGACGCAAAAGACCAACTATCCCTTGTGTTGATTTACCACCTGAAGCAGCCCAACACACCATCGTTTTGACAGGTGTAGCACCATTAAAACCACGTGCCAGGGAGTCTTATGGCGACCTTCGCAATAAAGTCATTTTTTGGTTGAATAAAAACCGCCCGTTACCCCCCTCCACTCCTACGGAGATATTATTCGTGAGGATAGTAGACTGGGTGGGACATGGGTCAAAAGACTTGGAGGGAGATTGTATTCTAATCTCGTTTAAAGATTCGTGGGTGGTAGATGCCATTCGACGAGAACCGAGGTTTGCAAGGCAGGGGGATGTACAAACACTAGCCTTATCATATTTCTATCCACACAGGCAAATACCCCCCCAATCCTACCCTTTATTCCGTAAGGGCCCTGCTGTAAGACACCCTCTGGCATTAACTCCGCTTGACTGCCAGCGCCCCTTTCTCTTTAATCACTTTGGCCCCCTCTCTGGCCTTGAGGCCATTGATTGACTCAACGATTCATCTAGTGAGCCTTTGCTTGCTAGCGCAGTAGCCCAGGAGTCCATTGAGCGTAGTATGGTGCGCCAAATCAATCCAGCAATCGAGTAGATGAGGATGGAGGTCAAGCCTCTCTGTTACTTAGCCCTCTATCATACGCAGCTGTCCAGGGGATCTCGACCAAGGACAATCTCATAGCTCCAGTAGATTGTGCTAATCACTTAGTGGTTAAAGACGATAAAGGGATGCCTCAGGGATTTGCACAGCCTTTATAACCTCCGTCGCTGGACTATTTAAAAGACCACTTGAAAATCTTGTCCTGGAACATAGCGGGTATCAAGGCGCGCCTTGCTTCTACTGATTGGTCGAACTTTGTGGACAATTATGATATCATCCTGCTGCAGGAAACGTGGGCAACTGAGCCTGTTCACAAGTTGGGTTATATTAACTTTTTTAAACCTGCAACTTAAGGGGGTAAAGGGCGGGCCTCAGGCGGTCTGTTGATTTGGGTGAAACAATCCTTGGGTTTCTATCCAACTGAACTTCCTGTGGAGAACCCGGATCTCCTCCACATCATACTAAACAAAGGGAACCAGCAAATCATGAACATTGTTAACATCTATGCTAGAGGTCTGCCTGGTGGTCGAAGCCCACCCTTGTTGAACTTCATTGACCATATAACCACGGAAATGGACAGAGGCAATATTACTATTCTTGCTGGTGATCTAAATTGCACCATAGAACCTTTGTTTGATATGGGAGACACTTGGAGCATGGCAGAGGACTCTGTTTGGGGTATCCCGGACTTACAAGTGGTTAAGAGGGCAAAAGCAACAGAGGCGGCAGTATCTTGGATGGCATTTTGCCTACAAAAGGGGTTTCGTGCATGTAACGGCCGTTCTACTTCGGACATTAAAGGAAATTGTACTTTTGACAATGGGCAGAGGCAGAGCAGCATTGATTACATTTTGCTGAACATGGAACATTGGCCGTTATTAATTGACATGGCAGTACTACAGCGCCCGGAAAGTGACCACAACCCGCTGTCATTGTCATTGAAGATACCGGGTCTAAATAGACAGGAGGAGCCAACTGCCACCTGTACAGGGGACGCCCAACTTACCAATGACAGGAGGAGACTGAAATGGTCCCGGGTCATGGAAGACAAGTGTTTATGGGACAACATTAATATTGTGGTAGAAAATGCGCTTAATGAAATGTCGCAAATAGATTTGTTGGGGGCGGACCCTGGACTGGCTAACAATGTAATGGGAGTACATATTAAATGCTTTGACCATTTAAAAACCCTTCTTTCCCTACCGTGCGGAAATGCTCCTACCAAAACAAATCCTTTGCCCCAAAAATGGTACAATAGGAAATGTAGGGAGGCACATGCAGCTCTCATTTCAGCCATCAAATCTCGGGATATGGTTGGAGTGAAAGCTGCAAGGCTCAATTACAGGAAAACCCTTAGAGAAGCAAAACGGGAGTGGGAGGATAAGTTCTGGTCAGATCTTCTGGAGGCATCTTCCACTAACAACCAAAAAAGGTTTTGGGATTTGGTTAAATGGGGAAAAAACGTGGATTCTTCTATCCCGGGAAATAATGTGCCCCTTGAGGATTGGGTATCATTCTACTCGGCCCAATTTAGAGCTGATGACTACGAATCCCTTAGGCAATGCACTCTTGCTGACCCCTCAAAGAGAAAAACTTACCTTCACAGTTGCTGAGGCCGAGCTGGCCCTTGCATTGACTCTCCGAGGGAAAGCCCCTGGTATGGATCTGATCCCGGCAGATTTATTCAAATCTAATCCCGCCTTGTGGCTCCCTTATATAACAAGAATAGCCAATACCTTAGCCCTTGGAGCCATAGTCCCGAAATCATGGAAGGGGGCCGAAATTGTTCCAATTTATAAAAAGGGCGATAAGTCCATCCCAGGCAATTACCGCCCTATCAGTTTGATCGATTCGATCCAAAAGATAATAGCACGTATGGTCCTGGGACGGGTCCAGGGATGGATTGAAACAGAGAATATCCTGTCACCCATGCAGGCGGGCTTCAGATCCGGAATGAGCACCATAGATCAGGTTTTTAGATTCTGCCTGATCTATTGGAAGGTGGTGTGGCTCGGTGGCGGCACCATCTATGCTGCATTCATTGATCTGAAGTCCGCCTTCGATTTGGTGCCAAGGGATAAACTATGGGGTGTGCTGGAAAATCTGGGGTGCCCATTAGAACTATTAGACCTCATTGTTAGACTCCATGAGGACAACTTTGCGAGGGTGAGGTGGGGGGGCCAGGGACAAGTGACGGAGACATTTCCCGTAACTCGAGGTGTCCGCCAGGGGTGTGTCCTGGCCCCAACTCTCTTCCTCCTCTTTATCGATCAAGTTGTCAAGTTTTTCACGGATACCCCCACTGATGCCCCAATGCTGGCTGGGATGAGATTTCCTTTACTCATCTTCGCGGATGACACTTTAATCCTCTCAAAAAAACGTAGCGGACTCCAGCGGGCTCTCGACCGCTTTGAGGAGTACTGTGCCATCAACAACCTGGTGGTTAATGTGGGGAAAAGAAAGTTCATGGTTTTTACAAAAAACCATCCAGTTCGGAGTTCCGTGAGGTTGAATGGAGTAAACCTCGAGCAGGTTGATACCATGACCTACCTAGGGGTTACCCTTGATAGCCGCTTAAGATGGAAGGACCAGATTAACATACAACATCTTAAACTTGCTAGGCTGACTGGTTGCCTCATCAAAGAGCAAAAGGAATCAATTACAAAGCGGGTCCTCCCGGCCCTTAAGATCTATGATGTTAAAATCTCTACAGCCATTTTATATGGCGCGGATCTGTGGGGCCACATGGACTTGCTTAACTTGTTTAAAACCCAATGTAGATTCCTTCGCAACTTAGTAGGCCTCCCGCAGTCAACACCCTCGATCCCCCTCTGCTTGGACCTTGGTTCCCCACCGATCAATGAGATGGCTAGATTTAGGCTAGTGGCCCTGTGGAGACGGATATGGACATCTCCAGATCTATCCCTCTTTGCAAAGGAACTGGCCGAAGTTAGGTCTATTAGGGGTTCAGGGAAAATCCCATGGCTTTCTGCTGTTAAATCTATCCTTAATGACATGGGCTTGGAACACCTCTGGACATCCCCTCAATCCAATGTTTTCCCTTCCAAAGACGAGTTCAAATCCTTGTATTGGGCCACAACCCGCTTAAAAAGAGTTCTGCTTTCTAACAAAAATAGCCTCACAGGCAGGTTTCTAACATTCAAACTTGACCTATCGCGAGAGCCCTATTGGGATGTAATAACTCGACCGTTAGACAAGAAGCTGTATCATCAGTTTAGAGTGGGCTCTTTGCCTTTGAACCCTTTTCTAAACAAACGGTCTACAGGGTTATCGCCCTATTGTACATGTTGCCCAGGTCATATTGAATCTGAAGGACATTTTCTTTTTGCTTGCCCTAGGTACGCTGCACCCCGAAAGAAATGGCTAAAACCCTTGTTCCAAAAACTACCATTCAAAACATTGATGGAAGCAATATGGGTGCTTAGGACTAACACCTCCGAACTCTTTGTAGTAACTCTGGCAAAATATTTGGGATGGGCTTGGCTCCTAAGGCTAAAAAACAACATGCCTTAGCCCCAAGGACCAAGATGCTCTACAATCGGTCATAATCTGTTTGACTATGTATTAGTTAACTGATTTATGACTTAGTCGCTTCATCTGTATCCCTTGTATTTTTGCCATATAAAGGGCCCGTTTACAATGAACTTGAACTGCAATGTCTTTTTTTTTAACTTAAATTTATCCTTTTTATAAAATAGTCAGGTTCTTCATTAAATGAAATTTAATCCTGTTTTATCCATTTGTCCTAAATGTTCCTTATTTGCATACTTTTGTTAGTGTTTAATCTTTTTATAGTTTTGTTCTTTCCTGTCTTTGCTTAAATTGAATCAGTTAAATTCTTTTGTATTTTAATGTGTCTTTTATGATTTGTTAAAAATCGAAATAAAGACTTTAAACCTGAACCTGAGTTCAAACATAAAATGACCCCAAGCACTAAGCATAATACAAATATGAAATGAGTTCAAACATAAGATGACTCCAAGCTCTAAGCGTAATACAAATAGAAATGAATTCAAACATAAAATGACCCTAAGCGCTAAGCTCAAAACAAATATGTAAATGCCATACTCTTGAATCAAAAGTCACCTGTGCCAATTACCAGATGGCCAATTCACATGGCAAATATGCAAAGACGAGCCTTCCGATACCAAAACAGAAAATGTCGAAGTCAAAGTCACACAGCCTTTCACTTCACACGCAGCCTTAATGCGCACTGCACTTAGCTGTCCGATGCTTGTGGCAGTCCTGGACAGTCGCGCCCTTCTGTCCAATGGTGAAGGAGGAAATCGTGAAGCGGTGAAATAAAGCAGTATCCAGTTGAAGCGGGAACGAGGAGATTAAGCCAAGCACTGACAGGTGCGAGGCTTGGGCTTTTATAGGCGGTTCAGTGGCCGTTAACCACACATGGCTATCCATGCCATAAGCATGCCAGGTGCCTCAGCCACACCCATAAGCATGGCAGGTTCACATGTCCAATAATGTGACACTGTTGCTAGCACCCAAAAACAACAAGCATTGGCAAAACAAGCACTGGCACCAACACACAATAAAAATAAACTAACATTGGCAGTGGCAAGAGAAGGAAAAAAGCAAACAACTTAGTGTACATAAACGTGAGCAAGCAGGGACCCATGAGGGTGCCGACATACCAGACAAGTGGGAAGGTCCTGACAAGATGGAGACGTTTGTATCAGTTAGTATATAAAGGGGAAAACTGCTATAACGGAATGTACATTCCTTGGCGGCCCGTGCAGACATCGTACCTGTGTTAAAATTTTTTTTTAAAAATAGTGTCCGCAAACACTGCCGGTTACAGCAGTCCGTACTCTCAGACACTCTGCTCTGTGGGGGCCGGGGATTCCAGCGATAGTCAGAGTGGAGATGCAGGGGTGCTAGAAATACAACAAAGCTTAATTAACATGTAACTGGTCTTTTAAAGACCTGTGAAGTGCTCGGGTGCGGCTGTGTGTGCTTGCGGGCTGAGGGCTGACACACACACGGGGTAAGATGACAGGAAGAGGAAGGGAGAGACAGAGGGGGAGGGAAGGAGAGGGAGGGAGGCATGGAGACATAGGTTGACAGAGAGAGGTAGTCAGGGGGGAGACAGAGAGAGGGAGACAGAGGGAGGGAGACGGGGTGACAGAGGGAGGGAGGGAGAAGGAGGGTGATAGAGGGAGGGAGAGGAAGGGAGACAGAGAGAGGGAGGCAGAGAGGGAGGGAGAAAGACGGAGGTAGGGAGAGGGAGGGAGACAGAGGTTGACAGAGGGAGGTTGACAGAGGGAGGTTGACAGAGGGTGGGAGTCAGAGAGGGAGGGAGACAGAGAGAGGAAGGGAGAGGGAGGGAGACAGAGAATGACACAGGGAGGGAGGCAGACAGAGGGATGCAGACAGGGAGGGAGAACGGGAGGGAGACGGACGGAGAGGGAGAGGAAAGGAGACAGAGAGAGGGAGACAGAAGGTGACAGAGGGAGGGAGAGAGAGTTTGACAGAGGGAGGGAGATGAAGGGAGACAGCCAGAGAGAGGGTAGCAGCGAGGGAGGCAGACAGAGGGACGGAGAGGGAGGGAGATAGGGGGACCAAGACCGAGGGAGAGAGACAGGGAGGGAGGCGGGGGTGACAGAGGGAGGGAGGGAGACAGGGTCACAGAGGGAGGGAGACAGGATGACAGAGGGAGGGAGAGGGAGGGAGACAGAGAGAGGGAGGCATAGAGGGAGGAAGGAAGACAGAGGGAGGGAGAGGGAGGGAGACCGAGGTTGACAGAGGGAGGTTGACAGAGGGAGGTTGACAGAGGGAGGGAGGCAGAGAGGGAGGGAGACAGAGGGAGGAAGGGAGAGGGAGGGAGACATGGGTTGACAGAGGGAGGGAGACAGAGGGAGGGAGGCAGACACAGGGATGCAGACAGGGAGGGAGACAGGGAGGGAGATGGAGGGAGAGGGAGGGAGAGGGAGAGGAAAGGAGACGGAGGGAGAGGGAGGGAGACAGACAGAGAGAGGGAGGCAGACAGCTAGAGAGAGGGAGGCAGACAGAGGGAAGGAGAGGGAGGGAGAGAGACAGGGAGGGAGACAGAGAGGAAGACGGAGAGGGAGGGAGACGGAGAGGGAGAGAGACGGAGAGGGAGACAGAGGGAGGAGGGCAACAGAGGGAGACAGACAGTGGGAGGAGGGAGACAGACAGTGGGAGGAGGGCGACCGGGAGGAGGGCGACAGGGAGGAGGGCGACAGGGGGAGGAGGGTGACAGGGGAAGGAGAGTGACAAGGGGCGGAGGGCGACAGGGGGAGGGAGGGCGACAGAGGAGGGAGGGCGACAGAGGAGGGATGGCGACCGAGGGCGACAGAGGGACAGAGACAAAGGGATGGAGAGAGAGAGAGGGACAGAGGGACGTAGAGAGAGAGGGAGACAGAGGGAGAGTGGGAGACAGAGGGAGAAAGAGAGAGAGAAACAGAGAGAGGGAGGGCGACAGGGAGGGCGAGAGGGAGGGCGAGAGGGAGGACGACAGAGGGAGGACGACCGAGGGAGGGCAACAGAGGGAGGCTGACAGAGGGAGGGTGACAGAGGGAGGACGACAGAGGGAGGACGACGGATGAGGGAGACGGACGGAGGGAGACAGATGGAGGGAGATGGTCGGAGGGAGACGGACAGAGGGAGGGAGAGTGAGGGAGAGAGAGGGAGGGGAGGGAGGGAGTGACAGGGCGGTAGACGGAAGGAAGGAGAGGAAGGGAGGGAAAGGGAGGGAGACCGAGAGAGAGAGAGAGAGAGAGAGAGAGAGAGAGAAATGTGTGTATGCTGGGTCTGGTGGCTCAGTGGACGAAGGCGTCTTCTGCAGGGACCTGTGTTCAACCTCATGTTCACCATTTTTTTTCTGCCTCATCCCTATCCCTTTCCCCTTTGACCCCGCCTCCACCAGTGCGGCCCTCAGCCACAGACCTCACTGTAAATTTGACCCCCGAGAGAAAGTTTGTGAGTACCCATGGTGTAGGTAAATGTTTGTTGTTTAGGTTTTTGGTTTTGTGTTTTTAAGATGTGATGTTCTTTCCTTCCAATCAGGGTAGCATGTCTCTTAGGCTGTTTGGATTTGTTATTTTTCTGCTTTCCATCCTATGCAGTCTGTGGGCACTTTTAGTTGTGCAATCATTTAAGGTGGTGACTTGCAAGAGTAGTTGTAATTTAAGCATTAGTTCTGAGCTTTATAGAATTTACCTGTTGGCATAACCCAGGAGTGGCTCACTAAGCAAACTGTTTTGCCTAATAGGATATCCCAGGATTAACAGTCCCAGCCCAACTCTTAATATTTAATTTCAGAACCCAAGATTGATGTTCCCATTCCAGTGAGGTTTGTCTGATGTTGGAACCCAAGAGGAAAATTATGTAATGGTTGGGCCAAGACGTGTCTATCCTGCCCTATCTGAAATAAACCTAGGGTTGGAGAAATTTGGCGGAGTTCGCTGGAGCCACAGCGTTGTGCAGAATAGATTGAAGGCAGCTGTTCTGAGCCTTCTAATTATTTTGGGTGCACAAGGAGTGTAGTTGAGGGATCACTTACCTAGAAGTAGACCTGCTACTTTTGATTTAGTGGCCACAGCCCTAGGCCCTTTGCTGACAATAACATTGTAGACTCCTTAACCTGCTGCCCTTTGGTTGGATGCACTGGAAAGTGTTGGGATAAGAATATCCCCTGCTTCCCTAACGGCCTGATTGCATCTTAAACTGGTATCCTGACTTTTTGTTTGGCTTCATGGTAATCTAGAGTGTGCACAGACCTAATAGAAGGTCAAAAACCTGTTCTATGACCTGGAATCGCACCCAAAGCATGCCTTCTTAGCAGTCACAGCAAACCTGTTCACGTGCTGCATAAGTCACATAAAGTGGTGGTTGCAGATTACCACACTTTTAATAATCGTGACTAGACCACTTGCTCAGAGTTGATGGTGTGCATTCTACTAACTGATAAAGTTCTGCTTTGCATATGAACCCTGTCTCCCTGATGCAGAACTTATCCAGCTAGTTAACGAACAGCAAATCATGAAGACAGCAACAGTGGATCTTCAGGTCGGGAATCACACAACTCGATTTGTACCCAACCGATGAGCTAGGTGCCATATCATGTGTGTCTCGTAATATGAGAAAATGAAGCACAAACTCCCTTTATTGCTCTACACGGTCCATGTTTTCACATGAGGTGGGAAACACCTAGTAGTGAATGTTGGGAAATTGTGGAGATGCTCCCATACAAGGGAACGTCCATGAGGGAAAAGGTGCTCATTCTACAGGGAGACATTCCAGCTCTGTGGCTGCTCAGCAACGGTACAGCTCAAGTAAGGGGCCTCCTGGCCATAACATATCACATGACTGAGCATCCCAATATCTTAAGAGAATTCCCTGCACTCGTCAAAGTGCTGGGGAAGCTGAAGGATGTGCAAGTCAGCCTTCAAATTAATGAGGCAGTCACACCGGTGGCTCAGAGTCACCACAGAGTTCCTGTGCATCTTCAGCCGCCGGTAGAGGAAGAAATAGAAAGTCTCTTAGCACAAGACATCATTGAGCCCACTGACGGGCCAACTCCATGGGTGTCCCCCATTGTGGCTGTGCCAGAGAAAAACATGCAGCAGATATTCTTCTGTTTTGACGTGCGTTTACCAAACACAGCCATTGAAAGGGAAACGGCACCCAGGTCTGAACAACATGATCAACTGTCTCAATGGAGCCTGCTTGTGCTCCAATCTAGACCTATTCAAAGGCTATCACCAGCTGGAACTTGACTCGCACTCACTGTACATTACCACATTCTCCACTCACTTGGGGCTGTTCCGCTACAAACAACTAAGCTTCGGAGTGTCATCCTTGGCCAAAATATTTCAAGGGATGGTGCTGAGAGTGATAAGGCTGGTAAAAAAACTGTCTGAACTACAGTGATATCATTTTGGTATTTGGTCGCACAACTGAGGGCTCTATGGGTGGTATGCAGGCAGTTGGGAAGGCTGGCCTGACATTGAATGAGGATAATTGCGAGCTCAGAAAGAGTGATGTTGGTAAGTGGATTATTAGCAGTGGTAAATATGTCTACCACTGGCAATACGGCTACTAACACAGATAAGGTTTCAGAAAATTATTCCCATACTCAACACTTAGTAGGTTGGCTGAGAGCAGGTAGGCTTAACTTAAGAGACTGGTATGTAAACCATTTAAAAACACCAATTCAGTAAATAATTATGACACAACACTGTGAGGACGCGCCTTCCATGAACGGCTCGAATGCCCGAAGGAACACTTTGCCCCTTATATTTCTCATCTCCCCTTCTATGTTTGCAGACCTTTCCGGAGGACTACTGTTCCTTTAAGCCCATGGCCTTTCCAAGTCATGTGAGTGAATCACATGACTTCCGCAGGTTCAAGACCGAAGACGCCGCGGGAGGAAGTCATTCGTTTGGACCGGCCGAGTGAGCGAGGCAGGAGGACACGCCGGTGAAAACCTTCCTCGTGCGTCCCTGGAAGGACTCAGGAAATCTTCGGGAGGATGAGGAAGGCCCATCACCCGGAGAAGAGCGTCCCAACCCGGAAGCGGCTGAGGGAGGAACAGTCGGGTAGCCAGACCCTACCTGGCAACGAGTAGACTCCAGTCACGGCCCAGGAGGGTCGTGGCTACAAAGGTACGGGGACTCTTTGTTTTCATCTGGGGGCGCGTAATTGAGGGCTCCAAGGGAGGGGGTGTAGTGGAAGAGAAACCCTGACAACATAACTAGGCTCCTTTTCAGCCCGCCTCACGTGCACGAGAAACACTGATGACGGTAGTGGTGGCAAACGTCCCTGCACCCCTTGCTTCCCGCGGTGTTCCATAGAAGGTTGTCCACCTTCCTTATGGTTTCCTTTATTTTATTTTCTCCCCACGGTCCTGTCCACCGGCGAGTTGCTGAGAATCAACCCACCCGGGTACACTGGAATACAGCTGAATCCACCCACGAAGGAGGAACCAAGGAAGGGGATAGGACTTCTGGAGAAGTGTGGCTCAGGGGTTAGAGGCGGCAGACCCGGAATCTGAGACCGGCCCTGGACCAGGGTTCAATTCCCCGCCTCGGCGGGTCTTGGGCTAAAAAATTCCACGGACTTGATAATTCTCGCTCCTGTGCCTTCTCGACTCACAGGTTCACACTCTGCGACTCTGGGCAATAGCTTGCTTAATCTCAACAACGACCCCTGCGGCGGGATGCCTGGCTTTCACTTTGTGGATACCCTGCCGGGGTTATCTCACAGGGGAATACCAGGACGGGTTCCCTAAGCAAGCGCCGGGAAACCCACTGCGGGTAGCTGTGCGCTATATAAGCTCAAATACATACATACATACATACATACTTCAACTCTCAGAATTCTTTGTGTTGAGCAAACTGTTAAATAAACCCGAATCGCTTAAACCACCCACTTGTCCTGGTCTGCTTTACCACCGAGCCACAAACACATAATAAAAATCCAACATCAATATATAAAAATAGGAAGTATTTTGATCTTTAAAATTATACCAAAAAAAATCAAATTCAATGTAGGGAACCGGAGATATGAATTTGTAAAGCTTTAGCACTGTATAGTACATAGAAACCTATAGCGCCTATAGGGGCAGGACATGGTCAAAGTTTCAGGCCGACCACAATGGAGCCTTGCGCGGCTACCCCTCGAGGTAGTCAAGTCAAAAAAAATTTATATAGCGCGCTACATACCCAGAGGGTCTCAAGGCGCTTGAAGAGGGGTGGTGAATTACTTGTCAAATATCCACGTTTTAAGTTGTTTTCTGAATGCTAGGTGGTTCTGAGTAAGGCGAAGGTAAGTGGGAAGTGAGTTCCAGGTTTTGGCTGCCAGGTAGGAGAAGGATCTACCTCCCATGGTGGTTTTGTTGATGCGAGGTACCGTGGCAAGGGCTTGGTTGGATGATCGTAGCAGGCGGGAGGGGGTGTAGAAGGACAGTCGTGTGTTGAGGCATTCGGGTCCGATTTCGCAGAGTGCTTTGTGTGCGTGGGTTAAGAGCCGGAAAGTGATCCTCTTATTGACAGGGAGCCAGTGGAGGTTTTTCAGGTGACCAGAGATATGTTCTTTACGCGGGATGTCTAATATGAGCCTGGCTGAAGCGTTCTGGATTCGTTGGAGTTTATTCTGGAGTTTAGCGGTAGTGCCGGCATAGAGGGTGTTTCCGTAGTCCAGTCGGCTCGTGACCAGAGCGTGAGTGACCGTTTTCCTAGTTTCGGTGGGGATCCAACGAAATGTTTTTTTGAGCATGCGAAGAATGTTGAAGCAGGATGAAGAGACGGCGTTGACTTGTCTGTTCATCGAAAGTGAGGAATCCAGGATGACGCCCAGGTTCCGAGCGTGGTCCGTCGGGATGGGTGCTTTTCCAAGGGCTTCTGGCCACCAAGAGTCGTCCCAGGCAGAGGGGGAGGTACCTAAGATAAGGACTTCTGTTTTATCTGAGTTCAGTTTCAGACGGCTGTGTTTCATCCATTCGGCTACTTCTTTCATTCCTTCGTGTAGGTTAGTTTTGGCGGTGCTAGGGTCATTGGTGAGTGATAGAATCAGTTGAGTGTCATCCGCGTAGGAGATGATGTTGAGGTTGTGTTGGCGTGCGATGGCCGCGAGGGGGCTCATGTATACGTTGAAAAGGGTGGGACTGAGTGAGGACCCTTGGGGTACGCCGCAGATGACTTCAGTGGCCTCTGAGATGAATGGTGGGAGGCGGACTCTCTGGGTTCTTCCGGTGAGGAACGAGGTGATCCATTCCAGTGCTTTTCCTTGTATTCCGATGTTCTTGAGGCGCTGTAGAAGGGTGCTATGGCAGACTGTGTCGAAGGCTGCGGAGAGGTCAAGGAGGATGAGGGCGACTGTGTCTCCATTGTCCAGGAGAGTTCGAATGTCGTCTGTTGCTGCGATGAGGGCGGTTTCAGTGCTGTGCTTGGCTCGGAAGCCGGATTGTGAGGAGTCGAGGGATTTGTTTGTTTCGAGGAAGGCGGCGAGCTGGTTGTTGACCGCTTTCTCGATGACTTTGGCTGGGAATGGAAGGAGCGAGATAGGGCGGTAGTTTTTGAGTTCGGTGGGGTCAGCTGTGGGTTTCTTCAGAAGGGCGCTGAGTTCGGCGTGTTTCCAGCTTTCCGGGAATGTTGCGTAGTCGAGGGAGCAGTTGATGACGTCTCGGAGGTGCGGTGCTATGATGGAGTCTGCTTTGTTAAAGATGTGGTGAGGGCATGGGTCTGTGGGGGATCCTGAGTGGATAGAGTTCATCAGACGGATGGTGTCCTCAGTGGAGATTGGTTTCCAGTCATTGAGGGTGTTCAAGGGAGGTGGGGGTCCTGCAGGGGGATGGTTGGGTTGGTCTTCAGGTTGGTTGTCGAAGCTGTTGTGGATGTCTGCAATTTTGTTGTGGAAGAATGAGGCTAGGGAGTCGCAGAGGGCTTGAGAGGGGGTGATGTTGTTGGAGTTGGCCGAAGGATTGGTAAATTCCTTGACGATGTTGAATAGTTCCTTGCTGTTGTGGGCGTTGTTGTCTAGTCGGTCCTTGAAAGCAGCTTTCTTGGCATTTCGGACCAGTTGGTGGTGTGTGCGGGTGGTGTTTTTGAAGGCGTCCTTGGTGCTGGTGGTTGGGTCTTTTTTCCAGACCTTCTCAAGGGAGCGGCAGAGTTTCTTGGCCTCGGTTAAAGTTTTATCTTCGGACTTAGAAACCTCTGGAGCTTTTTCTGCCAGTGCCCCGCGATGCTCTTCACCAGTCCGGGTTTGGCGAGGGTTCGCTGACTTGCTTTCCAGGGAGCTACCGGTCAAACTCTGGAAAGCGGAACTCCAGAGCTTTTCAGCAGGTCCAACCAGCAGGGCAGGCCCGATTACGGTTTAAGGTCAATGGCTTGAGTCAGTCCCCCTCTGGAACTTTTTTCTCCAAAGTTCTCCAATGTACTGGAACTTCTTCTTGAAGTTTCTCTGGGGGTCCAAAAGGGCCCAAAACACAATCCAAAGGTCAGGAATGACCAAGATGGTCCTGGAAAGTTTGCAACTTCATTTCATACAATCCTCTTGGATAAATTCCACACAAATCCACTGGACACACTCCAGGCTGGGGATTCTTGGTGATGATGGTCCAGGTGAGCTCTTTTAACCTGTAGATGACAGGGAGACCACTCTTTATTCCTCTTGAAGCAAGCCTGTTAGGTCCACATGGTTGTTGTTCCAGTTTGTGCAGCAGGTGCAGTCAGTCAGAGTGCAGGGCCTGGTGGTGCAAAACAAACTTTCAAGATGAACCTTTCTTCTTCTAAGTTCCCAGCAGCAGATCTGAAAGGCTCTGAGCCTCTCAGATACTTATTCAGTGTTCTCTGGTGTCAAGCAGGAGGGTACTCCTGTTCAACAAGGAGCAGGGTAACATGCCAGAGCATGACACTTCCTCCAAAGTGTGGCATAATGGTCTCCCAGAAAGCAGTACTTTTCCGAAAACTCAATACAACTGAAGTCTCAGCATTGGAGCAAGAACTAGCTGAACCAACCTCCAACATGTCTAATTTCCATAGCTCTCCTCCCCCTAACATCTGCAAATTCCTTCCTTACGCGTGCCATCTGGCTGGGTTCAGAGGAGATGGGGGTAGATGGACCTGGCCTTCTCTGCCTGTCCCATTCTTCCTTTGAAGCTCATGCTTTATGACCCCTCCCCACTGCTCTGGTATTCCTGTGTGGCAAAGCCGCCTCCTACCAGATAGCCTCTCTTCCCGGGTGCCACTTATCACTTCATCAAAGAAGCCTGGCTAGTCCTGTTAACTCTGACTAATCAGGGGACAGAGCAGGAAGGCTAAGTTTTGGCTTGCAGGCAAGTAAGTCTTATACCTTATTTTCTGAATACTGTAGGAAAAATTCAACAATAGCATATTGTTGGATTAGTCATTACCATTCTCCTAAGCCCTTGAATGATATTTTTTGATAATCCCTAGCGACAGTTATGAGTTTATAAACTATTGCAATTTTAACCTATGTGGCTGGGCATCTACAATGGGGACAATTAAATGTCCAATTTTCCCAACACCAGGGCCTATAAAACCTATTTTATAAGGTCTTGTTTTTTAGCTACATGACACCCACCCCTGGGACACCTAGTGGAGACCCTGGGGGTACCTAATGTACCAAAATATTGCAGTTTATCACTTTTAAGTGCACCTACAATCAAAGTTGAGTTTGGGCATAATTTACATTTAAAAGCTGTGCTGCAAAACAGGGCTGCTTTTAAAATGACCTCGGGCTCTCAGCAGTGCACACATGCAAGTGCTGAAATGGCTGCTGGCCTCTAACCTGCCATGCCCATTATATACTGGAGTTTCAAATGTAGTTTTAATCCCCCTGTCCTATTATATACTAGGGGCTTATAGGGTAGGTCATACCAATCATAGAGGTACCCTAAGACATAGTGGGGCACATGCATCAATGAAAATTGCATTCGCAAAGGGTGCGAATCGCAAAATTCGGCAGTTTGCGAATGCAATTTCATTATTTGGGATGCATCACAATTTTTGTACTGTTCGCAATTTAAGAAATCGCAAAATTGCGATTTCTTAAATTGCGATTGCATTTAAGGAATCTCAAATTGAGATTCCTTAAATGCAATGCATCAAACTAAAAAAAATTAGCGATTTCGCTACTAGGGGGAGCAAATTACCATGAAGTTGACCTTCATGGTAATTTGCGAAAACTTTGAAAAATGCACTAGAGTGCATTTTTCAAAGTTCCATTTTTCAGGGTTGTAACAGGGTGTCCTTTTGACACCCTGGCACCCTTGAAATTGCATTCTCAATTTGCGATTCTCTAATTGAGAATCGCAAATTGAGAATGTCTTCCCATTCATTCCTATGCCCATAGAAATGAATGAAGAGGTATTCCTTAATTGCGATTCGCAATTTGCGAGTCGCAATAAAGGAATTTTAAGAAATCACATTTTTTTTAGCGATTTCTTCATGCATAGCCTTTTGCAATTCCTTATTAGCGAATCCTTATTTTTCGCTAATAAGTAATCGCATATGGCATTGTTGATGCATGTGGGCCAGTGTTCCCTAATGTGTGTTAATGTTTTCACTGTGTTTTTATCATTGCTCTGACCATGGTTAAGAAGAGCCCAGGGACAGCCGGAGTCAGTTACCACCAGTACCAGTCAGCAAAAGAAATGGGGGGTGGCAAAGGATGACTTTGCAACAGGTGAACTGCTCTTCTTTGGTCACACATTTTCCAAGAAAGGAATGTGGCCAGACTCCAGCAAAGTTGAAACACTCCACAAATAACAGCCTCTTGTGGGCCTAGCAGAAGTGAGGTAATTTCTGGGACTAGCAAGCTACTGCGCTGCCTACATCAAATTATTTTCCACAGTGAGCACCCCACTTCAAGAACAAACAAAACAAGGTCAACTGTTTCTCTGGAGCTCTGAGTATAGCAAAGAATGTGTGTACATCCGACATGCTGTCACGGCGGTGGATTTCCGTGCCTACTTTAATGCAGCTCTGTGCACCTAGCTCATAGTAGATACCAGCCCAGTGGGGTTAGGGGCCATCCTCGCCCAACACAAACCTGGATGGGACTCATCAAGGCACAATGTGGCATATGCCAGCAAGAGTCTGACGGACGTATAAAGGCCTTCTCTTACCAGAGAAAGAGAGCCTGGCAGTAGTTTGGGCCTGCGAGCATTACCACATGTTCATCTTTGGGAAGCCATTCACCATCGTGACGAACCACCAAGCACCGTTCACAATGTATAGCAACCCGAACGCCAAACTTCCACCACACATCAAGAGGTGGGGTATTGTGAGGAAATGATCACCGATGTAATCCCGTGGGTCGATAACATCCAACGGACTCCACAAACGATAACACCCAATCCGGATCCATGCCGTCTTTTCCTCTCATTACAGAGAGCTGGAAAATGTAGCCCGGAAGTGAATGACGGTAACCCCGGAAACGGTCTACGAAAACCAATGAAAACTGAGCACGGAGGAGGGTTTGGGAGAGAAGGAGAAGACCGGAAGAGGACGCCAGCCGAGAGGACGCGAGGAGAAACTCCATACCGGAGCCGAGAGGACTACGAAGAGAAGACCGAGGAGAGAGAAAACCAGGACGAGGAAGCAGACGAGCCCTGGACTGAGGAGTGGTGGATTCCACCGGAGGATGCTGAAGAGCGGCCGCGGACTCAGGAGAGTTTGCGGCAGGAGTCGGTGAGTTAAGGGTTTTCACTTACTACACGTGAGGGTAACGGGTGGTTTCTGTAAGAGTGGCGGGTGGCAGTTAGGGTATACGTTTTTACTATTCTGCACAGAGAACCACTTTCATCCTTGAAACGTTCGTTATACCTGTTAAAGACTGTGTTTTAGTGATCCTTTTGTTGCTAATGAGTAAAGGTGGTTTCATGTGCCTAAGTAAACTGAAGTTAGTCTCATAGGAAAAATCCTGCCTATTGATACATTGTCGTCTGATTGTATTTACGCAGGCAACTGTCTTAGAAACCAATCACTCAATAAGAAGGGAAAGTATTTCTCTTACGTGAGGGAACCTCACTATCCTTTTTGCTTTATTTATTCATGAGTCCCTATGCCCCACCCTTTCTTAGTTTAAAATCACAACCCTTTTTCCTAAGCACAACTGTGGTGCGGTGACGGGTTAGATTCCCTGTTATAGGGTAAACTAGTGTTCTGACGACTCCCTATCTTTCCTCTTTTTATGAGCCTCCGGGGAACACCCTTCGATTCCGAAGACGACGAGCCAGGACCATTGCCAGGATCCGAAGAGGACTCTCAAGAGGAAGACTACCATGACGCCCGAACATCTGTTTTGCCTGATCCTACCCTTGTTCAAAATAAACCGATACCTGTTCGAAAATTTATTCAGCCTCCTCGCCTGTATATTAGACCCACGCTCCCACAAGTGGTGTCAGAAGTGGGATCTGAAGGAGCCATGGAGGCCGCACTTGCTAAAATGGCGGAAAATCAAGAACACCTGGGAAAAGTGATGGAGCGTTTCTTGACTGTCGTGGAAGAGGATCGAGGCAAAATACAGCAAGTACTTTCCGGACAAGGCCAAACTCATGATACCGCCCTGACTAAACTAACGGAGGCACTTGGACAACAGAGAGGTCCTACGACCCTTCCCTCAGTAGTGCTACAAAGATATGTAAGTGGAGAAGATCCTTATTTCTTTTTCAACAATTTTGAAAGGATGGCCACAGCAGCATCATGGCCACCCGACAAATGGGCACAATATTTAGGTCCTTTATTATCAGGAGACTTACAAGCAGCATATCAAGCTGCGACAGTACAAGCGGGAGTAACTTATCCTGACATTAAGAAATGTATTATGGAGCTACTAGGAGTTGATGATGAGTCGTATAGACTTAAACTCAGACAAATGAAAGAAGGACCACAAGAAACACCGAGAGCGTTGTACTTCCGAGTTAAAGATATGGCCGACAGATGGCTAAAACCTGCCACCACCGACAAAGATGGTATCATGGCTAAAATCTATCTAGAACAATATTTAACATCCCTACATCCACCTATTCAAAAATGGGTACGCCAACAAGCTAATCTCACTCTAGAGACAGCAGTAGAGATAGCCAGCGCTTTTAGTAGGGCACAAGATTTACAGAAAGGTAAGGAGGACTATCATGGACGAGTAGGTGGTCAGATACCTCATAGGGCTCCTCGACCACCGATGGTTAAAAAACCAGAACCCATATCCATTGTTCCCGGAACTCCTGTTTTCCGAGCCCCGATGGGACCCCAATGTTTCCAGTGTGGGGATATGGGACATATAGCGAGATTTTGTCCACAAAGAGAAAAGGAGGAGCCTATGGAAATTGGAGTTGTTCGAAATTATTATTGTTCCCCGTCGTAAAAGAGACAACCTCCTTATCATCGTACGGTGTCAGTAAATGGACGACCAGTGACTGCTTTGGCTGATACAGGGTATCTGCACAGCGTGGTACGTCCACAAGACTTAGGGCCTAATATCGGTCCAATTGATGGGGCAGTTGCGATAAGATGTGTTCATGGGGATACTAAACCTTATCCTACTGCGCAGGTACAGATTCAACACGCTGGTGATACTGGCACCACCCTTACCGTGGGACTGATCCCTAAGTTACCAGAACAAGCAATTCTAGGGAATGATTATCCCAAATTGTCACAGTTGTTAAAGGACAAACCTGACATTACCAAAGAGTGGTTGGCCAATGCCCCATTTGCTCAAGATGAGGAGAAAGAATGGCCACCATCAAAGGAACGTAAAAGTAAAAGACAAAGGAGAGCATAGAAGAACAGGTCACAAAATGTGTTTCCAGTCTTTCAAGATGAAAACCCATGGGAAACTGATAGAAGTTTTCATGCAGCACAACATGAAGATCCGGTCTTACAAGAAGCTTGGAATCAGGCCTTACCGGAGGAAGATCCTCAACACGTAGGTCCATATTTTTTCACGAAAAATGGGCTATTATACCGGAAGGGAAACCCAAATCAGAAAGCTCAACTCTTGGTTCCAGGGACCTTTAGAGACAAGGTATTATATTTAGCCCATAGCCATCTTCTTGGGGGTCATTTTGGGGCTGATAAAACTGAAAAACAGATTCTAGAACTCTTTTATTGGCCCGGAATTTACCAACAGGTGAAAAGATATTGTAGAGAGTGTCCCGTTTGTCAGAGGAATACTAGATATCATCCACCACGAGTTCCCCTTAGACCACTTCCAATAATTGATGAACCTTTCCAGAGAGTAGGGATGGATATAATAGGGCCTTTGCTTCCCTCCCGGAGTGGCTGTCGATATATACTTGTGATTGTAGATTATGCCACGAGATTTCCCGAGGCCATACCTTTACGAAGGCCGGATGCGACTAACATTGCTAAAGCGATGATCACAGTATTTTCTAGAGTCGGATTCCCGAAAGAAATCTTGTCTGACCAGGGAACCCCCTTTGTGTCACGACTGATGAAACAAGTGTGTACTCAGTTAGGAGTCAAACAAATCCGTACCTCGGCTTACCATCCCCAAACGGATGGATTAGTCGAGAGATATAATGCCACCATAAAAAGTACCCTGAAAAAACTTCTTGCCTTGGAATCCAGGAAGTGGGAAGACATGCTGCCATTGGCTTTGTTTGCCATCAGGTGCAAGGAACAGAAAAGTACGGGATACTCACCTTTTGAGTTGCTGTATGGTCATAAACCACGTACTTTACTGGAGATGGCACAGGAAAGATGGGAAAATGAACCCCATGACTCTAAACTCATCACTGAATATGTGTCGAATCTACGTACACACCTAGGACAGATCAGGACCATTGTTAAGAATAATCTAGAAGAAGCTCAAGAGTCACAAAAGAAACAGTACGATAAGGGTACAAAAGAAAGGTCTTTTAAGGTAGGAGACTCGGTACTACTCATGATGTCTTCCTCTGATCATAAGCTGCTGGGCCAGTGGCAAGGCCCTTATACCGTAATTGATCAGGTTACCCCTGTCACATACAGGATTGAGTTAGATCCAGTAAAACACACGTCTCAGGTATATCACATCAATTTACTTAAAAAATGGGAAGGACCCGTCCCAACCACTGTGAGTATGGTTCAGAATGCATCTGCTCCATTTGAACAATGTATAGATCCCGGGTTGCCAGACCATTTAAAAGAATGTCTAACCCAGATGTTAAAACCGATCGAAGATACCTTTTCCACCACACCAGGCAGAACCACATTTCTTGAACATGCGATAAAAACTGCTCCAGGAAAGAAGGTCAGACTTCGACCTAATCGCATTCCCAAAGCTCGGAGGCAAACAATACGGGAGGAAGTCCAAAAAATGTTAGAAATGGACATTATAGAACCTTCCGTAAGTGAGTGGAATTCCCCAATAGCTTTGGTGCCAAAACCGGATGGGTCAGTGCGGTTTTGCATTGACTTCAGGGAAGTTAACAAGATTTCAGAGTTCGATACCTATCCCCTTCCACGGGTTGATGAAATGATAGAAAGGATAGGCCAAGCCAAATATATCAGCACACTCAATTTGTGTAAAGGCTACTGGCAAATACCCTTAAGAGCAGAAGATCGAGAAAAAACTGCATTTTCCACTCCTGATGGATTATATCAGTTTAAAGTTTTACCCTTCGGGTTACATGGAGCTCCAGCAACTTTTCAGAGAGCTATGAATATCATTCTCAGGCCATATGAAACATATGCTGGTGCTTACATTGACGATATAATCATTTATAGTGATACTTGGGAACAACATCTCTGTCACCTTTCGAATGTGGTCCAAGCACTGGGTCAGTATGGCTTAAAAATCAATCCTGCAAAAAGCTATCTGCCCGCCCAAAATGTTAAATATTTGGGATACTTGTTGGGGGATGGTGTAATTAGACCACAAGCTTCCAAACTGACAGCAATTTCACAAATTCCTTTACCCCGCACAAAAAAAGATTTACGGGCCTTTCTGGGATTATTAGGATACTACAGAAGATTTATTCCACAGTTTTCCCAGACGGCTGCTCCTTTAACTGACTTACTGCAAAAACATTGCAAAACAGAAGAGCAGTTACAACATCCTTCCTTAGAGGTAGTACAAGCATTTGAAACCCTGAAACAGGCTTTGACATCCGACTCGGTGCTAACCAGTCCAGATTACACCCTTCCATTTGTGTTACAAACGGATGCTTCAGATCAAGGACTTGGGGCTGTTCTATCCCAAGAAACGGCCCAGGGAGAGAAGCCCATATTGTACATTAGTCGGAAACTGTTTCCCCGTGAAAAAAATTATGCCACTATAGAAAAAGAAGCATTAGCCATAAAATGGGCGATAGAAACCTTAAGATACTATCTAGAAGGTAGGGAGTTTACTTTGTACACCGATCATGCCCCTCTAGAATGGCTAGCCAAAAACAAGGGCCATAATGAACGAGTACTTCGATGGTTCCTGTCACTACAACCTTATCGGTTTCGAACCAAACATAGGAAAGGAAGCGAACAAGGAAATGCGGACTACTTATCTAGATTTCCTCAAGATACAACCCCGAGTAGAAGGACAGCAAGGGAAAGGGGATGTGAGGAAATGCTCACCGATGTAATCCCGTGGGTCGATAACATCCAACGGACTCCACAAACGATAACACCCAATCCGGATCCATGCCGTCTTTTCCTCTCATTACAGAGAGCTGGAAAACGTAGCCCGGAAGTGAATGACGGTAACCCCGGAAACGGTCTACGAAAACCAATGAAAACTGAGCATGGAGGAGGGTTTGGGAGAGAAGGAGAAGACCGGAAGAGGACGCTGGCCGAGAGGACGCGAGGAGAAACTCCATACCGGAGCCGAGAGGACTACGAAGAGAAGACCGAGGAGAGAGAAACCCAGGACGAGGAAGCAGAAGAGCCCTGGACTGAGGAGTGGTGGATTCCACCTGAGGATGCTGAAGAGCGGCCGCGGACTCAGGAGAGTTTGCGGCAGGAGTCGGTGAGTTAAGGGTTTTCACTTACTACACGTGAGGGTAACGGGTGGTTTCTGTAAGAGTGGCGAGTGGTAGTTAGTGTATACGTTTTTACTATTCTGCACAGAGAACCGCTTTCATCCTTGAAACGTTCGTTATACCTGTTAAAGACGGTGTTTTAGTGATCCTTTTGTTGCTAATGAGTAAAGGTGGTTTCATGTGCCTAAGTAAACTGAAGTTAGTCTCATAGGAAAAATCCTGCCTATTGATACATTGTCGTCTGATTGTATTTACGCAGGCAACTGTCTTAGAAACCAATCACTCAATAAGAAGGGAAACTATTTCTCTTACGTGAGGGAACCTCACTATCCTTTTTGCTTTATTTATTCATGAGTCCCTATGCCCCACCCTTTCTTAGTTTAAAATCACAACCCTTTTTCCTAAGCACAACTGTGGTGCGGTGACGGGTTAGATTCCCTGTTATAGGGTAAACTAGTGTTCTGACGACTCCCTATCTTTCCTCTTTTTATGAGCCGCCGGGGAACACCCTTCGATTCCGAAGACGACGAGCCAGGACCATTGCCAGGATCCGAAGAGGACTCTCAAGAGGAAGACTACCGTGACGCCCGAACATCTGTTTTGCCTGATCCTACCCTTGTTCAAAATAAACCGATACCTGTTCGAAAATTTATTCATCCTCCTCGCCTGTATATTAGACCGTGCTCCCACAGGTATATTTTTCATGCACTAAGACAATATTGTCCACAAACCAATGAAGGAGGACAACCCTGCAGACTCCATACGACAAAACACACCTGCTTCAGTAACAATGGAAGAACTGGTGCTGCTACAGCTGTAATTTCACAGTAATTTCTCAATGCAAAACCTCATCTACCTCTAATTTAACGCTGAAAAGGTGTGTAGGCCCATGACACCATGTATTACCTTCAGGAGACTTTACATAAACATGAAAATCAAAAATGCATTTAATATTTAAGCCAATAAAGAGAGTTGGTGAGTATTTTAAAGGGTTTTATTTTCTTAGTCAAAAGTTTCTCTTAGTTAAATATCAATCAGGTTACAGAATTTGGAAAACAGGAGAAATAGCATTAATACAGAACATATTACAGTCTGCATATAAGCATCACTTGTAGAAAAGAAAATGTGGCACAAAATGTCAGTCAAAACTCTTAAAGAGTTTTAAAGAAAAAGAGTGAGTTTGCAAGGCTAATAAATAATTAATAGTTTGCAAAAATCGCCTATGAAGAGAAATACATGCATAAGACAAATCTTTTCAAAACTAATTAATTAGTCAAAGCATAAATTAAGAGTTTTAGCATCTAATTCTAAAACACCCTTTCTATCTGTTGCTCTGTCTGCCAGGGCCGACTTTAGCGCTGGTGGCGCCCTGTGCAACAATGTTTGTTGGCGCCCCTCACGGGCGTTCCCACAGACTCCCTCAAAACTACCCTTTAACAGTTCCCCTCAAGTCTCCATAACCACTCTCTCTCAGATGTCTTTAATAGCGTCACCTATACCAGCGTAGGGTGTCAGAGCACTTTACATCACAAACACTACACAGCGACTATCAATCAAAGGTGTGTACATCAGTGTATAAGAAATACTACATAATACAGAGGACTACAAGGGGTAGGAGTAGCATGTCATCCATACTGGTAGACAGTATAGTTTAAGAGTGCTTGGTCTGGAGAAGCACAGACTCAGAATTTAAAACATAACCCCATGGTTGGGGATAACATTTAATAATAAGGATTTTTTTTACCAAAGTAAACCCTTTTTGAAACATTAGAATAATGAAAGATGTAGGAAAACATCATAATTTTCTAATCTATTCCTTGCCTTTGCATGCAGCTCTTTGATGACAGTTATTAGCTCACTGTTCCATGTTAGGATTTTAACATCTACACTGCAAAAGGATCTCTCTGACAAAAGCACTGCCCTACTTAAACTCTATGCACTTTGTGATCTGAATGGTACACATTCTTTGCAGCAGGGACCATAAAAATGAGTTAAAACTTCCCCTTGACAGAACTACTTCTCTCTCCAGGAAGAACATTAATCACAAGTTATCTTGACATTTTTATTTTTGTATGAAAATTGCAGAGGCCAGCAATGCAGCAGCAGGTGGTTTTAAGACAATAAAATACTAAACACAGCTCCCCCTCAAAGAGACAGCACCCGGTGCGGTGGCGCCGGTCCCACCGCCTTAGAGCCGGACCTGCTCTCTGCCCTCGTCTTTGATTTAGGAGTAAGACAGCCCGCCCTTCACAAGTCCACAAAGGAATGTGATCTGCCTTGCCAAAAATATGACGTGCGAGGACTTCTCTGAAAAGAATATGAGCAAGAAACCCTCCCCCCCCACCTTTCCTCAGACACAATCTCCTCCCAGGCTGCAGCAATCTCCCCCTGCAACGTTTCTCGTACCTAACCCATATGATGTCTGGTCTAATCTGCTACCTCTCAAGAGCTCACACGCCCCCCTAAAGCCAACCGCGCCTCCAAAGCAAATTTTGTCAGACTCGCTGCGCTGGTCAGCCAGCCTTCCTTTCTGATGAGAGACGTGATGTCTCGAAACGCGTAAGGCAAATGAAAAACAATCCGAATCCTACTAAGGAAATGCGAAAGCTGCCTCTGATGAGAGACGTGATGTCTCGAAACGCGTAAGGCAAATGAAAAACAATCCGGGTGTGGGACCAGCTGTCATTGGTACGCCGAAAGGAAGGCTGGCTGCCGAGTGCGTCCTGCGAAGCTTTTGGGCATTTGGATGGGATAAATTACACGGCGGCCCTCGTCGTGGCAAGACGCACCATCTTGAAACCTTTAAGAGGCTGTGGTTGAAACTATGTTCAAACCTGACCAGCGCAGCGAGTCTGACAAAATTTGCTGGCCGAAACACTCCGAATCCTACTAAGGAAATACATGCTTTTATCATCACAAGTGAGTTGGAATCTACTAAAGGTAAAACAAGGAAGTGTTCCTCTGGACTATAATTACCAGCATGCAAATCTCATGATACACGCAACTTTAAGTGGGCGTAAACATCTATTATGGCGCATGAATGTGAACAAATTAAAAGGAACAACTTGCCACTCATTTGCGAAAGCTGCCTCTGATGAGAGACGTGATGTCTCGAAACGCGTAAGGCAAATGAAAAACAATCCGGGTGTGGGACCAGCTGTCATTGGTACGTCGAAAGGAAGGCTGGCTGCCGAGTGCGTCCTGCGAAGCTTTTGGGCATTTGGATGGGATAAATTACACGGCGGCCCTCGTCGTGGCAAGACGCACCATCTTGAAACCTTTAAGAGGCTGTGGTTGAAACTATGTTCAAACCTGACCAGCGCAGCTAGTCTGACAAAATTTGCTGGCCGAAACACTCCGAATCCTACTAAGGAAATACATGCTTTTATCATCACAAGTGAGTTGGAACCTACTAAAGGTAAAACAAGGAAGTGTTCCTCTGGACTATAATTACCAGCATGCAAATCTCATGATACACGCAACTTTAAGTGGGCGTTAACATCTATTATGGCGCATGAATGTGAACAAATTAAAAGGAACAACTTGCCACTCATTTGCGAAAGCTGCCTCTGATGAGAGACGTGATGTCTCGAAATGCGTAAGGCAAATGAAAAACAATCCGGGTGTGGGACCAGCTGTCATTGGTACGCCGAAAGGAAGGCTGGCTGCCGAGTGCGTCCTGCGAAGCTTTTGGGCATTTGGATGGGATAAATTACACGGCGGCCCTCGTCGTGGCAAGACGCACCATCTTGAAACCTTTAAGAGGCTGTGGTTGAAACTATGTTCAAACCTGACCAGCGCAGCGAGTCTGACAAAATTTGCTGGCCGAAACACTCCGAATCCTACTAAGGAAATACATGCTTTTATCATCACAAGTGAGTTGGAACCTACTAAAGGTAAAACAAGGAAGTGTTCCTCTGGACTATAATTACCAGCATGCAAATCTCATGATACACGCAACTTTAAGTGGGCGTTAACATCTATTATGGCGCATGAATGTGAACAAATTAAAAGGAACAACTTGCCACTCATTTGAGAAAGCTGCCTCTGATGAGAGACGTGATGTCTCGAAACGCGTAAGGCAAATGAAAAACAATCCGGGTGTGGGACCAGCTGTCATTGGTACGCCGAAAGGAAGGCTGGCTGCCGAGTGCGTCCTGCGAAGCTTTTGGGCATTTGAATGGGATATATATATATATATATATATATATATATATATATATATATATATATATATATATATATATATATATATATATATATATATATATATATATATATATATATATATATATATATATATATATACCAAATCTAAAAAAACGACTCACGCAGACTTTCACCCCTTGCCGCAACATGGACACAGACCCAAGGTATGTGCTTTAAAGTTCTCTTATTTCTTATTTCTATTCTATTATGTCTTGGCAATCTGAATAAGTCAATGCGTGCCTCTGTAAAATTAAATTTTGCTGTGGGGCAAAAGATAACCCTCGTGACAAGACATACAACTGTTCAGAAGATAAAATATGATAAAATCTTGACTCTTCATTTTTGTGCCTTCTTGCCCCTTGTTCGAACTCCCACAGGGCTTGCTGATTGTGTTGTATTTGTTAATCCTCCTGCGGTCTTTTACATTTTGTGGTTCCATATTACCAGAAACATCACTCTCCGCATTTTAAACGAGGTAGTATTACTTGCCAGGGAACGCCAAACCCCGCCAAGAGGTCGTGGCAGAGGCGCAAGAGGAGGCAAAGGAGCAAGAGGAGGATTAACAAATACAACACAATCAGCAAGCCCTGTGGGAGTTCGAACAAGGGGCAAGAAGGCACAAAAATGAAGAGTCAAGACAACAAGACAGTGGTAAATCTTTCATCTCATATTTTATCTTCTGAACAGTTGTATGTCTTGTCACGAGGGTTATCTTTTTGCCCCACAGCAAAATTTAATTTTACAGAGGCACGCATTGACTTATTCAGATTCACTAGAAAACTGAAGCTGAGAAAATGGTTTGCCTCTAAGCCACGGCTAAAACATGATAAGAAAGACAATGCAAGCACCCTTTGTATTAATGATGCAGAGACATTACAGTTGGTGCAGGAATTGGCAGGCTGTGAGGATGTTTTAGACAATCCAGTCCTTAATTTATTGGACAGTGACATTGACATTGGGGCAAGCAGTGGGAGCAATTTCGAACCTAAATCTCTGTTTGTCCCGCAAATTAATAGCAATTGCATTGAATGTTTTGAAACAGGCATGATCAATGAGATGAGAAAAATTGAAAAACGGGTTTCACACCTGAATTTTAATTTAAATAAAAAACAATACTCAGCATTACAAGAAATGCAGAATTGGTCAGATGTGGTAATCAAAAACTCCGATAAAGGAGGTAATGTCATTTGGCCTCTAGATATGTACTTGAAAGAAGGTCTTATGCAATTGAACAACAATGATAATTACAAGGTTTCAAGAATGCATGAATATGAGATGTCCAAACAGATGTATTTCTGCAAACTCAGTGACTGGAGAGATAGAGGAGTCTTGGAGGATGATGAATATAACTTCTCGTTGTGTAAATATCCACGCATCCCTGCACTCTACTTACTCCCAAGGTTACACAAAAACTTTGAGGTGCCCCCAGGTAGACCCATCGTATCTTCCAATGGAAGCCTTTTAGAAAATACCTCCAGGTATATTGATTATTTCTTACAGCCACTTGTCCAGTCACTTCCCTCTTTCATCAGAGACACTTCAGACTTTTTGAGAGTCATTAGTGACTTAGTATGGAAAGATGAATATTGGCTTATCAGCTTTGACGTCACAAGTCTTTATACTTGTATACCACACGACTCAGGCGTCGACGCTTGTCAGCATTTTTTGAGAAAAAGATCTGTTTCTCACCTTCTCCACACACACATGTTACTTGACATGATTGAGATTTGTTTAAAGAATAATTTCTTTATCTTCAGCAAGCAGATATACCAGCAAACCCAGGGAACTTCGATGGGCAGTTGCTTTGCCCCCAGTTTCGCAGGGTTGTAACTGGGTTGGTGGGAGGAGCAAGTGGTGAACAACATCTCCCACTTCACTGACCACGAAGTTCTCTGGGTACGCTACATCAATGACATTTTCTGTGTGTGGAGTGGGACTTTGAATCAAGCAAATGATTTTGAGATCATCCTCAATGACAACTAATTGAATTTGAAATTTACCAGCCACATGAGCACCAAAAAATTGGAATTTCTGGATGTGAGTCTAGAAATTATCAATGGGACATTAAGTAGTTCTCTTTTTCGTAAACCAACCGCAGGGAACAGTTTGCTCCATGCTAAAAGTTGCCACCCGCCAAACTTAATACGGAGCATCCCATTGAGAGAACTAATCAGGGGCAAACGCAATTTTAGTGTCAATGAGAGCTTTGAGACCCAAAAAATTACCATGTGTGAGAGGTTCAGGGAAAGGGGGTACAGCAACAAAGTAATCAAGCAAGCTGTAACCAAGGTTGAAACAATGCAAAGAACTGATCTGTTAGTACCAAAGACACGTGAAGAATCTGAACAGATCAGGTTTATCACCAATTTTGATAGCCAACCTTGGCAATTAAGAAAGAGTCTAAATAAACACTGGAGTATCCTCAAACTTGATCAGGATCTCAGTGAAGTTCTCAGTGAGAATCCTTCACTTACTTTCAGAAAGGCCAAATCGTTGAAGGATTCTCTTAGTAAGGTCACACTGCAAGAACCTACCAAATCCTCCCAAGTGGTTGGATTTTTTCCCTGCACCAAGTGCAAAGCATGTAAAAACAGCCACAAATGTAAGAGTCTCAAATTCTGTGGCACACAAGCAGAACATAAGATCACTAAAATGCTAGGCTGCAACACTGAGTATGCAGTGTACGCCCTCAAATGCCCATGTGAAAAGTTTTACATTGGGATGACGACTAAAAAAGCGAAACTGCGGGCACTTGAACATCTGCGTGCCATCAAAAATGCAAATCCACAATACCCGGTGGCTAGGCATTTTGCAGTTGAGCATCAGCAAAACCCTAATCTTGTCAAATTCTATGTCATTGACTGTGTGACTAGGAATGAAAGGGGTGGTAACAGATTATTAGAGCTGCGCAAACTGGAATCCAAATACATCATCCGGTACAATACCATACAGCCCTTTGGTCATAACATGGGGGAAGAATTATCAGTGCACTTACAATCATAATAGATATATTGTGTCTGCTTTTCTACAAATTCCATTCTGTTTGTTTTTAATATGTATATTTTTTGACGTGACACAATGGTTAGATCAAGTAAATCGCTGATTCATTGTCTTTTGAATTTGAATTTTCAGGTATGCTGAATACACACACGACAATTGGAACAAGCTTGCCCACTGGGGCTAGATACCCACCAGTATGAACTGTGAACTGTATTTCCTCTACACAAGGAATTTGATAATTTTTTGCCCACTTGGGCGAAATATCATTATTCATGAACTTTTGAATCCTGCTTTCACCCTTTCATTTGATAAACACTTCCTTAAATGAGGGCTCTGAAATGTGCCAATTGGGATATAAGATGCAAAATGCAGGTTTTTGTTTATGTTTTGTCTTGCCCTGCAAATATCGTTTAATTACTTATTGTAGAAGCGGACTTATTTTCACTAAATGTTCCAATGCCCAAATGTGTGTATTGTTATAAGCAACCTTGTTACGCTACACGTAAGACCATGAATGCAACAAAGTAACTCTTCCATGTTCTTGTGATCACGTGCACGTAAATAATTGTTTGTATCACTTTAAAAAAAGAATGGCCACCATAACAATTTACCCGTGAGCAAGAGGCGCAAGCCTCGAAACGCGTAGGGTTTGTCCGTGTGGCAATAAATATATAGCACTTTGAACGAACATTTGGGCCCCGGCTCTGGTGTGTTGCTGATTTATGAGCTCTAACTACCAGGAGTGTGCGGATGTTTGGGGAGTGGCGATCCCGCCGGGAAGCCCGCTGCTGAGTAATAATCAGTTTAAGAAGGCTTGAGTCAAAACTAATAATAAGATTCAAAACTAGAAGTCCGTGGGGTCTCAACGCCGATGAGGAACTTTATGTACACTTATAATCCAGTTAATATGGACAGTACAAAGACTTTTTTGGGGAAAAAAAAGAAAAAGAAAAAGTATACTGTAACAATGTACTAATCTCTGTTTTCACGAATGAGCAACATGAATTTAATGTATGTGACACACAGAAAATGAAACTTGATTTTAATTATCCCTGCATTTTGATTACTGTTGATCTAAAGCATGAAACGCCACAATCAAACTCTGAGGCACTTAGCCATCAATATGAATATGGACACTCAGTCCGTCACACTTTCTTTCTCAGAGGTGATAATTTGCGCCACGCAATGTGAGCCATACCAGCCACATTACTAACAGTCCTTTGGACAAATAATTTGCGCACTGGCATTCACCTGCATCAATACTCTAAGAGTTTGATTAGTGACGTGGTAATGCTTGGATCCGGTAACTCAGACTGTATGGGTTGGAATTATACTGATCCATAAAACTACTGAGCCCACAATGCATCATAATCGCCAAGTGGTGTCTACAGGTATTTAATGTAAACAGCAATGATGGACAATTGTTTGTACCGTGATCAGGGACAGCTTCATGTCCGAAACGCGTAGGTGGGGAACCTACAGAAAATAAACCAATAACTCAACAAGCGGAGTAGTGTGCGGCGTGTTTCTCTTGTGAAACGTTTTTGCTGAAAGGTATTACTGCGAGGGTGTCCTGAACCTTGCCGCCGGCACCAGCTACTGACGCTCCTCTCATTTTGGGACATTTGCTTGTGATATATATATATATATATATATATATATATATATATATATATATATATATATATATATATATATATATATATATATATATTTATTTATATATATATATATATATATACATACATATATATATATATATATATATATATATATATATATATATATATATATATATATATATATATATATATATATATATATATATATATATATATATATATATATATCACAACAATCCACCTTCCAAAGAACGAGCAGAAGCCCATAGGGGATATTTGGAAGCATCTTTATTTTTTGTTAATGGCGAATGCATTTCGGCCTTTCCGGCCCTCGTCAGCGCCATGAGTCCAGGGTGCTTCACTCAAACACCAATTGTATCCTGCCAAACACCAGAGGTGAGTGTCCGCATCGCCCCTCAAATGTAGGCTCACCAAGCTCAGTCCACGAGCGTGTAGTGAACTGCATATCCCAGGGTGCATCTCCCTCCCAGGAAAGTCGTGCCGGGTGCTGGTATGTTCTTTGTGGATTGCAGGGCTTGATGTTCGTGCCTGTGTCCTGTAGAATGGAATGATGAGAGCTTCCTCGGGTCCCCAGAACCGCTCCAACCACCGACCTCAGGATGCTGTAGAGTGGGGGCAGGTATGGCAATGCAACCCACCCGGCTTGAAGTGAATCACTTCAATGCAACCATCTTATATCGTCCCAAGTTCGAGGGCGGGCCCAGTCCATCCAATCACTTGGAAACAACAAGAGCGGACTCTCCTCTATAGCAGCAACCAGTAACTGCCACAGAACAGAACCCATATCATAGCAAAACCATAGAACATTACATTGAAGTGCATTCTTCATGTAAAACATTCCAATTAAGTATTCTAGAAACACTAGAGCGAAACACTATGTACTACACATCTCCTCCCTTTCTATTGTTAAAACAACTAAAAAACAACACAAAATAAAGCAGAAGAAAAGAAAACTAGCAAACAAAGTCCTGTAAATATGTTGGAGGTCTGCGAAATCTCGGCATACGTTCACTGGGCAGACCTACCAACAGATAAGTCAGGAGTTTGAGAAGAACAATGTACAGGTATGGGAGCATCTCCACTTCCAAAGCTATTAGACTCACTAATAGGAGGTAAAGAAGGAGAGAGCTCCACAGACATCTGAGGTGCCACGAGATAACCAGTAGTATTGGACGAAGAAGAAACAACTTTTCCCTGAGAAGGAACAACATCCTTGCTCGAAATAGCACCGTTCCTTTTGTACAGAGCCACCTTTCTAAAATTCCAACACTCACCGATGTTGAGCATGACACAATGATCAAGCACCTTTTTGACAATAAATAGCCCCTTAAATTTTGATAGCCCTTTTTGTACTCTACCACTTTTGATTTTAACTAAATCATCCACCATAAAAGGAGCTGGAGAGTTTAGGGCAGAGGAAATGATCTGTTCTTAGAATGAATGTCATGCCCCAAAGATACGTTCTAAATTATTCTACTGCCCAAGAAGCGGCCAATGCCTCTCTTTCAATGACCGAATAGTTCTTCTCTGAGTCAGTCAAGGTCCTTGAATCAAAGGCAACTGTGAACTCAGACCTACCTTTGACTTGTGAAAGCATAGCGCCAAGGCCTGTCGCACTGGCATCCACTGTAACAATAGATTTGTTATAAACATCAAAGGGTGACAAAACATTTGCATTACAGATTTCTTTTTTGATGTTAACAAAACATTCCTCATGCTGAACCTCCCAAGAAAAATTGAGCCCACGCTTAAGTAAAGCCCTCAAACATGCAGTTTTATCAGAAAAGATTTTTACAAACTTCGAGTAATACTCGATGAGCCCCATGAAGGAACGTAATTGGTCCTTGTCCTTCGGCTGAGGTGCAGAGTGAATAGCTTGACACAGATCCCTTTTAGGTTTAACACCCAACGGAGTGATGGTGTAGCCCAGATAATCAACATGATCAACTGAGAACTTGCACTTATCCCTGCGGAGCAGGAGGCCAGCAGAGGATAACCTATCCAAAACGATTTTAAGAGTTGTGTTGCGTTGTGCAAGAGATTGCTCGTAGACCAAAATGTCATCCTGAAAATATACCAAGTTCCCTACTCCCTGGAAAATGTTAGAAACCATCCTTTGGAACACACTAGCCGCAGAATTGAGGCCAAAAGGGAGATGAGTAAACTGAAAGGTACCCCAAGGAGTGATAAAGGCTGTACATTTTTTGAGTCTTTGTGTAAATCGATCTGGTGGTATGCACTCCTAAGATCTAGCTTGGAGAATATCTTGGCCCCTTTCAAAGTGGTGACTAATTCAGAGATATTGGGCAAAGGGAAGGTGTCAGCAACCACACACTGATTTAAAGACCTGAGGTCCACATAGAAGCAGAGTTTACTGTTCGATTTGTTCGTGACCACAATCAGAGAAATCCATGGAGAGGCCTCCACAGGCTCAATAACTCCAGCTGCCAACATATCATCAATGAGAAGCTTAACCTTGTCTCTGACTACAATAGGGACATGCCTAACTTTATGTTGTATGGGGATAGAATTTTTTTTAAAATCATTTTGTGGGAATACCCTTTGAGACGACCTAAACTGTCACTAATCACATCTGCAGCTTCGGAGATATTAGCATCTACACCTCCAACTTCTATGATCATGACCTGTGGATTAGCGCGAGGATTAACTATGATACTTAGGTCATACTGATGTACCCACCCCAAGATAGCAGGGCCTGAGACAGACATATACACTTTCCCTTGAATTTCTCTGCTCGAAAACTTGATGTTTGCTTCAAAGTAATCCAGGACGTCTAAGGGTTCCCCCTGGTAACCACCTGGGGAAATGTCTCTGGGAAGAAGAGGACCTGTACCCCACACTTTAACAAACAAGGCATTGGGAATGATTGTGTAACGTTAGCCAGTGTCAACCATAAGATGGACAATTCTACCATTAATAGTAAATGGAGCATTGGGCCTATTCTTTCTTTTGTTTTCGTCTTCTACACCAGGTGTGTTTGAACCCACTACCAAAAGTTCATCAGCCACACATGCGGTGTTTTCTACACAAGCTACACTAGAGCGAGCTGTGCTCTTGCAAACTCTTGCATAATGACCCAATCGTATAAATCAATGAGAGAGAGAGGGAAAACAAATGAGTACACTCTTGATCCCCCTGGTAGACTAGTATAAACAACGAAAGAGTGTTGATTCACAAAAAAAGAGATATAGAGCATGGAAGGAAGGAAACAAATTCAAAGATTTGTTTAGAAGGCCCTCACTCACCACCCTGGGTGGTGACATGCTTCATCACTGGGCCCCACCGGTTGAAGCCGAATGCCTCCCCGGTGTGCTACAACGCCAGATTTACTGCGGAGCTGGTTTTGTGAAACAGTAAGTGAAAAGTGGTGAGAATTAAAAATGATCAGACTGTGTCTTACAAAAAAAGTTTATTTAGTAATGTAATGTAATGTAAAAAGTATTTTTAAAGTGCAACTAACACCTAGCGTTTTTTTGGCGCTCGAGCACAGGGGGATAGACAGTCCGCAGGGCGAAGGCGCTAGTAGTAAGCATTACAAAACAAGTGAGTTTTAAGAAGGGACCTGAAACGAGTGTAAGGAGAGGCAAGTATTATGCCTAGGGGGAGTGAGTTCCAAAGGGAAGGGGCAAGAAAAGAGAATTTCAAACCTCCGTGTTACTTACGTTTGAAGACTGGGACCTTGAGCAGGGCAAGGTGGGAAGAACGGAGGTTGCAGGAAGGAACATAAGGGTGCAGTAAGGAGGAAATAAAAGACGGACCCGTTCCGGCAAGGGTCTTAAAGATAGTACAACCTCATTTGAAATTACAGCGCTCGGACACGGGAGCCAGTGAAGGGATTTTAACAAAGGACGGACATGTTGGTGCCTAGGTTGATGGTGAATAAGACGTGCAGCCTGATTCTGAACAAGCTGCAGCCTCTTCATTAAGTAAGCCGGAATGTCAGCGTAGACGGAATTGGCGTAGTCTATCCTCGAGATGACTAATGCTAGCAAAACTAGGGTGAGGGCCTCAATGGACAAGAAGTGGGCAATCTTTCGGACTTTACGCAACTGAAAAAAACTAGAAGAGACTACAGCATTGATCTGGGGCTTCATCGAAAGATCGTTGCTGATGATAACCCCCAGACATTTCGCTGAGTCGACTGGACTGGGGCGGAGGCCCAACCTCGCAGGCCAAAAGGTGGATTTCCAAGGGTTGGCAGCGCCCCCGACAAGAACCAGCTCTGTCTTGTCGGGGTTAAGCTTGAGGTGGTTGGCTCCCATCCAGTCACTGTTATGACAGAGGGTAAACTGAAAGTTAGCAATGGACTGATCCGAGGAGTCGATATTAAAAATGAGCTGAATGTCGTCCGCGTAATTGAACGCGGTGACATGGCTACCTCGCAAAGAACGAATGAGAGGGGTCAGGTATAAATTAAAAAGAAGGGGTGATAGGGAGGAACCCTGCGGGATTCTGCATGTCAGTGCGACCCTGTCAGCAGTGAACTGCGAAAGCCAGACCGCTTGGTGGCAGTTACTCAAGAAGGAGCGGACCCAGTCAAGGGCCGTACCCCGAATGCCAGCCTCCCCAACACGGTCGACCAGAATATCATGGTCGACCGTGTCAAAGGCGGCCGACAAGTCCAGGAGCACCAACACCTGACTGATGTTAGAGTCCGCTCCTCTCCGCAATTCCTCCATAACTGAAAGTATAACAGACTCCGTAGAATGGGCGGGTCTAAAACCGGCCTGTTGGGAGTCAAAATATTGAGAATGTTCGATGAATGAGCTCAAGGTGTTGGTAACATGAGACTCAAGAATTTTACTGAGGTAGGGGAGGTGGGAGATAGGGCGGTAGTTGCTCATGACCGAAGGTTCCGCCGTGTTTTTTTTTAAGATGGGCACAACCTCTGCGACTTTAAATAAGTTAGGAACCAGGCCAGAAGAAAGAGACTTATTCAGGAGCCCCAAGGGGGGAAGCGGACAGGCTGTGAAGGCCTCACGAAGGATTAAAGGGGGGCAGCAATCAGTGGGGGACCCAGGGACAACCTTATTTAAGAGAGCTAAAAACTCCTCCAAGATTGGAGGGATCTGAGTCAATCGCTGAGGGTTAAGGGAAGACAGGGAGGAATTAATCATAGCGGAGGGATAAGAGCCTGCCAGTGAAATGCTATTCTTAATATTGACAATTTTATCGACGAAAAACTGGTTGAGGGAGTCGCAAAGCGCACGAGAGGGAAGAGGTTTAATGGTGACCCTATCTGGGTGAGACAACTCCTCAACAATGGAGAAGATATCTTTAGTTTTAGATGCCGAGTCAACAATCTTTTTGGAGAAGTAAGAAGTCTCTGCATGTAGGAGCACTGTTTTATACTCTTTAAGCAGAGACATAAACCGCAGCCTCATGTCAGCAGAATAGCCTCGTCGCCAACCGCGCTCAGCTTGCCTGAGTCCAAGCTTTAGGCCCTTGAGAACCTCAGTGAACCACCTTTGTGCATCGTGGAGGCGCTTATGCTTGATCTGCCTGAAAGGGGCAACAACGTTACTGGCTGATTCAAGCCAGCACGTTAGGGCAGAGACTTGGGTGTCAATAGGATCAGAGTCAGAAGGGGGTGGGGTAGAGGCTCTAAGTAGATTAACAAATTCACAAAGGTCAGCCCTATTCCAATTCCGGGCCGAAAGGTTACCCTCTAAAGCCCTACTGGGGTGGGGGGTGACCATGAGAGAGAAGGAAATTATGAAATGGTCTGACCATAGACAGGGAGAGATAAGGGGGGCAGAAATATCCAGGTTCAGAATCCAGACCTGGTCTAGGACGTGACCTTTAACGTGAGTCGCTACGTTTATATGTTGACTGCAGTTCATACCAGATAAAAGATCAGAAAACATAGCAGAACAAGCGCTCTCCTTCTCATCGAGGGGCCAATTGTTAAAATCTCCTATGACTAGGATTTTGGGATTGTTAATAATTAATTCAGAAAGCATATCGCCAAACATCATCGGAAAATCAGGCATGGACTGAGGAGGGCGATATGCTAAGACACAGATAAACGGTGTCGCTAGGGATTCCAGTCTCAACACAAGGTAGTCGACCAAGGGGATATTAACAGTAGTCAAAGTAGAGAATCTGATAGAGTGTTTGATAATTGCTGCTACCCCACCTCCTGCCCTACCAGAGGCTCTGTTCGCATGAAGAATATAATAGCCAGTGGGGATTGCGGCAGGAATATCTGGAGAAGACTCCTCGTTAAGCCAGGTCTCGGTCAGCAGCAATATATCAGGTTTCAAAGAATCGAAATAGTTAAAAATTTCCAACTGGTGTTTTACCAGTGAGCGAGTGTTGAAATAGCACACATTGAGTTGAGAATATAGGGGCCCTATGGTGGGAAGGGGGTCAGTATCTGGGGAGGGAGGTATAGTAGAAGAAAGGGCTGGGGTTGGGGCCAGAGGGAGGCTTATCTCAGGAAAGGTTTCCCTAACACAAAATAACCCCAGTGACTCAAGTCTAGACCGGGTGGTTGAAGTGATGGGCCAGTGAGCCTGCAAGTGGGTTAAGTCAGAGGACGAGTAGCTAGACAAATGTGCAGGGGGACTAGCCCCGTGTCCGGCCGGCCGTGGATGGGCGCAGAAGGGCTCACCTTAGGCGCACCATTGGCGCGCCATCGTCGCGCCCGCTGCGCTCATCCGCTGCGCTTCCGGGGGACCATTGCAATTTGAGTCTAAACCCCACCCCCAACTAGACCGCAGCGCGCGGCACCGCCGGGGTCCAGGTCCTCACCTAAGATGGCGCCTGCCCTCCACAACAAGCGGCACGTCAGCCTTGATGGATCGGGGCAGGGAGGCACACCCTACTGAGGGAACGAGTATTAAACACCCACTGTCTGGCCCAAATAAAATCAGGTAAGAGCAGTGAAGGGAATTAATTTTAAAACAAATATCGAGCGGGAAACGCAATTTTAAAAATGAGACGGCGGAATAGGGAACGGGTGACAGAAGAGCTCCACGCTGTTTCTCTAGCTCTCAATCTGCCCCCAGCGCTCAGTGGACCTTCAGAAGTGCTGCCACCACACCTTCTAGCAACGCGAGACGCCCCTCACCTGTGGTCAATTTGAGGCTAAACCCCACCCCCAACTAGACCGCAGCGCGTGGCACCACCGGGGTCCAGGTCCTCACCTAAGATGGCGCCTGCCCTCCACAACAAGCGGCACGTCAGCCGTGATGGACCGGGGCAGGGAGTCACACCCTACTGAGGGAACGGGTATTAATCACCCGCTGTCTGGCCCAAATAAAATCAGGTAAGAGCAGTGAAGGGAATTAATTTTAAAACAAATATCGAGCGGGAAACGCAATTTCAAAAATGACACGGCGGAATAGGGAACGGGTGACAGAGGAGCTCCAATCTGACATATTAAAAGTATGTGAGGGGAATTTTAATAAATAATTTTGTTTGGCTATTCCCACACAAAGTGGGGTCGACATGTTTCTGCCCTTGTCGTTTAATTTACTGGGCTTTCATCAGGACCATGGGAAAGTGTACCTCGGCGGTATGGGCTCGCTAAGGCCCACCCTAACCTGAGGGCGTGAAAGTTAAAAATCTGTGAAAAAGGTGAGTGTAAACAAACCAACAGGTTTGAGGAGTTACCTCTAATCAGAGGGGCTTCTTAGAAGACAACATAAGGGAGCCACAAGACATACCCCTCACATGTGTAACCACATACAGTAGTTTCTCAAATGCAATGAAGAAATCAATTAACAAGAACTGGAACATCATCACAAGTAATAAGAAAAACTGGAACAAACCCCTTTTCTCATTCAAGAAAGGGAGAAGTTTAAAGGACTCACTAGTCCATACACGGACACCAAACAAGAATCCCAGTTTAGAGAGATCAGTGACGGACACATGGGGGTTACCACGAGTGACTGGTCAATACCCCAGCTCAAATTGCAGTGTGTGCCACCTCACCAGACACACTAACCATCTGATCCTGGAACCAGGCAAACAATGGACCCAGCGAGTCCATACAAACTGTAATTCGATAAACGTGATTAATCTGATCACATGTCCATGCCACCTACGGTATATCGGCATGACGACTCGCAAAATTAAGCCGAGGATCTGCGAACACCGCAGCAACATAAGGTGTCACAAGATTACAATGAAAATGAGTGAACACTTTCTTCAAGCTAACCATACCACCAACAACCTACAATGGACCATCATAGAACAAGTATGTACTGGCAAGAACATCGCAAACATTCTGTTTGAAAAAGAACAACGTTGGGTCTACTGGTTGGGGACCCACAATAATGGTCTGAACGATGACATCCCATGGGCATCAGTGTTAAAAAATTAAAAATGTATAAACCATTTGATTTACCTGAAAACGGAAGAACCTGAATATACTGTAATCCTACCATTCATTCAACATCTAGTTGTAATTCCCTACAGAATCCATCCCAACTACTTTGTAACACATATATATCATGTATCCCTAGGCACTACTAGGATGGTACGGTTTTCCCGCTGTTGTGACATCACCAGGTTCTTCGACATACCAGACAAAGTCCTTACCCACTCAACCAAGGAACCCCTTTGTCTCTGTCGGACAACATCCATTATAACTACTAGATGGAGCCTAGTTTCAGCCAACTCCCTCTATGTCTGTAATGTTCTACTCACTAAATTATGTTGCCCTGCCTACCTCTACTTCACTACCAAGTGAACGGTATGGTTCAGCCCTTACCTTTCCCCAGCAACGCACCTAAACATCCTTTTTGAAGGGATGCAACTGTCATTCCCTATAACTAGACCATCTACACCATTGTGTGTGTTTGGTTACCATAGCAGCCAACGAATGTTATACCCACTGATTATGTTGCCCTGCCTACCTCTACTTCACTATCAAGTGAACGGTATGGTTCAGCCCCTACCTTTCCCCAGCCACGCACCTCAACATCCTTTCTGAAGGGATATGACTTTCATTCCCTATATCTAGACCATCTACACCATTGTGTGTGTTTCGTTACCATAGCAGCTAACGAACGACTAAATCCGTCAGTCTCCCTGCTTATCACGTGACCTGCTAAGCCACGCCTCTCCATTAAACTTTATTGCTCACTTTGTGACTAGAGGTTCCGGAGGCCAGCACCCCACACCCCTCCCCTTTTTGACATTTTGGCTTGGGTTCCGTTTCTTCTCCACATTTTACATGCCTTCGACCTTTATTTTAAAAAAACAGGGCTGAGTCACGTCCATTTACAGCCAGCGCTCTAGTCGCCACTAACACATAGTAAGAATCCAATCGGATCCTCACTTCCGGCTCTGACGCTGTGTACGACGCCCCCGCCCCGAAAACCTCCGTCTGCCTTCATTAGCTTTCGCGGACTCCGCTTCACTATCCACGGGGTCCTGACAGAGGGAGTAGACAGGTTCCAAGCGGGTGCCTGGCGTAGCGGGCGTGAGTCATCTCTTCACGACTTTGAGCTAAGTAAATTTGCTGCTGCGATAGCTTATTTTGTAACAGTCCTGACGTGTCTGTGGCTGCGTCTCTCCTTTTTCGTTTTCAGGTGTGACATTTTTCGCCTCCACCCCCTTCCCGAGACCCATGGGGCGTGGATCGCTCACATAACAAGTGAGCATTTTAACTGTGTTCTATTGTATTCTTTGCTTTTTTTGTTTTGAATTTTTTTTATTGATAAGGAAGACATAACTGTGTACATATAATAAGAAAGGAATTGTTTACAAAATAAATGTAACTTGCTCCCTGATGGAGATTTGCTTCAGTTTCCACTTGGACCACATTGCAACATAATTCAGTTATTCATACATAAAGAGAGAACAGTAAAAATACAGTTGACAGCAACAACAAAGTTTCTATCCAACAGAAAAGTTAAGTAACCAAAAAGGCCTTCAAAGAAAGTTGCCCCAAATTTTCTCAAATTTTTTTAGTGAGCAGCTCCTCTATGTTTTGCAAGCCCTAACTCCATAGAGTGAATTTCATTAATTATTGACCACCATTCCCAGATGTTAGGGGGTTTGGGACAGATCCAAGCCCTAGCCAATATGAGTTTAGCGCAAGAAATAAGAATCGTTATCAAAGCAGATTGGGGGAGGGAAACAGGATGTATATCAAGTAATACTATTGGTACGATGAGAGAGGGTAAAAAGATCGTCTTAATTTCCAAAACTTTAAGTATTTCCCCCCCAAAAATCCTTTACGGTTGGGCAGGAGAACAGCATGTGTCCTAAGTCTACAACGTAAGTGAGACATTTAGGGCATTTGGTACGATCACCTTGGGTGTTATTAAGGGACCACTTGGAGATCTTTTCCGGTGTATAATATAGCATACATGTTGTTCCAAACTGTTGCAACCTTAAGCTAGATGATCATACAGAATTATTGATGTTAAATAGAGAGCCTGTTTTTTGTTTGGGAGTTATATTTAAGCCAATTTTGCTACTCCATTTTTCAGCTAATTTTTGACAATTATCGTTTTTGAAAGCACAAAGGTGTTTGTAAGCCTCACTTATCAATGATTTGTTTTTGGTAGAATATAAGCAGGTCCAGATATCACAATCTAGAATGTTGTATATTTGGTTCTTCCTTATTAAAAAATCATGTATTTGTAGATATTTAAAACCCATTGTTTCCGACAAATTATACAGAGTTTGAAGTGTATAATAATCTAAAAACCCTTGTGCGCCATATAGGTCTCCCAAAACATTAATTCCCTGAGCAGACCATCTTAGGGCCATGCCATCATTGAAAATCCCCGGGAGACCCGGGTTGGCCCATAGCTGCAATTTCGGATGGTAAAAAGAGGTATTACAGTAGGATAGAATATTAACCCATATCCTAAAAATATCTTTGGCGGTCTTAAATTTCACCCTCTTGTAGTAGTTAGGGTCATTCGCTCTGAGTAAAAACATTTTTGAGTCAGATTTTAACATTAAAAAATGGAGAAAAAAAAGTGCCTTCAGTATGTAACAAGGACCGAAGGCGCCTAAAAAATGAAGACCAGAAGTACAACTTAACATCGGGAAAATTTAGACCTCCCTTATCTGTGCTGTTTTTAAGGAGTTTCAGCGATCTTCTAGCTTTTTTGTACCCCCAGATAAAGCTGCTAAATATTCTGTCTAATTGCTTAAAGAAAGAGTTATTTAGTGCTAATGGAATGGAGCGAAAGAGGTATAAAAATTTAGGTAGTACCTTCATTTTAATGAGGTTAATTCTGCCAATTAAGTTCAAAGGCAATCTGTGCCATTTTTTTAGCAATACGGTAGTAGATTTGCCCTGTGATATTTTTGGACAGTGAATCTATTTCCAAGGTGTTAAGTAAAGTTGTTAAGGTCTCATCTAAGTAATTCTGTATAGTAGCTTCATTCGGAGTAGATTCAGGAGTGTACATGGTCCTATAAAAATCCACAAATTGTTCCAATATGTCATGCGGCTGATCATATAGCTTGTTGTCAGAGCCTCGGATGTTTGCGATCATGGTGCTAGCTTTGTCTTCAGCCACTTTGTACACCAAGATTTTATCAATTTTATCCCCACCCTCATATTGTGCGATCTTGAATTTGTGTATATTAGAGCTGTTTTTTTTAATAAACGTTGTTTTAGTTTCAGATTTTAATTGACTTAGCTTAAGGCCTATCTCTACTACTGTAGGCGAATTTAACCGTAATGCTGTGGCCAGCTGTGCTTCATGGGCAGCAATGCTGGAGATCAGGGATTCACTAAGTTTGCAACGCTCAGAGTTTTGTCTAAGCACGTATCCCTGCGTGAATCCTCGAATGCTTGCCTTGCAGGTGTCCCAGACCGTATTACATGTGGCAGAATTCTGATTGATTTCTATAAATTCAGTAAGATGATTTTTTAACTGTGAGATGTAAACAGAGTCTGATGTTAAGTATCTGGGAAAAGAAAATGGTCTAGGACATGTGTGAATGAGTGGAGTATCAAAAGTCAGCATTATGAGGTTGTGATCTGAAGAGATTCGAGGACATACCAACATTAGACTAGTATTCAGTAATTTAACGTTAGCTAGAGCGATGTCCAGCCGAGAACAAAATTTGTGAGGTGCGGAGTAATATGTGTAGCCCGGAGTGTGTAAGAGTAGATGTCGCCAAGCATCTTTAATGTTATGTGTACGGCATAAATCTAAAATTGAGGCTCTAGTTTTACGCATCCGCTGAAAACTCCCGGGCCTAGTAGTATCTAGTCCCACTAGAGGTCCCACTGAAGTGGAAGCGAGCCATGGTTCGGCCTATCCTTAAGAAACCCAGCCTGGACGGCAGTAAGCCTGAAAGCTATCGGCCGATCTCACTCTTGCCGTGGCCGGCTAAGGTTATGGAGGCGCATGTAAATGCTGTCCTCTCGGAACATCTTCACCGCGCAGACATCCTCGACGAAACGCAGAATGGGTTTAGGGCTGGTCATAGCACGGAGACGGCTCTGCTCTATATGGTGGAGCATCTTCGCTCCGTGCTCGACGCGGGACAAACGGCAGCGCTTGTGCTATTAGACCTGAGCGCTGCCTTTGACACCGTCTCGCACCCAATCCTTCTGCTGCGTCTAGAGGAAGCTGGGGTCACCGGTATCGCGCTCCAGTGGTTCCGGTCGTTCTTAACCAACCGGGCCTTTAGCGTGACCGTCCCACCTTACCAGTCCAAATTCCATCCGTTGAACCTGGGGTTCCCCCAAGCCTCCTCGCTGAGCCCTACACTGTTTAATGTGTATGTAAGGCCGCTAGCTGAGGTAGTCAGGCAATGGGGTATGACGATGGTGTCATACGCCGATGACACCCAGCTAGCGGTCACGATCAGCGGGGATGCCGAAGTCGATGCCCCCAGGTTTCAACAAGGACTGCGGGCGGTCGCCAGCTGGATGACGTCTAATTGTCTCCAGCTGAACGCTAGTAAGACCGAGGTCATGGTTTTTGGCAGACAGCCGGATCTGTGGGGGGAGAGTTGGTGGCCTGGGGATCTGGGTCCTGTTCCCATCCCAGTCGCCGAGCTTAAGAACCTCGGGGTCTGGCTGGACCCTGCCCTTACGTTTGTGTGCCATACCAAACGCACGGCAGCATGCTGCTTTGGCATCCTGCGCGGGCTTCGTCCTGTGCTTAAGTTCTTCGATGCCCCCACCAGGCAACTCATGATCCAAGCCACTGTCATCTCCAGGCTGGATTATGCGAGTTCCCTGCTGGTTGGTCTGAATCAGGCAGAGATCGGGCGCTTACAAAGGATTCAGAACGCCGCAGCCAGAGCGGTGGTAGGCCTCCCAAGATTCTGTCCTACCTCTAGTACCCTGCGGTCACTGCACTGGCTTCCGGTGGCCCAGCGGATCCAGTTTAAGGTCCTCTGCGTCGCCTATAAAATTTTGAAGGGGTCCCCAGCAACGATCCTTATGGCCCTCCTTGCGAATTACACCCCAGCGCGACTCCTAAGATCTGCGGACTTAGAACTGGCTGTTGTGCCGCGCTTCAAGCGGAGTAGAGCTGGAGGACGCTCGTTCCGAGTACGCGCGGCGGTCCTGTGGAACTCCCTGCCCCCGGCAATTCGCGCTATGAGAGATTTGCTTTCCTTTCGCCGCGCGGTGAAAACCTTTTTATTCCCTTAGTTGTTTTATATGTGTGTCTTTTGGTTTAGTTGTGTTGTGCAGCTGCCTTGTCGGGCGCCAGGACGCCCCTTAGCTGGAGCATCTGTGCGCCAAATAAAAACGCTAAAGAAAGAAAAGAAAGAAGAAAGAAGAAAAGAAGTTGGTAATCCATGATACAATTAAAGTCCCCCATTATGATGAGCTCCCCATCCCAACCTAAAAGTTTTATGTTTAAGTCATCAAAAACCCTGGGTTCATCTTGGTTTGAGCCATACACCACACAGACAACATATTTGTGATTTTCAATGTTCATTTGAGTGATGGCCCATCTACCGTCTTTATCGTGAGCAGTTTGTAAAGTCTCTACCCTGAATCGTTTATCCTTGAGGATTGCCACCCCTCTGGTTTAAGCCCCAAAAGTAGAGCAGCTGACAATATCATATCCTAGTTGACAAAGTAGTTTTTTTATCCTTGCCAGCTACATGCGTTTCAGATAGCAACATGAGATGAGGGTTATACAATCTCAGCTCTTACGACACGAGACGTCTTTTATTTTTACTGTAAAGCACCGCGACGTTCCAAGCAATACACTTTATTTTATGCATTTAAAAAAAACTGAAAGAAAACAAACCAACATAATAAAACACCAAGTGGAAATTTTTCTTGAGCCACACAGATATGAATATTTACTTGTATTTTTATCTTCAGTAGAATGTCTCTCCCTCAGATTGAAAACACCTTTTTCCGATTTTTTTTACCCCCCCAGTCCACCCACCCTGCGGAGAACCGAAAACACCCTCCCCCCACGCCCCTGTCACCCACCCACAACGGGGAGGGACCACCCTCCAGCTTCTGGTGCCGTTGAAGAGGCAGCACAACTGCAGCAGATTACCTGAGAGACCCCACCACCCTCACCTCTGAAGTGTTTCTTTTTTTTTCCCCCAATTTTCCTTCCACCCCCACCCTTCCCTCTTTTTTAAATAAAGTCACTTAAGAGTAGCTTTTCCTAAGGACCAGAAGAAGAGAGAGAACCCATCGCCACCTGAGACTTATTTTCAATAACTATTGTATCGACATAGTCATGAGTCTAGCTAAATATTATGATAGTTAGAGTCTAACTTTTACCTAAGCCCAATAAAAATTGCTCGGCTTCTCTAGTATCGTGAAAGAAATGTGTGAGCCCGCCTTTGATGACTTTTAAACATGCAGGTTCCTGGAAAAAACTTGCCCCCCCATAGATTTAATTGGGTCGATCAGTTTGCGTAGTTCCCGGCGTCTGTCCATAGTGGCTTTACTAAGATCTGATCGAACAAACAGCGACAGATTCTCTATAATTATAGGTGCATTGGGTCGTGCTTTCTGCCAAACAGCTTGTCTCAGTAGAAAATTACCAAAAAAAATAAGAAAGGGACGTGGGAATTTACTCTCTTTGTTCTTTTGAATTAGGGGTAAGCGGTGTGCTCGCTGAATTTGAGAGTCCCAGTCAGAGTCTGCTAAGTCTGGAAAGGCTTTTTGTAGTAAACCAACAAGAAAGGCCCTAGGGTCTGAGCCTTCTGATCCTTCCGGTACCCCAAAAAGTCTCAGGTTAGATCTTCTCTGCCGATTTTCCAAATCTTCAACTTTCAGTTGAAAGGTCGTTATCTGAGTGTCATGCTGATTTACTACTATATTCATACGAGATGCTACTTCTTCTACGCCTACTACTCGGTGCTGCAGTTCTTCAATATCCTGCGAGACCCCGCTAAAGTTAGAGGTCAGTTCTAATAAGGAGGTCTGCAGTTTGTTATTATCCTCCCGCAGTTGTAAATAATGTTCTTGTGCTTCTGTACGTTGATTGGTTAGTATTTGGAGTATAGTATCCAATTGGGAGGAGTTTGACTCTTGCTTGACTTCTTCTTTTGGATCTCGAGGTAGGATACTTTTGTCAATCATAGAAGAGACTGTGATTGCCGAGATTAGAGCGATAGGTGAAGTTAAAGTATTGTTGTTAGCAATCATTTGGTTGGTGTCATTTCCCCCTTTTCCCCCTTTTCCATCTATAGCTGACGTCTTTGAGTTGGTAGACACCGGCGAGCCACAAGTTGATGGAGTTACTGATTTGGGTTGTAACAAAGACAGAGGCATCGTGTCTTGTTCGAGTATTGCGTTTGATACTGCATTAAGGAGTTCACATGCAACGTTGTCGTCCGGGGAAGTGGAGCAGCCCAGGAGGTCCGAGGTGAGGTCAGGATCCGTAGGGCTTGCCCCGGATAACCTTAGTGTCATGCTCTTTACGAGCCCATTCGCCTCTATCCATTTTCTAAGAGGGCTTTGATCAATGAGGATTTTCTTAGTAGCCGAGGTATTGTTTGTAGTCAGCCGATTTAGAGTGGTATTAGTTTTTCCCCCTCTTTTAGTCTTGGGCTTGGTTTTCAGTTTGCGCCTTCGGGTCGCAAAAGATCTTGTTGAGGTTTCAGAGGTATCAGCCATCTCTTCTTCCGCCTCTGCTTCATATTTGTCGTGAGAGCCCAGGTCTCCGTTATCCTCTTCCAACTCCTCAGAAGCATGACAAGCCTCCTTATTTGATAATCCAGTACCACTAGTTGTCGCGCCCTCACTGAGAGCCATGTTGCTTGTCTCTCCATTTGCCATTGTCATTTCTTTTGTATGCCCCAATATACTGACAATAACCAAATCATTAGAGTCTCCACTAGCAGCTGAGTTTGAGTCGCCATCATTCGTCAAACTCTCTTCAATTATAGTTACTACTTCTGTGGCTACTTCTGTAGATAATGACAGGTTAGAGTTTAGGTCTGAATTTGTATGAGACTGTATCTGGTTCGGAGTTGAAACTTTGTTATCGAGTTGAGACTTTGCTACAGCTCCTGTAGTTTCTACTGTGCCTGCTACAGACACAGTTATTGAGCTTGCCAGGAGAGTTAAACAGTCAGTTTCATCGCCACCCTCGCCTCCTGTCAGAGATCCCGCTAGACCCCCCCGGTTTAGCTTTTGGTTTAGAGACGTTTTTAGCAGCTTTTTTAGATGAAATACTGGAAACAGTCAACGTTGGGGGGCATAATAGTGGCTTACCGGCAGCTGCAGTTTCAGTGTCCTTATGTGTACCCTTGACTCCAGGCGCCGCCGTTGCAGAGAGATTATTTTCCGTAGCTGAAGAGGTCAAAGTATCAGAAGGCACCGCTTCTGTTTCCGTTGCTCCTGTCGAGGAGGGAGGGGGCACCGAAGTTGGCACAATCTCCGCAGTCGTCGCGCCCGTAGTGGGGAGAGAGGTAGCAGCAGCGGTAGTTTTGGCATTACGGGTGGTGCGAGGCGGATTCTTCGGGGACATTCTGTGTATCCACCGTGCACGGGCTGCGGGCCGAAGACCAATCCAGCCAAACTCCGAGCTAGTGAGCAGGCTGCGGAGCGCTTGCCCTATTGAGTGCCTAACGGTCCGTGAGAAATCTAGAAGCCAGAGCATCGGTAAGCGCTGATATGACTCAGTTTAAATATTCCTTATTCTTCCTTATTCTTGCGGGTTTCAGGGGTTACGGGGGAAATCGCCGACATCAATACGTTTTCCCGATTTCACTTCAGAGGGGATGAGGAGCTCTAGGTTAGCTGCTGCTCGTCCGCGTCCTCACTCCGCCATCTTGGACCACATTTCTATTGTATTCTTTGCATACGTGTTTTTGTGCATGAAGGTGTTGGGTTATAGCCACAGACCTCTGGCTCACTGACCCCTACAGAGGGCAGATTGGTCTTGCAACCCACACCACCATTACCGCTAAACGCCCGAGTAGGCGTGCAGGTGTCATTATATATACAAAACGTTTCTTGATACTTACACGATAGCTAGCCAGTATTATCCCGACTAAAACAACCAATCACTGTAAAATAGAAATACAGCAGTCCTCTGGCCAATACTCCCCAGAGGCCTCTTAATTGAGCACTTTCCATTGAGCATGGTTTATTCTTCGAACAAACCTTTTGAGCAATTGCACTAATTTTCTGTTGTGTTTTGTCTTAATGTTTGTTTGTTGTTTTTGGAATTCCCAGATCCAGCGGGCCCCTCTGATTAGAGGTAACTCCTCAAACCTGTTGGTTTGTTTACACTGACCTTTTTCACAGATTTTTAACTTTCACGCCCTCAGGTTAGGGTGGGCCTTAGTGAGCCCATACCGCCGAGGTACACTTTCCCATGGTCCTGATGAAAGCCCAGTAAATTAAACGACAAGGGCAGAAACATGTCGACCCCACTTTGAGTGGGAATAGCCAAACAAATGTATTTGGTAAAATTCCCCAAACATACTTTTAATATGTCAGATTGGCTACTAAATAAACTTTTTTTGTAAGACACAGTCTGATCATTTTTAATTCTCACCATTTTTCACTTACTGTTTCACAAAACCACCCAGCTCCGCAGCAAATATGGCCTTTGTAGCACACCGGGGAGGCAGTCGGCTTCACCCGGTGGGGCCCAGTGATGAAGCATGTCACCACCCAGGGTGATGAGTGAGGGCCTTCTAAACAAATCTTTGAATTTGTTTCCTTCCTTCCATGCTCTTTATCTCTTTTTTTGTGAACCAACACTCTTTCGTTGTTTATACTAATGACCCAATCGACCACACTTAAGGCATTCCTGTTTAGCTGCAAAACAAAATTTTGAGTCAGAAGAATGCCCAGCACTACCACACCTATTACACGGTTTGGTATTAAAGACCCTAGGAGGATTTTGAACTTTCGTGGACACAACTTTTTAAAATGTTTTCTTGTTCTTAACCGCTGCCACTTCGTGATCCTCCTCGCACTGAAGATGGTCCGTTGACTCCTGAAAAGAAACTTCATTTACATCACTCGAAATTGACTTTTTCTCAAGTTCTTTCATACAACCTTCCGATTGTTCCACTATCTTCGCCAATTTAATTGCAGTTTGTAGGTTTGGATTTTTAGCTGCCCACAACCGTTCCTGAATTTTTTTATTGTTGCATTGAACTATGAGCTGATCCCTGATCAGCTCATCGGTCATGTTACCAAACTTACATTTGACAGACATTTCTCTAATTCTGGACACACAATCATCGATAGATTCGCCACTCTTTTGATTCTTAGTGTAGAATTTATACCTATTCATAACTAAGTTTTCTTCCTTGGAATATCTAACCTCTAGTCTCGTAACAGCTTCTTTGTATTCATCTGGAAGAGCTTGTCCATTAGCTTGTAAGGCTTGGGAAAGGAATTTAAAAACACGGTCGCCCTGTTTTCCCAATGAACTCAACAAGAGTGTTTTCTTCCGCTTGGCTGAAAACTCCTGTGCATCTAAGGCATCTAAGTAATTGTCAAACATCGGGAACCAGTCCTCCCACGATATAGCAGGTTGACCAGGATTCGGGAGAAAGCTCAGAGGAAGCACTACTGAACAATTCTGTGAGCAACTTTGCGTTGACATGGTGAAAAGAAACAAACTTCAAAATCAGCAAGTGAAGTTATCCAGAACAAGTTTTGTATATAAAAAAAAATAATAAAAAAATAATAATACTAACACTTCGCGCAAAATATAGAACTCAATCCAGTTTAGTACCTTAGAGTGTAGTGGCGTGTGTATCGCCGTAGAGATTAAAAATGGTTTTGCTATGATATGTGGGTTCTGTTCTGTGGCAGTTACTGGTTGCTGCTGTAGAGGAGAGTCAGATCTTGTTGTATCTCCTGTACTTGATTAAAGGATTTACTACTTCCTCTGGATTCCTTAACCCGTATTTACAACAACTTTTGGCGACGAGGATGGGATAGGACGCGATGAGTAGACGGGTATCGTGGCCAAAAGCTGTACTTGACTGAGAAATGGTGAAGATGGAGACCATGTAGGATATGAGGGCAAGGAGTAGGCAGGAAACTGGATGGGTCCGGCAGTCCTTGTTTGAACTCATGTTAAGATATCGTAATCTGGTTAGTCGACTGAACCCCCATCTGAGGTGATGTACTTTGTTACAGTTAAGGTTGCCACCAGACCGGTTTTATAGTAGCATGAAAGGTATTTTATTCTAACTGTTGGTACACAAATTAGGAAAATCATGTGAAGTCTGTATTTTTAAGACCATTATTAATACATATTTTGAACAGCAAATGTGAAAAGAAAACACTAAAATGTGGCCTTTAGCTGCATTAATAATCCCTTTATGATGGTTAAAGTAAACAAAAACAGAAAGGCAATGTGATAGATGAAAATATCGTTGAAAGTGTGCCCTTTCTGCAGCGTCACCCCGTTTGTTTTGCCTTTTTGCTAAACTCTATTTTTGCTGGCTATAAAACTAGTTCACCCTGATAACCAGTAATGACGTGCCTATGCTCTTCTTTTCAACATGGAAACATTTGTATGCTCCTGATTGGCATGTTTAATTTATGTATAAGTACCTAGTATATGGTTCCAAGGTGTACACAGGATTCTAAGGTAAATGTCAGCAACCATTGTTCCATCCATTACAGTGAAAATTGTAAACATGACAACAGACCTTCCAACAGTAGCTTGGATGCAAATTTTACCTGTCAGAAGATCCCTTTTGAAAGGCCTAAACCTTCCTTTTAAATATTTATAAGTCACTCCTAAGGAGGTCTTATGCCCCTGGCAGGGTGCATAGTATTTAAAAGGAGGACATGTAAACGCTTAATGTTAAACATGTTCTTACAGTGAAAATGCCCTCCGAGCTATTTTCACTGTAGCAAGATTGGCTATTCCATAGGAGAGCACTTGGATGCAATATTAAATACCAATCCTGTATCTTGGGAATGGGACTGACTAGAAAAATAACAAACAATAATTTTAATCGTTTTTAAAAATCCAATTCAATGGTGAAGTTGGATTTGCTCAAAATTACAGCAAAGTAAATTTAAATCGGCGTGAATGAGGTTTGAACTTCCTCTCAGGAGCAAGACAAGAGGCTGGCATGAATGGACAGAGATGACCCCACTGAACCTGACAGACTAGGCAAGTGGGGGCATAGCTTACCATGAGGAAATGGGGTGTATTTAGGCTGTTCGGAATTCGGTTAAAACCGACTCTGCCCGATACTACCCTACTGACTGCAAATCAGCTGACCCGGTTTAAACCGAGTATCGCTGAATTTTTCACATTTGATTCACCACTTGGCCATTTACACCTTTTGGCCACTTGAGGGAGCCAAAGCGCATCTCATGAATTCTTCTCAGCGTGTCTATTTTCCTTTCAGCATGTCTCATGGATTCTGCTCTGCCAGTCTATTTATTCGAAGTACGCCAGCTCGTTAAGTCAGCTGCTGTCCTAGGGCTTTTGTTCCTGTGCGAAAGCGCTTGCTTCGCAATACTTCTACATCACACAGCGCTGTTCCAGAAGTATGCCGCAGTCTTCATACACTCACGAATACGTCGCGCAGGGGTTCTAGATATGTTCTAGACACTATCTCTCTGATTATTTATGTGAGCAAGTACAGCGCTTTGGGGTGAATACACAAACTCCCTTACCCCAAAAGCGTTTTAACTCTCTTGAAGCTCCTTCACGTTTGAGTCACTACATTTAGACTTTCACCCCTCAGCTGCGTCATGCTGTAGAGGCAGATCCATTTTAACAGCCTCTGCACACGCACTGCCACTGACTCTGTGCTGTTCTGACTGAGGCTCCTCATCGCCAAGGCATTGGTAATTCCATGAAACATTTACCCCTCCTCCCGCTGTTCATGGCCTTCAAACACACTTACTTTCAGCGCCGTGCTCTTGAAACGGGCACTGCGCTTTGCATTCGGCGATAGTTCTGTGTAGTGGCAGTTTCTATAGTTGGGCGCCCTTAGTAATTTCACAGCTTTATGAATGGTAATTGCAAAAAGCAATTACCATCCATTTTGCTTTAAAAACAAAGCATACTGTGCAGATCGCCTCGTCAAAAAACAGACATCAGGCACCCGGGCATATTTCATAGGGGCGCATGCGCTTTTACGTCATGTTTTTGGCTGAAAATGAATTTAACTTAAGCAGTCTAGTATGGCCTGAAATTCTGCCAGCCCAGGCCAGCAGCACTTCGGAGTCCCCGGGACCGCCGAGTAATGACGTGTTAAAGCGTCACATTTTTTAAGCAGCCCTGGGCATGTACAGTGTCAGCCCTGTACTCCAGAGGCTGCCTTTCAGTCAATTAGAGCTGCCTCGTACAACCCCTCCCGTTCCCAAGTGTCACACAGTGATGACTTGGGAAAGGGAAGGGTTACAGCCTTTGCAAGAGGCCCTCCAAGCCGTGATACCCGTGAGGGCAGGTCAGAAGCGGCTTGTGGCACTCATTGGTGCATTAGGACACCCCCCCTTAGCGTCTGCACCTCCATTGTGACGTGCAGCATGCCCGACCCGCACACCTTTAACACAGCGCTTCCAATTCTATTGCAGGACAGGAGGCTCCGATTATGCTAGTCTCATTTTTTTATTGAAATGCGCAGCAGCCAAGTAAAAAACCACATTACCCAGAAACACTTGGGTAATAACCATAGAGTCTTGTAGTATAAATAGGTGTACAGACAATCCCACTTCCTCTTTCTTTGCTGCTCCGCAGCCAGTTAAGTGCTTCTTACCTTACTATTGTTGTTTGCCTTGCGCTTTGTATTGCTTGCGGCTTATGTTTGGTATTTCTTGCCGCTTTGTTTCTGCGCTTCTCGCGCTGCTTGCGCTTGCCTTCGCCATTCCGTTCGGTTTCCGTTTCGGTGGCGGCGCGGCTGGGTGCGAGGCATCTCCACCCTGAGATCGGGCGCGTGGTGCCTGGGTTCTCTTGTTGCTGTGGAGTGGATTTTGGGGTCAGGGCAGCCTCGCGCTGTTCGCGCGAGCTGCTCTCCTTCCTGGTAGGCGACCGGTTCAACGCGCATGCGCGTTTTGATATTTCCAGCGCTCTGTATTGTTTCCTCACCGGAGCTCTTCTGAAGGACGTCCCCTGCGGCGTTAACGCCCACAGCCTCCAGGATTGACCCTGTCGACGCCAGTCTCTGAAACAAGACTCTGGTTGTAAAATTTGGCATAGGCTTTGCCTAGGGTGACGTTTTGGTGTCAGTAAGCCCTCCCTCCACTCTCTACATATTTTGACCTGTAGTTTCTACAGTTTTGGCTTACTGTGAGGGTTTTTTCACCCCCCTTTACTTGAGCCTTTGGCTTATTTATACCTTTCATTCCTCATTTGTGGGCATATTTTCACACCACTTGTGAATCATGAGTGACTATTACTATGAGGAGGATGAAGAGTACGATGAGGAGGCTCCAGACTCCATGGAGCAGCATCTGGTGGAGGCTTTGGACCGTGGAGTCCAACACTCAATGAATAAGGCACTAGTGTGTGCTATCACGCCTCTCAAAAGGCACTTGACTAAATATGCTGAAGAGCAGGGTTGGGTCCCTGCGGCTAAGAAGTTTTCATCTTCACCTGCTAATCCACATGCTTCAGTCTTCAAGAAATTGGCGCAGTCCTTGTCCTCTGCCAAACCTGCCGCTGTTGTTGAGGAAGATGAAAGCGATGAACTGCAGTCCTCCTCTTCCTCGGATCCCGCTCCTCCCCCTCCCAAGAAAAAGAAATGCAAGGAGCATTTTGTCGATGCGTCTTCGCATCCACCTGTCCTTACGTTTGAGCCGGCGGACATTGTCCACCCCCAGTCCACGGCTTGGCTTCCTTCCCAGGCTGTGACGGAGTACGTCCAGCAGCACATACGTCAGCCCTTTGAGAAGGAGGTACGTGCCCGTCTCCGGTCTGAGTGCCCGCGACCAGACTTAGCTGATCATCTGGCGGAGACCCCTGAGGTGGATCCCACCATGACGACGTACCTCTGCAAATTTGCGAAAGACCCCAAAAAGGGTCTGGATAGGTCCTGGCGGGCTTGCCAGGACAAGGTTTTGGATCTCCTGGGGCCCCTCACCAAAATGTTGGACCTTGGTTTTCTGGCAAAGAGTACTAATCGAATGGTGGATCCGGATGAGCTAATTAATTGGGCTCAACGCGCCATTTGCCAGTTGGGTAATGCCAACTGTGCGCTCTCTGCTGAGCGGCGCCGTCCATTTTGCTAAAATTGGACCCTAAACTGTAAGAATTGGCCACTTCGGAGTCGGGTCCTGCGGCTCAGGGTCTTCTTTTTGGACAACCATTTTTGAAAGAGCTGACCAACTTTGTAAATACCTTCAGCGGCCTGGATAAGGCTCAAGCGTCTCTCCGCCGGACCCTTCGTCCGGTTTTCAACAGGGCCGGAAGAAGTAGGGGGCGTTCCTCCGGCCGTGGTCAGCAGCAGCCCTCCCAGAAGGGGTACCAGTCCCAGCGGGGAGGTCAGCAGGATTCGGGATATACCCCACGTTCGAACTTCTATCCCTCCAGAAAAGGACGTGGCCAGTTTAAAAAAGGACGCGCTGGTGGATCCTCCGGCGGCTACCACGATTCCGCCACTTCAGGTGAGAATTCTTCCTGCATGCAGTGTTGTTCTGGGGGGCAGGATTCGCCTTTTCCTAGAGAACTGGCGATCAATCTCCAGCGATGCATGGGTGCTGGAGACGGTTCAGGGCTTCAAGCTAGAGTTTTATCATCCTGTTCGTCAGTCCCGTCTTCCCTTTCCTCTCCATTTCTCAAGCCAAAGTCGAGAGTTCATCACAGAGGAACTCAGGTCTCTGGAGGCCAAGGGGGCGATTATGCCGACGGTGCGCCATCCTCAGGGCTTTGCCAGCTCAATCTTCCTTGTGGAGAAGAAGGGAGGGGGATCGAGGTTGGTCCTCAACCTGAAGGACTTCAATGCGGGGGTGGTTTACCGCCACTTCAAGATGGAAGGAATCCATCTGTTGAGGGATCTCCTGAGGGAACGGGATTGGATGGTCCGTCTAGACCTCAAGGATGCATACCTCTCTGTTCCGATTTTTCCGCCCCATTGCCGTTTTCTTCAATTCCAGTGGCTGGGGATATGGTATAAATATCAGGTTCTTCCATTCGGCCTTTCGTCAGCACCGTGGTGCTTCACGAAACTGTTACGTCCGGTCGTGGAATCTCTCCGCAGTCGCGGAGTTCGCTTGATCATCTATTTGGACGACATCCTCCTGTTAGCGGATTGTCCGGTAAAGCTTATGACTCACCTGACGTGGACCGTAGACCTGCTCCAGTCTCTGGGGTTTTTGGTGAATGTTCCCAAATCTGTACTTCAACCTACACAGGTGATAGATTTCTTGGGGTTTCAAATCAATTCCCTCTCTTGTCAACTTCTGCTACCTCGTCAGAAAGTTCGTTACATCAAACGGGAATTGAGGTCTGTTGTCTCGAGTCCGACGGTGTCGTTGAGATCATTAGCTCGAGTTGTCGGTCTTTTAGCGTCTTCTCTGCAGGCGATATTTCCGGCTCCGCTGCATTACCGTGCATTGCAGCGTTTGAAGATTCAGCATCTTCAGAGGGGCCTTCGCTATTCCGACCGCATCCCTCTGTCGGAGGAGGCGAAGTCGGAGATGACGTGGTGGTTGAATCACATGGAGGCCTGGAACGGCAGAGCCCTCTTCGGATCTCCTCCGGAGATTGTGATCGAGTCGGATGCCAGTCAATGGGGCTGGGGAGCCCGCTGCGGTTCAGTCACGACAGGGGGACGATGGTCACCCCAAGAGCGCTATCTCCACATCAATTGTTTGGAGTTGCTAGCGGGATCGTTCGCAATCAAATGTCTGTCTCCACTTCAGTCCCGCTGCTGTATACTTCTCCGGATGGGCAATGTATCAGCAGTCCGTTATATCAACAAGCTCGGGGGGACTCGTTCGAGGTTGTTGGCGGAGATCGCCAAGGAGTTTTGGCATTACTGTCTACACAACGGGATCACAGTTATTGCGGAGTACCTTCCGGGTTGTCGCAATGTGGTGGCGGATTGGAACTCCAGATACCTGAGGGATTTCAGCGACTGGAGACTCCATCCGCGTGTGTTTCGGCAACTTCTACGGATTTGGGGCCCTTGTCAGATCGACCTCTTTGCGTCCCGGCTCAATGCCCAACTTCCCCGGTTCTTCAGCTGGAGACCGGACCCGGATGCTCTGGCAACGGATGCCTTCCTTCAACCGTGGCCGACCTCCCTGTGTTATGCGTTTCCCCCGTTTATGATGATCCCCAGGGTTCTGGCCTATGTGACGCGTTTTCAGGCGGAGCTGATTCTGATCACTCCTCTGTGGCGGGCTCAACCTTGGTTCCCTGTTCTCCTGGAAATGACTTGCGCATTGCCATTTCTTCTGCCTCAGAAGCGGAATCTCCTGTTAGATCCGCTTCAGAATCCGCATCCCCTGGCTCAGTCAGGCTCTCTCCTTCTCCTGGCGTGGCGGATTTCTGGGAACGGTGGGCTGTGTCAGGCCTTTCATCGGACGCTACCAGACTCCTCAGCAACGCCTGGGCCCCAAATACCCACAAGCGTTACAGGGGTTCCTGGAAACGTTGGAGTGATTCGTGTGCTCAACGGCAAGCTGATCCGACATCAGCGGATGTCTCTTTAATTGTCAACTTTATGGCCTCCTTGTATTCGGCTTCTGGTTTGGCGTACCGTACTATCAATAATTTCCGCTCTGCTATTTCGGCAGGCCATATTCCGATTGATGGTAAACCTGTAGGAGAGCATCCTTTAGTGTCCAAAGTCCTTAAGGGCGTTCGTATGGCTGTTCCTCCGCGTCCCAAATATGTGGCCTTATGGGACGTTTCGGTTGTTTTGCGATTTTTAGAAGCTTGGCCGGTTAATTCCTTGCTTTCACGCAAACAACTTTCGGCCAAGCTTACCATGTTGCTATATTTGCTTTCTTGCAAACGGATTTCTGACGTTCACGCATTGGATCTTGCTGGTCGGAGTTTTACTCCTGAAGGGGTTACATTTCGACTTTCCCGGCGCACCAAGACTGATACTGAGATTATCTCTTACCCTTCTTTTCCGACTCGTCCCAACCTTTGTGTGGTCCAATGCCTGAAAGCTTATGAGGTGAGTACTTCTCTTCTTCGTTCTGATATGCATGGTCAACTGTTGATTGCATTACTGAAGCCTTTCCGCCCCGTTACTCCTGCTACGTTGGCTCGCTGGGTACGGTGGCTTATGGGAGAGGCAGGGATTGATGTTTCTGTTTTTGGTGCTCATTCAGCTCGTGGAGCCATGGCCTCTAAGGCCTTTTCATTGGGAGTCACCTTGGGGGATCTTATGAAAACTGCTGATTGGTCAACAGATTCAGTGTTTAAGACTTTTTACTTTAAACCTGTACCTACGGTTGCGTCTGTGGTGTTGGATGAGCTTTGAACAAGCATAATCGGAGCCTCCTGTCCTGCAATAGAATTCAAAATTTGCAAACATTTGTGACAAGAATTTTCAATTCTATTAAGGACTAGGAGGCGAGGATTATCCCACCCATAGATTGTGCATTATGATACTGACAATTGTTTTGCATTATTCTGTTACAACAGTATATATTGCTTTGTCTTCTTTTTTTCCCACCCTTACTTCAGAATATTCCTGATTTTGTTGGGATGAATATTACGTCTTTGTGTCTCTTTTCAGGTTCTGATCCCAAGTGATGCGCCTCCGGTTCCTCGTAGGAGTGCCTGTTATCTTCTCTGAAGAAGTTTCCTGTTTTTCTGCCTTCGGCTGTTTGGGATAACTCTCTTCGTTACCTTCCATGGACTGAACTCTCCTGTTTCATTGACTGTTTTGGATTGTTTACTGTTTCCTGGATTCTCCTCACCAAAGAAAGAGGAAGTGGGATTGTCTGTACACCTATTTATACTACAAGACTCTATGGTTATTACCCAAGTGTTTCTGGGTAATGTGGTTTTTTACTTGGCTGCTGAGCATCTCAATAAAGAAATGAGACAAGCATAATCCTCGCCTCCTAGTCCTTAATAGAATTGAAAATTCTTGTCACGAATGTTTGCAAATTTTGAATCCGCTCTGCAGGAAGTATGAACTTGTACTTTGACCAAGAACAGCTCTACCAAATATATTTACATTTAAACTACTGCACCACTTGTATATACTTCTTTTTGCCAGTTCACCTCAGGCCTGACTAGCCGCAGCCTCTGCTATCCCAGGATTGTGACCCCATAAACAGCTCCTCAAGGCCATTTTAATTACGAGCATCTGCTCTTCCGGTATCCCGGCAGAAGAGACTTTCTTAAGAGAGTGTCTGTATCAGCCCACCCCCCACCCCCGTCGTGTGTGTCACCTCGGGCTGGCACAGCTTTGATGCCTGGCGTCTGTCTCATTGCAGCCACACCCGAGTAGTTAACAGGTCTTTAAAAGACCATTTACTTGTAATTTAGGCTTTTGTTTTCACCCCTTGTTACAGCCACTGTCAGACTGGATGTACAGCGCCCCTTGCAATTCCAGCAGTGAAGCCCCCCTCCTCCCCTTCCTGAGCTCTCTTGCCACTGCCTGCAGTTCCGAGTGCTACGCCATGGCCGGGAGCCAAGAACCGAGCTCTAATAAATAAATATAAATGAATCTCGCTCATGACCTAGTGCTCTCCGTCGTGCTTCTGCTCGTGGTGGGGGCACAAACTACGAGGGATGTATCACCCTTCAACCAGATTTTTGAGTGGGGAGTTTAGGGGCAATTCCCACCACCAGATTTTTTAAGTGGCAAATGAAGAATAAACAAATCTTCTTCAGATCTTTGGGGACTGCACGACATCTTTGTTTAATTTTTTTTCTTCTTTTAATTGTGGTACTTAAGGTATTAAACTTCTACCAATATCGTTCAGTTATGTAAGCCAAGGGACCTAGCGATTTATTTATGCGATTTTATATAGCGCAGACTTTACCCGAAGGTGTCAGAGCGCTTCACAATAGGAACAGTAATGATACACGAGGAGAAAATTACTAGTGAACAAATTAGAAAAGCAAACGTTAAGTTACATGAATCAAAAGTGACAATAGTGAGCAACCAAAATACATGAGGTAGCAATCGGTACATTACAGGAGGAAATAGTGATATGTGTGCAGGTTACAAAAGCAAACAAAGTACAAGTAGAGGTATAATACTACAATAAGCGATGGGGAATGAAGGTGCTATTTTATGTTAAAGCTAAAGCTGGAACGCCTGTTTTGAAAACAAAGAGTTTTTAGGAAAGTTTAGCTCCTGATCGCAATTAGCTACAAGCATTGGCAAAGCCTCGTGCCATGTGTTGCAGTGTAACGGAAGACCCATTGTAAAGGTTGAATGGTCACCTTTCTGTTGCTTATGGCTATGTTTGACTGTTAAACTTGGTACTAATGAGGTACAATCTATTCCCAGACAGTGTTAACAAGTGTTGAAATAGTGAAGCAATACTATCAGCAAATGTGCCGCATTATGCAGCATAGTTTACATTTTCTTGCTGCATAACTCTGTCAACCCTGCCACGTAATTTGGCACTCTTCTGCAGCATAATTGGCCCTCTCCTGCAGCATAATTGGCCCTCTTCTGCAGCATAATTGTTCCTCTTCTGCCGCATAATTCCAGTGCCCCATAACTAAGTATCATTTTCCTTAGCTATTCACTTTGCGAGCACATTGAAATAATTTGGTGAAGGATCTGTGTTCTAAAAACCGAACTTCTCTGTGTGTAACATAAAACAATCTTGCTTTACATTTAATAGTAATATAGGCTGTATAAACAATTAGAGAAAGTAAACCGGCATTTTGGGTAACTCGTGGGAAGGTAGTCAGTGCATGGGAGTATGTATGTGTTCTTGAATATTTCATGTTTAAAAAAGTAAAACTGAACTGTAGAGCAGTATATAATTTCTGAATAAAAATTGAAAAAGCAATCATAAAAGCAAAGTGTTCCATAAACCCCGGTAAAACACCGTTTCAGTTGTTTTTTATGGCGCGAAAATGAGTAAACACTGAAAAGCACAGTTTTTTTGAGGTATGGAAATCACTGGAAAACACTGAAAAAACACCACCAGAATTTACCAAAAATAGAAACTGAAAACAGGAAAGCGTAGGTGTATTATATGGTGTGGCTGTGTGACCTCGCCATGTAATACACTAACCAACCCGTTTAGGACCCTTGGGTATCATTTGTCAAACCTTCAGCTCAAACCAGTATGGATGTGGCTCGTGCAGCAAGGCTTACACAAATGAACAATAAATCGACAAGACACCTCAGAAATCAGACACCAATGTATAAAAATAGACTGTATTTTTAGACACCACAACAAACACTATCCAGAGACATAGAATTTACAAGAAATAGAAAATCAAAGCATTTACTCAACTGAGAACAAGCTTTGGCAAATTCACCGAATTTGACTTTTAGAAACTTTTTCACTAAAAAGTTTGGGTTAGATGCAATGCGGTCACTTAAGGCGACCAACTCCAGTGGGGAATCAGTCAGGGGGACCCGCAAGATCCTCAGACACAGTTACCTCAGCAGGGTTCAGTCAAATCCAGACCATTTTATCCTCTGCTGGGCTTTCCTATGGAAGTGGTCCTAATGCAAGGGATGAAGGATGCTCAAAGGGTGCTGTGGAAGCAATGCAGTCGATGAGGTTCTTTCTACAACTACTCCTCAGTCCACAAAGGGGGGGTGGTGATCTTAGTCACTGGGTCGATGGCCCTTGAAGTACTCTTGGTGCTAGTTGAAGTCCAGTCACCACTGGACTACCAGTTGCCCAGTATTGCGGTCTCATGCCAATCCTTCCTAGCTTGATAACTCTTTCTCTGGGGGTTCTAGCTGCACTCTGATGGCACTTCATGGTTCAGGGAACTTGGGTCCAAATTTGTGTTTGGTTCTGGTCCCTGGTGCTACACAGTGGTGTTTACCAACTTGCCCCAGCGGGCTTTTTCAGCTGTTGTGTCGTGAACATGAGGCCAGTCAGCTGGCCCTTGCAGTCTCTTGGTGTTGCCTAGGCTCTGGAGAGGACTTCTCCTTAATCAGGACATGGCAGGAACAGTCCCTCTCCTTTGCTAGCCACCAAGTGCAGTCCACGACAGTGTAGCTTCTCCTTGCCAGTTCCCCTGTGCAAGGAGCTATTCTTACCTGCTCCGTCTTCCAGTCCAATCGACATCTGAGTTCTGGGCACCAGGGATGCCCTAAATATACTCAGAAAATCCAGGTAATGTACAGGATGATGTCAGTAGTCAAAGGGCTACCAAGTTCCCTCCCACCTGATGATCACTTCCAGTGAAGTGTGGCATCTGGGCATCCCAGGGCGCACCATCCTGCACATTTCATATGCCAGGATCCCTCTCCTGGTGTGTGGAGCTCCCTAACCCAATCAGAGGTCTGGCTACTAAGACCCCTGGCAATTCGGTTTGGCAATCTTGTGTCCCAAATGCCAGCCTGTCTGCCTGAACAGTGGAGCAGCCCCTCTCCCAAGTGGTACCCATTTGCCCTTCAAAGGGTGCTTCTCCTTTGAAGCATGCCTTTTGGGCCAAAACTTGTGTAGCTTCCTACAGGAGGGAGGTGACACCTCATTCCAGAGCAGGCCACTAATGTACCATTTTCTGGGAGTCATTAGCATGTCTCCCCAGGATGGCAGAAGGATATATTGGGGTGACAGGACCATGTGTGCAACCAGTATTGGTATAGGGGACTAAAGGCAACAAAGTGGTAGCTTTGCTAAAGTTGCACATTGTAACTTGTTACAATAATGTTGTCCTTTGAATTAAGTGACTTAATGGAACAAGTTGTTTGATACCTTGGATGACTCAATTTGGTTGCATGGTTCCAAAGTTAGCACAGCTGAGAAGTCTGCATGTAACTCTGTACTCGCCAATTGGGCGACCAAGCTTTTGCACAGTACAAACGTCAGTTTTGCGTTTTTACTATCAGAAAATGTAAAATTACATGTTCTGCACGTAAGATATATTGCACCCTATCTTAGGACTCGATCGACCTGCCATAGGGGTGACATACACATATAGCAGGGAGAAGTTTGGCTTTGCCATTACTTTGAATGTCAAATTTGAGCTAGCAGTTTAAACTGTTCTTCCTGCCTGCAAATCGTGGGCTGGGAGTCTCGTTTTATTCATGTCACATCAAGGGTGGCACAACCAGTGTTTCAGTCTCTGAGGGGACCCTCTGACTTACATGCCCCGAGTATTATTTACTACTAGGGACGTACAGGTAAGTTAGCGTAGCCAATTTGGTAAGAGCCAAGTGGACATACCAGTTTAAGGGCACAGGCATTGAGGTCTGGTTTTCAGGTATTAGTGCAATTTCAGAGTCAAAAACACTGCTGCATCAGTCCAAAAACTTGGAAGTGCCCATTTAAAGAGAGACCTTTTCCTTACACTTACTCATCTATATTGGAGCTTTCCTTTTGGACAGGAAGACCCAGAGGGAAGGGGTAGAGTTACAGAAAACAAGTGTAAGAAAATATGTCATGGTTAAAACTTGTTTAACAATGGAGCCCTAGGAGGAGCCTAGCCTGCAACCATGATGGCCGCCTAAACCCTCGGCTCCGCCGACCCGTCCGTTTCCCTACCGTACCACTCTTCATCCTGCGAACTATCCTGTACTTGCGTCGAGGTATCGGACTTGGGAATTAATGCTGGTTCCAACGATGTGCTCCCCGACTTCTGCGCCAGAAGTGACAGGGTGCCCTTGTTTCCTTGCTGGTAATTGACGACGGGGACCGGTCCTTTGTTCTCAGCTGCGGCCGGCCTGACTTCGACAACAACGGCCATTGAAAGCAGGGCGGAGTCGGTCGACGGGAAGCGGCAGCTACGCTGAGTTTTCCGCAGTAACGAGACTTAATCCTCTGATCTCCACGCTTCCACGGCTTCGATGCGGCCAATGCAACATTTGTATCCGTTTCCCAGGATTACTTTGAAAGCCTTCTCATCCTCAATCGAAGTGAAAGGGGCCATTTTGGACGGAGTATTCAGCGCTTGCAATTGACGATCCGGTCTGTTGCTGGGGGCGCTTACAGCGGCCGACGTTGCTCCGCAATCGTATGCGGCGTCAGGATGGTGTGTGATGCCCTAATCCCCACGCCCTGGCTGAGCCCGTCGGGGCGCCGATGTCATGATCTGCTGCTTGGAATGGATACCGGCGGCCGGGCTAGGGGATTGCCACACGTTTGCGAGCCCCATGTCCAGGGAGCTGCAGCGTTCCCCTCTCCTGAGGCGCCCTTGAAGATCGGCGATGTTCTGCGCGCCCTAGACGGTTTGCGAGCTGCCTTGTGCGACAATGCCCAGGACCTGGGGGGCCGACTAGATGCCATCCTGCCCCCGTTCTCTTCGACTGGCCGAGTTGGCGTTCGCGTGCGGAGCACTTCACCACACCCTGGGTTCGACTATTGTGAGCTGCCTCTCCAGAGATGCATGGAGGCGCTGAGGGTGAGAGAGCTGAACACCGCCGCGATACCGACTGCTACAGCTGTGGAGAGGAGTGCACTTCCTGAACTTGCACAGAGGCTGGAGGATCGCCCCTGGACGCCATGCCTGGCACCTCCTTCGGGATCTGTTGGCGAGTCTTGCACTTTTATTCTGGGCATGCTGCTTATGCTTTGGTTGTTTGACTCTGGAGGACTGCTGCTGTGTGCTGCCCCGTTTTGTATATTTGAGGATCACAAGGCCCTGAGTTGGGTGGATATTGGTGGACTGCGCCTGTCCCGCTGTGGTCATTCCGGCTACTCTTCCTATTCCATAAGGCTACTTTACTATCGTACCTCACTGGCACACTGGATCGCAAGGGACAAGGTTGAAGCTGCTTTTCCCTTCATACTTATTGTTGTCTGCATTGCTAGGACTGTGATGGATAGACGGGGGAGCTGGACGTTGGTTGTGATTTGATTCGGGGTCGGGGGTGGGGCGGCCGGTAATGTACATGATGGTTGTCTCGGACACATACGTTTGGCCCTCCTCCGGTTTTACATGTTTACTTTTTTCTTTCTTTTCCTTTCTTCTTTATTTCGGGTACTCTTTTTTGGGCGACAGGCACACTGCTGGGGGGGGGGGGGGTAGGCCGTAGCCTCGGCATGCGTGTAGGGTGGGGGGTAGTGGGGGGGGGATTTTATTTTGTTCGTTTCGGTTTCTATGGGCCTTAATTTTTTCTTTATTCCTACATTCTTTTCCTTTCCCCTTTCTTCTTTGGGTCAATGGAGTGAGTTGTAGAGGGGTGGGTAGCGACCGGCACACAACATACTATGCGATTGTCTATCCTACTACAATGTCCTTGTGCCGCCATTTTGATTGTGTCTCAATGCTCGCTGGATTTATTTGATGGGCGTCGCCCACTTCAGTTTTCGGACGGACTGTGTGGTCCTTGATCCTTTCTAGTCTCTACTATTTTAATATTCTTCACGAAAAACTTTTAAAATAAACCTTAACTTCTCCTGCTTCCCAGTAGTACAAATATCTATAGTGTGACCCAGGTGGACCGTATTTTGTTTTGAAGTACTACTGCGTTGCTGTATTGTTTGCTGATGTGCTCAATAAGTTGTCGAGGCCGGCCGGATGGTTGTAGGCCCGTATTTTTTTTATGATACTGTGCAATAAAGGTTTTCAAAATTAAAAAAAAAAAAAACAATGGAGCCCTACTTACTTGGCACATTGAGCACTCATGAGAAGTTCCTGTTAACAAGATTTAGGTTAAACCTGTTTCATCATCTGCTAATCAGACCAAAAAAAGATTATTTTAGTAAAACCCCAGCACCCTGTGGCTGCGACGGAAAGTCTCCACAGGATATGCTGCATTTTATGTTTTTATGTGATTTTTATGAATACCCGCGAAAACGCTACCTGATTGTCCTTTTAAAGAAACTTAATTTTAAACAGATCCGACCAGCCTTGTTATACTTACAATTATTGCATACAAACAGTATTCTTCAAGTGACTGAATTTTTAAAATTGTCTCTTAGACTGCGAAATTGCCCGGATTAATGAATGTTACTATATTAATGTACCAGACCACCAATGAATTAATGTATACAGGGTATTATATCACTGTACTTGCACTTTACCGATTATGATGATTATGCCTTTTTTTAAACAATTGTATTTTATGACTTCTGTACTTTTATGGTTGAATCAAACCGAAATAAAGTCTCTATTGAATTGAATTGAATTGAATATATTGCAGGTAGAGGGGAGGGGGTCTGAGATTTCCAAACAAGCATCAAGATGTACCCAACGAAAAAGGATAGAGCAGGTTGGGGCTACTTGCAGATGGTAGGGCTACATGCATTCGTTTTCAGACATTTGGAAAAGTTAGGCCAGTCCGTTTAGGGCATCAGTGAGATAATCTAGACTATGTTGTTTACTGTAGTCTAGTTTTTCCTCACAGCAATGTAGGGCAGAAAGGTCCAGGATAGCAAGCTAGCAATGCCCAAATGTAACAGCAGCAGCAGCCCCAAGATGAGCAGTGAGAGCAGGCCTTTTAATAGCCCAACCCAGAAGCCGACCACACTTGGAAGAAAAAAGGCGTCGAGGAGCGCAGGCTAGGTGAAAGTTATAAGATATAGAAAATGCTAAAGAATACCTAGCGTATGTAATGACAGAGAGCACCTAAAACTCTAGGAAAGGAATGTTTAAAAGTACCTGGACCATGAAAACCCTGGAACACTGCGATGATCTATCCATCAGGGGACCAGTGATCTCTAATTCATATTCCCTTTTAATAGAAAATATAGAAATTGTAACACAGATCTAAAGCAATGAAGGTAATTTTCATGCTGAAGGACACTGCAATATGTTTTGCTAAGGTGTACAGTTGTCCATTGCTCAGCTTCAAGTTATGTGTTTAGGTACTTTTTCTATTTATGTAACTTTGTTGCCATTATAAGTGTTTCCTGACGTAGAAGGTTTAAACAACTTTTTCAGAATGGCAATGATTATTCATAGTAGGGTATTATTTGTCAGTATAACTTCAAAGAATGTACCACTGAAGAAGCAAACACTAGACAGCTGTAGGACAGCTGCATTGTGCATATGAATGTGACATGATTTGTGTGTTGTGTACTCTGATGTGTTAGAGAAGCTTTAGATGGATGCACCACTGATCTAGCAAACACTGAACAATCTTGATAGCTTTTAGCTGATTGCCTTTGGTTTTATCTCCTCAATCACTGGAATTTGACAGGACGCCATGATGTGATCACTTAAAGGGGATAACAATAGAGCTGAAACCAAGGGGACACACTAGCCCAAGACCACATCCGCAATTCTACCTCCTGCACAGCAGATGGGGAGGGATCTTTAGGTAAACACAAAAGGAAGCGATCAAGTGGGGCAAAGGTTACACAAGGATAGCTGTAACCAAAGCCCACTAAGCTACTACTTAGACTACAAATGTGAGAGCTAACAAATGCAATTTTCTCTGGTGCAGATACATCAACCATCCAAACTATTTTAAGAAGACTGAAGCTCTGACTATTGGTTTTGACAACGAAGACTTGTCTAGTATTCTTTCTCTAAGAAAGGGATATGGAACCTGGCTGAGGCAGTGCAAGCTTCCACTGTTGATTGTGTAAAGCACTACAATGCTCTCCGGCTGAGTTCGAACTATATAAAACAACGATATCACTGAATAAGGAGTCACAGCGTTCGTTATTGACTATGTTAGGAAAACTGAAGATTTCTCTTTCAATTCTAATGAAAGTAACTTTGCACTTAAGTACTGCCATTGTTTCTTCTAAAACAATAGAAAATTATCCCAATTCAATATGGCCGCTATTACAAGCTGTGCCTGAGATGATCGCGCTTCTTACGCCAAAATCCCTGTTTTCGGAATTGTGTCTCTATTTTAGTGCTGTCGAGCTACCCGCGTTCATAAGGCAAGCAATGTTGAGCCAATGATCCTGTAATATGGAGTTCTTCTGCTTCAGCACGTTGGATACCTAGGACTGAGTGTGTGTTATGTGCCGGTGTGGTCCAACTGGTCCTCTTTCTATGACAACGAATGTTGTTAACGCTCGCTCTTTTGCTTTGGTCGTCATAACGTCTCTGAACTGCTGTCAAAAACGTAGAGAGGGGACTACCACTCCAGAGCAACACATCCATGCTCATTGCCGCAGGGAAGGCAATATTTTTGTGGCAAATCCCATACTTGTTCGCCCAATGCGGTCTCTCAGCTATGTCCAGAGAGCGGTGTTGGAGTTTAGCGGCAGTCTCTTTCCGCACGCTATCTGCTTGGGGGATGCGGACAATGATAAGGCGAGTGCTTGAAGCTGCCAACTTCATTTTCCTTCAAGTAATATTTCCATAGTTTAAGTGTTCTTCAGTGTGACATTTCGATAATGTGTGGCATTTGGAGACGCTCGGTGGCATGTCACCGGTACGCCAGTTTTCCAATCCCAGGTATTATGTTTTCCAGCAATATTGGGTGTTTTAGTAGTGCAATTGACTGAGTGCAATCTAACTCGTCATCTCCTACCAAGAATGCACCTATTTGTCAAATTAAATCCCAGGCAAAGCTGTAATTGGAAGAAAATACTCCGGCAACCCATAACCTGGGGGCCATGGCGTGGCAGAGGAAATGGTTTTTAAAAAAAAAAAATAGGCTGCAAAGAAATTGGCTACAATGACAAAGGAAACTGCACATCTGATCTAACTTACTTAAATGGTCACAAAGAGACTGCATTTAAAATATATTGCAGGGTCAAGACACCTGCTGCAGACATATTTGTGTGCCCAGCAGTTTTGAGGGAATTATAATAGCATTATGATAACTCTGGTGGTTAATGAAGTGCTGGGAGAGTTCTGTGTTTTGTCCAATTTATTTTGACTTCTAAAGTTGCATAGAGGGTTAATGTGCCTGCTGCAAAGCACATCGTGCAACATGGAGTTCACAGATTTGTATTTTATGTAGATAGGTAAGAGGGCTACTGCGTTTGATACTGCGATAATTTTGTTACTTCAGGCTCATAAGTTGCAATCCTTCTACTATAGCACAGTGATTTATTTACAATTATCAAGGAATTACATACAAACTGTACGTCGTAGGTTTAGATTCATATTGTTTTTTTCTTAATATGTTGTTATTCTGAAATTGTAAAGAAGTGTTCCTCTGGGATTTCGAAATTGAAAAAGACTTTATTTGGTATGTTAAAATGAACAACAATAAAGGCAATCACAAAAAAAGATCACACATGACTAAAATTGATAAATAAAAACGGCAGCAATGACAATTCATATGATCAAAGACCTCACTACCAGAGATACATACTTAAAATTACTAAAAGGCTGCCAACCAGTCTCCGTAGGGTTCATTACAGCATCCAAACAAGCACTGGCGTTGCCAATAGGTCTCGCAGTAGGAAAGTTGGAGCTATTGGTTTTGTAAATGACAAAGCCCTTTATGTTTTTAAAATGAAAACAAAAATATAAGGCATTGTTATTTGCAATTGTAATAGCTCCAACTTTCCTACTGCGAGACCTATTGGCAACGCCAGTGCTTGTTTTATCTAGCACCCCTCACTATGGAATTCACTCACCATGCCACTTCGGCATGAAACCATCTATAAGAACTTTCGCAAAGGTCTTAAAACGTGGTTATTTAACCAATAATTTTTTCTCTCTTTTTCTGCGTTGTTCCGAGGGCACCGGGAAACCTCCAGGTGGCTGTAATAATAATAATAATAATAATATGTTGTTTCAGTCTATGAGTAACCACGTCCTGACCTCTAGAATGCACTTATAATGAAAAATGTCAGTTTTTAACAGGCCTAATAAAGCTGTAAAGTACACGGAAGCAGAGAAACATGTTGGCCATTCATTGAACTGAGCACATCACTGCCACTAATTTTTAACTCTGTGCACAATTTAGAAGCCGTATAAGGCACCATGCTTGAAACGTTCTGAGCTGGTTTTCATTTTAGCTACAGAACAAACGTAAACCTCTTTCACAGGCTTACACATGGTTTACCAATACTGTCCTCTGACCCATCAGGGTAAGCTGTAGACAGAATGAAGTTCTCTAGGGTGGAATATGAACTGCGTTGTTATAGGCAGGGACAACATTAAGAGCCAGTCGTAGGAATAGACCTACCTTCCTTAGGAAAAGGAGGAAGCTGATGAAGGGATACAGGGGCTTAGGATTAAAAGGTACCCACTTTATGAACTGCTGGGGGTGTTTCTTCCATTCCATGCACCTAAAAACACTCAATCTAGTGGATACTCCAATCTGTGAAATTTAAGGTACAGTCGGCATCACTAGAACCGTCAAACAACAGAGAGCTTGCATGGTGATTGAGGCCGAGATACTCAAGAGTTTTGGATTTTATAATAGTTGGGGTGACCTCGTGCTCCCTCCCCACCACTAGGCGTTAACACATTTGCTTTAGACAGTGGCATGCCTGTGGTTCGACTGCATGTCTCCTGGTGCATAGATTACTAGCCCTGTTGCATAGTCTGCATGACCACTGAAAGTAAAGAGAGGAAAGGAGAGAGAGAGAGAGAAAGAATGAGAGCGAAAGAATGAGAAAGAGAGAAAGAGAGGGAGAGAGAAAGAGAGGGAGAGAGAAAGTGAGAGAGAAAGAAAGAGAGCGAGAAAGAAAGAAAGAGAGAGAAAGAAAGAGAGCGAGAGAGAGAGAGAGAAAGAGAGAGAGGCGGTAGGGAGACGGTGGCAGTCTCTCCCGGACCCGCTGCTGCACCTGCGAGTGAATATAGAGTGTTCTTACCTCTTACGTTTGGGCTGCGAGAAGCAGAATAATTGCGGACTGATTTTAATAGTCGATAGCAAAATTTAGTTTCTGACAGTTTTTCGTGTCTTTTAATACCTGCATTCTCTCCCAACTAATAGTTTGCCTGGGCTCGATATTGCAGCCTGGCCGCCCCGGTCCGACTCGGCAAGCAGTGCCGTTGTGCGGAGGGCGGACAGGCAAGAGCCAGGCAGCACTTCCGGTTTTGCCGGAGCTGAGGTTAGCGCTCTAGTGGCTACCTCACTCCGGGCTATTTAGGCCGGCCTGACTCTCGGGCGCACGCGGTAGGGAGACGGTGGCAGTCTCTCCCGGACCCGCTGCTGCACCTGCGAGTGAATATAGAGTGTTCTTACCTCTTACGTTTGGGCTGCGAGAAGCAGAATAAATTGCGGACTGATTTTAATAGTCAATAGCAAAATTTAGTTTCTGACAGTTTTTCGTGTCTTTTAATACCTGCATTCTCTCCCAACTAATAGTTTTCCTGGGCTCGATTTTGCAGCCTGGCCGCCCCGGTCCGACTCGGCAAGCAGTGCCGTTGTGCGGAGGGCGGACAGGCAAGAGCCAGGCAGCACTTCCGGTTTTGCCGGAGCTGAGGTTAGCGCTCTAGTGGCTACCTCACTCCGGGCTATTTAGGCCGGCCTGACTCTCGGGCGCACGCGGTAGGGAGACGGTGGCAGTCTCTCCCGGACCCGCTGCTGCACCTGCGAGTGAATATAGAGTGTTCTTACCTCTTACGTTTGGGCTGCGAGAAGCAGAATAAATTGCGGACTGATTTTAATAGTCAATAGCAAAATTTAGTTTCTGACAGTTTTTCGTGTCTTTTAATACCTGCATTCTCTCCCAACTAATAGTTTTCCTGGGCTCGATTTTGCAGCCTGGCCGTCCCAGTCCGACTCGGCAAGCAGTGCCGTTGTGCGGAGGGCGGACAGGCAAGAGCCAGGCAGCACTTCCGGTTTTGCCGGAGCTGAGGTTAGCGCTCTAGTGGCTACCTCACTCCGGGCTATTTAGGCCGGCCTGACTCTCGGGCGCACGCGGTAGGGAGACGGTGGCAGTCTCTCCCGGACCCGCTGCTGCACCTGCGAGTGAATATAGAGTGTTCTTACCTCTTACGTTTGGGCTGCGAGAAGCAGAATAAATTGCGGACTGATTTTAATAGTCAATAGCAAAATTTAGTTGTGCGGAGGGCGGACAGGCAAGAGCCAGGCAGCACTTCCGGTTTTGCCGGAGCTGAGGTTAGCGCTCTAGTGGCTACCTCACTCCGGGCTATTTAGCCACGCCCTTCCTTCAAGCGCGCAGCGGTTGCGCGCAGGGGGCGCCTTCGAGCGCGCCTAAGAAGCGCCGAAGAAAAGCCCGTCTGCGCCCGTCCGCGACAGGACGGGGCGAGGGGCGATGGACCCTGTCCCTGCTCTACGAGATACCACCGGTAAGGGCCACCAAACACTTACCTATTCCGCCCAAACGCTACTAAGCCTTAGACCACCTACTCGTTGTAGTACAATCATACCTTGGCAGCGTATTGAGGGTGGTTTCTCCTGTCTTCAATGTCGGCGCTTATCTAACATTAATGCGCCCTCCCCAGACTCCAATACCCCCCCAAGGGTTTGAAGAGTTTCCTCCTAAATGTACGCTCTTTACCCAAACACCAACATCAGGTTTGGGATTTAATTTACTCCACCCAACCGAACATATGTTTTCTTGTGGAAACATGGTTAAAACCCCATACAATCACAGCAATAGCAATGGGGATTCCTTCCGGATATAAGATTAAACATCTAGATAGAGACATTAAAACAGGAGGCGGATTGGCAATTATACACAGGGACCATATACAACTAACCATCATAGAACAACACTTAAACTCGCAGCTAGAAATTCTGCTTTTTAAAATCCTTCTAACAAACCATTTCACCTGGAAAGGGGCCTTGGTTTATCGCCCTCCAGGATCAAACCCTAATTTTGCACTCACCCTTCAAGAAATATTAGCCCCCCACTTAAAATCAAAAGAAGATTTTCTGCTTCTGGGTGATTTTAATATACATGTAGATCGACCAATATTAACCGAATCCACGGCTTTAATCACAGATCTTTCGAATCTGGGCTTAGAACTAAAAAATCACGGACCTACCCACATAGGAGGACACATGCTTGATTTACTTTTCTCTAACTGTGCCAAAATTATCTGCTCACCAGCCAAAGATATATCTTGGACAGATCACTCTTTGCTGGAATTTATATTATTAACTCCTGTAAGACCTACAAAGAATGTACCTTCCTCCCCCTCCTGGAGACGTCAATGGCACAAAGTTACTGTTAACAAAGTCCAAGAAGCATGGATAGATCCCAACATTCAGGAATCAGACAGAGCAGACATGGCCTTAGCCAAGCTCAATGAATCTATCAAACAAGCCATCGACACTATAGCTCCTTTAAAAAGACATAAACAACATCCGGTGTCGAAACAAGAAAGATGGTATACTAAGGAATTGAGAGCAGAGAAACAAAAATGCAGACGAGCCGAGAAGGCTTGGAGGAAAATGAAAACAGAAAATAGCCGAACAACTTTCTTAAATGCTCAATCAGAGTATTATAGAAATATAAAGTTGGCCAGAAAACAACAATTAACACAACAGATAGCAGAAGCGGGCAACTGCTCTAAGGAACTTTTTAATATTTTGCAGAATTTCATAAAACCTACTGCATGTGAAAGCTCCGATGACTTTTCGCAGGATTTGTGCGATAAAGTCTCACTATTCTTCGAAGATAAAATAAACACCATCTATGAAAGAATAGTAGCAGCCAATAATAACAACATAAATAACACCAATATATGCTCAACCCCGACTCCTGCCATATACAATAAATCTTCTCTGACGTCCTTCCCTCCCATTGATAATACAGAGCTCCTTACTCTATGCAATCATATAAAAACAGGATCCCCTAATGACCTCATTCCTGCGAAAATGGTCGGCCCTATGATCTCTCTGCTGGGTCCCCACGTACTCGAAGTGGTTAACATCTCTCTTAGGACTGGCCAGGTCCCAGCAGACTGGAAAAAGGCAGTGGTGAACCCGATAAGAAAAAAGGCATCATCTCCCTGGACAGACCTCTCCAACCTACGTCCTATCTCTCTTCTACCATACTTGGGCAAGATCACGGAGAAGCACGTGAACACCTATCTTTCTCAACATCTTGAAGCGACGGAAGGCCTGGACCACTCTCAATCTGGGTTCAGGCCGAACCACAGCACAGAATCAGCACTTCAAACAGTGACCAATAACATCAAAATGGCACTGGATGATGGTTGCTCTATGATTCTGGTGCTGCTGGATCTCTCCGCCGCTTTTGATACGGTGTCTCACAGGGTGCTTCTCCATCGCCTAAAGGAGGTAGGAATAGAGGGAGAGGCTTTGGCGTGGTTGGAGAGCTTTCTGTCTGGGCGTTCCCAAGAAGTTAGGCTGGGCTCCCATAAATCCACTCACAGGGAGCTCAATAAGGGAGTGCCACAGGGCTCTTGTCTGAGCCCCACACTTTTCAACATATACGTGGCCCCCCTTGCCAACTTAGCAAGATCTTTCGGGTTCACCCCCGTGTCGTACGCGGACGACACCCAACTCCTTTTTCCCTTCAAAAATCTTACCCCTGCAATAAAAAGATCCTTTGCAGATGGCATGAGAGCCATTGCAGAATGGATGTCATCTAATTGTCTGCAGTGTAATGTCGGGAAAACCGAAGTGATGCTGTTCGGCCAAGCGACGGCACATTGGTTATCGGACTGGTGGCCCCTAGAACTAGGACCTGTCCCCACCCCCAAAAGCAAGGTTAGAAACTTGGGAGTGTTATTTGACCAACAACTCACTTTTAAGGATCATGTTAATCAAGTAGCCGGTACCTGCTTCCGGGCTATAGGGATGTTAAGACGTGTCTTCCCCTATTTACCGGATCACCACAGAAAAACACTGGTGCAGGCTCTTGTTATCAGTAGGGTAGATTACTGCAATGGATTGCTCCTTGGAGCTAACGAGGAACAATTCAAGAAATTGCAGGTTATCCAAAACACAGCAGCGAGGATTGTCCTAAACGCTCCACCAAGGACACCCTCCTGCCCCCCACTGACCAAACTTCACTGGCTTCCAGTAAAGAAGCGAGTCCAGTTTAAAACTCTTTGTACCATCCACAAGAGCTTAACAGGGAAGGGCCCTAAATATCTGACATCTTCCAGCCCTATACCCCTGGGCGCTCCTTGCGCTCCAGTAATCAGCAACTACTGAAGGTACCAAGAGTTAAGAAGACCAGGCAAGGTGGTCGTGCGCTGGCTCATACCGGACCTACACTTTGGAACTCACTGCCGCCGGAACTGAGGTCTCTCACCAACCACATGATGTTTCGGAAAAACCTAAAAACCTACCTGTTTCCCAGTAACTAACTGTCCTTTTCACCATCGGACACACTATTATATCTCACCCTCATCTGCAGTTATAGCGCGGAGATACCCCTTCGGGGGTCTATTCTGGCACTTTATAAGCATATAAAATAAAAATAAAAAAAGAGAAAGAAAGGAGAAAGAGAAAGAGAGAAAGAAAGAGAGAAAGTGAAAGAAAGAAGGAAACAAAGAGAAAGAGAGAAAGAGAAAGAGAAAGACTAGCCCTCTGCAGGTACATAAACAGCCCAGGCCTGCAAAGAGCAGTAACAGGCAAATGGCCAGCCATCACCCATGGGTTAATAAGGGATGTATGACGGTACCACGCGTACTTTTACAACGCGTACCGTTACCACGCTACTTTTACCACACAAGTCGTTACAACGACTTGCGTGGAGGGGCGCTGGATAGTAAATTATTTAATTTACTATTCCAACTCCAGTCCCTGTGGACTCTAGGGAAAGGAGTTGGATAGTAAATTAAAGTATTTACTATCCTGGAGCGCCCCCCAGGCGCATTTCGTTGTAACGACCTGCGTGGTAAAAGTAGCGTGCTAACGGTACCGCGTTGTAAATAATGCGTGGTAACCGTTGCATACCGTTAATAAGGCAGGCAGCAGCAATCTATCAGGACAACACTAGGGCATACATCTGTGTCAAGCATGGAAACGATGCATTGCAAGGGCACAGGCTTAAGGTGCTGCAGAGACCTACATGGCTAACGTGTTGAGAAATGGTTGTGCACGAGCTCACTAGAAAACATTTCTGGATGCTTCATTGAATTGTTACATTGAGGACGAGCATGAAATAAGGGAATAAAATGATAACTTGAAACAAATCGCAGGGACAGTTGCATCATGTTAAAAAAAATGAACATTTCTCTGCAAAATATCTGTAATAGACTCCCATGCATCACCTACAAAAAAAAAAACATTCCAGGAAAACGGGATTTAAAACTATCTGTTTCAGAAATATTCAAGGTAATCAGGCCAAGAAGACCCTCTGCAGAACATAACTGGTTCTATCATGTGCCCTCCTGAAAGGATGGGACCCTGGGCCCATGCTTTAAACCGTCTCTGGGCCAGTGCCCACAATGACCAGTTTCTGGACCTCGCATCACCCTAGATTAGTATGACAAAAGAGCCAAAACAAATGTTAGGATGCCAGTTTCACGTGCAGTCCTGTCAGGCACTCGGGCAAGGGTATGCGTCTGTTTAACAAGCAGGACACATTCATGTTCCAACAATTACGAAAAGACTAAAGAGCAGTTTTGGAGCAGGGCTGGTGCTCAGAGTCTTTCCACGAATAATGCAGATTCCCATGACATTTATATGTCGCGTATTGTCGTGATAGGAATAGCGTGTGCCGTGTCCTACGATGAAAGGGAGGGTGGCTATGATTGTTTTAGGAGCAGTGGCCTCACTGTGCCATGAGGACTGCTTAATGTCAGCTTGTGATTAGTGCATTTTATCCTCACGAGGCTGGAGTATATCGTCGTGACAGATGGAACAGTGCATCATATTATGAAAAGACTGGAGCCTATTGTTGTGATAGTACTAGTGCATATTATTGTGACAGGGCTGCTGCCTATCGACAGGGTAGTAAGAATGCACCTTAATTTGACAGGACTGGTGCCCATCGTCCTAATGAGGAAGAGAGAATGTATAGAAACCCGAAATAGAGGATAACTACCGCACCTAGAGGGGCGGGAGGAAGTGGAAGGTGAAACATTGAGAAAGACAAAAAGAGATAAACAGTTAAAGCAGTAAAATAGAATATACAGCGGCATGGATGTTAAAGAGTTAGTGGTAAGTAGGCAGGAAGAGAAAGAGGAAAATAAAAAAAAAAGAGATGAAATAGAGAGAAAGAAAAAATGAAATAGAGGTTACGGGGAGGCGACTAGGAGAAAGACGTGCAGAACTGCAGAATTCGAAGGGGGGAAACTGAGACATCGGAGAGTGACTAAGAAAGAGGCAGAGGAAGTGAGACAGGATGGAGAGAGGGTCAAGGCCGAGGAATAGGAAAGATAGGCACATGACGAAAGAGAAATTAGGGTAGACTGAAAGGAAAGAGGGGGGAGAGAAGGTCACAAAAGAAAGACTGGCAGTGAAACAGAGGCCGAGGAAACTGAGGAGGCAGAGTGCGAACACAGAGTAGAAAGGCTTGTGGGAAAAGGCAGATTGCGATAGGAAGGAAAGGTAATTGAGAGCTTGAAAGCAAAAGGTTAGCGAGAGACTGCGAATGCAGGCAGAGGATACTCGGGAAGGGGGAAGAATCCGGAAGAAAGAGTCGAGAGAAGAGAGACGGGGAATGGGGTAGACATGGTATGGGGAAGAAAGAGGCTAAAGGAAGGAACGGCATTAGAGTGCATGGAATAAAAGTACGGCCGGCCGGCCAGCCATGAATAATTAGGGGAGGAGAAGCCGCACAGCACACGCTGGGAGAAGCCCTTTGATGTGCTGTGCGGCAGTGAAAAAATGCAACTAGGAGGGAGGCTGATGCGTGTGCTTGTTTGGTCATGTGATTCACGTGAACTCAAAGAAAACCGCAGGAACGAAACCCGTGGTTTGACGAGCATTTTGAGCACTTGAATTCTCGTTCCGCTCCATGCGCTTGCGCTCATTGATAGGTCGCGAGACCTAAAAAACTATACTTTTATGTGTGTTAATTGCTTTTGAGATAAAAAAAAGTGCTACATTAAGGCTTTCCCAGTTGTTCAGCTCAAGCAAATATTTTAAGGCAACACTATTCAATTTAATATCTTGTGTAAGCAAAAATGATTTTAAATAGTAACACCTAAAATTGGAATAAAAGACACAGAACAACATAAAGTGCGTGGTCCTTTGTTTGCTCTGGCCATCACAAGGACATGGAATCGTATCAGGTGGGCAGGTTTTCATATATGGAAAGGCAACTAAATGGTGGACAATCCCTAATCTAAATCTCGTTAATCAAAAACAATGAATACGGGGAGTCGTGCGAGCGCGTCGACAAGATGGCCGCCGCCACCGGAGCTCCGTAACTACCTCAGCCTAATGAGCTAATTAACGACGATTATCTCCACAAGGTCTGCTCATTTATGCTAGCGCTTGCCTTTTATGCCGGCCCCCTACCTTGGCTGTGATTTTTGTGCGTTTTCAACGCGCGAGGGTCACTCTGCTTCATTTTTGGCTCCTCTCCCCAGTCTCTGCTAAGATTCTGCCGATTACCTCAGCACAGGGGGTGGTGCACTTCTAAGGAAAGGGCCTGGCTTTGGGCCTAGCCACTCCCACGGCTCACCTTAACCCTTCAGCTGCCTTTTCTTCTACAACTCTTTGAGCTTTTAATACCTTTTTCCCTCATATTTCTTAAAATTTTGAGGTGGCTTTGTTTTTCACATTTTTTCTGACGCAATAAGCACTTTTTTCTCCTCAAAATGGATAATAAAAATTTACCTACCAACAAAAGGAAGCAGCAGGTTTCTCCTCCCCCAAACAAATCTAAGGTTGTGGAAACTTCTGAGCCTTCACTTAACCTGATACTGGAAGAAATTAAAGCGCTGCGCATTAATACTGATACTATTGCAAACGAAGTGAAAAATGTTCGCAAAGATATGGCGTCTATGTCCATGAAAGTTTCTGATAATTCCATCAAAATTCAGGCTAAAAACCAAACTTGACGCTTTTACACCTTTGATGGCTCAAATAGTGCCAATGCATAACCAGTTGTTGGAATTGGAAAACCGTAATAGACAATATAATCTCCGCATTTTCAATTTGCCGGAAGAAGTTGAGGGCTCTGACTGTCGCCTGTACCTGGAATCTTTGCTGCCTGGTCTTCTAAATATCAAATTTCCGGAAAAATTTGAGATGGACAAAGCGCATAGAATTCCCTCACACAGGAATCCACGACATGCAAAACCCAGGCAAATGATTTTCAAGGTTTTGCGTCATCATCACTTGGTCCTCATAAGGAAAGCAGCTAGAGACATTCCCTCGCTTCTGGTAAATGGCTCCAAAATATTTATCCATCAAGACTTTGCAAAGGAAACGGTTGCTATTCACAAGGAATTTTCATCTTTGCGTCCACAATTGAAAAGCCTTGGTTTTAAGTATGGTCTATTTGATCCGTCTACAATGCGAGTTTGGAAGGATACTTTCTCAAAATCCTTTCATCATCCTGAAGACTTGAGACTTTTTCTGGACCAACAACCTTCGTCATCAATGGAAACACAAGCTCCTATTACCTGAACGCAATTAGTATGAGCATTCCTGGTGATTCTTCTTTCTTCATGGGCTCCAACGGTATCTGGCCATGCTTGTGAAACGGGTGTGCGTCTCTGTGTCCTTATTTATGTACCCTGTTTGTAGCTTTTTCTTCCTTTTCTGTTTCTTCCTTTTGTGTCCTTCCTTGCATTTTCTAGCTTTCTACGTAGAGTTGCTTTTCTTCCATGGTTGTTCACTCTCTTCTCTTCTTTTACCATCTCTCTTTGTTCTCTTTTTACTTCTTTATGGCTACTACTCATGATATCAAAATTGTTTCTCTTAATGTTAAAGGTCTTCGGCATCCAGTTAAAAGAACTAACATTTTAGACTATTTGGGTGCATCTAAAGCTGACATATGTTTTCTTCAAGAAACACATGTTGATGATACCATTTTACACTATATGAAGAAAAAGTGGTTGGACAATATTGTCTCATCACCTGCCCTTGGTAAGAAAAATGGGGTTGTGATTTTCTTTGCTAAGAGATTACACTGTCAGATTATTAGTAAATTTACAGATACAGAAGGTAGATTTATTGTTGTTAAAGTTAAAATCCATGACTCCACCTTCTTTTTGCTTAATATATATGGCCCCACGGCCGATGACCCATCGTTTTGGTCTAACTTATCTACTGAAGTTCTAAAGTTGGGACAAGTTCCTTTGATTGTTGGAGGGGATTTTAATGTAATCATTGATCCACTACTTGATAGACTTTCTACTACCAAGTTTAGGCCCCCTAAAGTTTTTCATGCTTTCAAAACTTTCCTTAGTACAACCAAATTGGCTGATGTATGGAGACTACATTTTCCCACTGAAAAATGTTTTTCTTTTTTTTCTAATCCTCATAATTCTCATTCAAGGATTGATTATTTTTTGATTTCCCCCTCCTTACTCCAGTCAGCTACAAATCCCGTTATAGGCACCATAGACATTTCAGACCATGCTTTAATATCATTTGTCTTAAATATCTCCTCTAATTTTACTAAACAAAATAGGTGGCGTATGAACTCGAGTATTGTCCTTACTGATAAGCATAAACCTAAACTATTACAAGCTATACAAGACTATTTTTTATTCAACCCTGAGGATTCCACGTCAATTGTCACCAGATGGGATGCATTTAAGGCTTACATCAGAGGTACCACTATTTCTATTATGGCTCATGAAAACAAACAATTTAACGCTAACATTAAGCATTTGGAAAAGCAAATTGCTAAATTTGAGCGTTTCTTTATCTCTTCTAATGATCCCCAGTACAAACTTACGCTTCAAAAACTCCGTTATGAATATAATGCCATCCTTAGTCACAGAGCAGGTGTCCAACTTTCAAAGTCAAATGCTAGATTTCGTTTTAACATCAATAGATCAGGAAAACTCCTTGCAAATTACTTACGACTTAAAAGAGATAAAACTCAGATTACCTCAATACGAGGTTCACACGGCAATGTAGCTATTTCTCATAATGATATTGTACAAGAATTTTTAAATTTTTATTCCACCCTCTATAGTAAACCTGACAATTGCCCTGAATCTTTAATTGATTCTTTTTTAAGTAAGTGCAATTTACCCCATATTTCCTTATCGGATAGAACAGGTCTAGATTCCCCAATTACATCTGAAGAGATTTTGCTTGCCATTAAGTCACTTCCCAAGAATAAATCCCCAGGTCCGGATGGTATCCCAGCAGAATTTTACAAAGAATCCCAATCTCATCTCCTCCCTTACTTGAATACCCTTTTCTCTCATTTTGGATCCTCTGGTACTATTTCAGGCTCTTTTACGGACGCATTAATTATTGTTTTGCCCAAACCTGATAAAGATCCTACCTTGGTCTCTAATTATCGCCCCATTTCCCTAATTAACCAGGATTGTAAGCTTTATGCGAAAATCCTTGCTTCTAGATTAGCTCCAGTACTCCATTCCATTATTCATCCAGATCAATCTGGTTTCATGAAAAATAGATATTCTGTTAATAATACTAGAACTCTATTACACATTATTGAACAAAGTTCTCACCTGTCCTCTCCTGCGGGAGTGATGGCCTTAGATGCTGAGAAAGCATTTGATAAGATTCATTGGCAATTTTTATTTAAAACTTTATTGTCCTTTGATTTTGGTGCCCCTTTTATTCGTATGATTTCTGCTTTATATTTTGCCCCTACTGCTCGTCTGTTCATTAATGGTCAAATTTCTAGTCAGTTTCCTCTTTTTAGAGGAACTAGGCAAGGTTGTCCCCTTTCTCCACTGTTATTTCTTTTAGACATTGAACCTTTTCTTAACTATATTCGCCTTTGTGATGACATTCAGGGTGTTACGATCAATGATGTTACTGTGAAAACTTTAGCTTATGCAGATGATGTTTTATTATTTATTAATAACCCTCTCTCTTCTGTTCCTTCCCTATTAGACATTATTGCTCAATACTCTATGGTTTCAGGTTACAAATTAAATGTCAGCAAAACTGAATTTTTTCCTTTGAATGTGTTTTGTACCTCAGAGATGCTCCCAAACACAGATATTCTTTGGCAACCAACCAAACTTAAGTATTTGGGTATTCTATTTGCTTCATCACTGCCAGCTACATTAAAACTCAATTCTGCTTTCATAATTGACTACATTAAAAACAAAACGTCCAAGTGGTCGGCCCTTCATCTCACTTGGTGGGGAAGAATGGAATCTATAAAAATGAATATAGCGCCTAAAGTTTTCTACTCTTTAGCAATGATCCCCACCCAATTTCCTCTTAGTTTTTATGAATCTATTGATACACTCTTATCTAAATTCCTTTGGTCTAACAAAGTCCCTCGTATTGCTTATAAAAAGTTAAAAATTCCTAAGGCCCAGGCTGGGTTTTCCCTGCCAGACTTTCACCTTTACCATAAAGCTTTTATTTTAAAGCAGAGTGCCCTTTGGTTTCATACTTCACATATGGTAAAACCTCCTATTTGGTTGGATATTGAAGCCTCCATTGTACGGCCCTTTTCTTTGCCTTCATTGATGTCAATGTCTTCAACAGCAAAAGTGGTTCATCTTTCCTCTATCATTAAGTCCTCCAGATTGATAATTAATAATTTAGATTCTAATTTTGAATTACCCCTACTTTCCACAATCCACTTGTCTTTATGGCACAGTGCATTACTTAAATTGAACAGAAACATTACCTTTTGGTCCTCTTGGATTTCAAAGGGAATTTTATATCTTAAGGATGTCTTTAATGGTAATGCTTTTATTCCCTTTGAACAGATACAGTTAAAGTTTGGTCTTCCAGCTAGTGACCTTTTAAAATATCAATTCTTGTGTAACTCTATTTTGGATTCCTTTCCCAATGGTATCCCTCTTCCACCACAAATGACCTATTAGTTTACCTTACAGCTGCAACATCGTCCCCTAAAGCTGTCTCTGTTTTTTATAAAAATATTTACACCTTACAGGGCTCCAATGTTCAGATTATTTCATCGTTCTGGAACAATGAACTTTCTATCTCCCTGTCAGATGACTCATGGTCCTCTATATGGCTTGACAGTATCTCTGGCTGGCTTCCAGTGTCCCTTTATCAAACCAATGCCTACATATTATTTAATACTTTGTGGACTCCATCACGTCTATTTCATGCTAAACTGTTGCTTTCTGATGTTTGTTGGCACTGCAATGCTAGCCCTGGTTCACTTCGCCATATGTTATTTGACTGTCCAGTTATTATGAAATTTTGTTTGGAAGTCTGGAGTGTAATTTTAAAAATTTTACCTTTACAAGATGATATTTCCTTTAATTTATTAATTTGCAAATCGATTGCCCTAACTTATCCACTTTCTGAGTCAGAGGCAAAATTGTTTAATTTTCTGATAACAGCTGCCTTAAAATCCATAACCTTCTGTTGGAAAGATGCTTCTTCTCTTTCAGTCCATGCTTGGTGGTCGTGGATTACCTTTACGAGAAGAGGTGCACAGCTATCTCTCAAAGGAGTTACTCATAATTCACAATCATTTCAGTCGTTTTGGTCTCCTATTGATTCATATGTTTTGCAATGATATTGTTAAATATTTTCTTATGTTCTAATTTTATATTACAGTTGAATTGTAACTCTGTAGTTTTTGACTTTATGACCCTATGACATGTGCTTTCCTTCCCCTCTCCCTCCCTTCCTCCTTTCCCTTGTTCTTTAATTGCGATTCACTTTTATTATTATATATTTATATTGCGTACTTTGGTTTAATGCTTTTCATATTGATTATTGATCGCTTACGCTTGTAAATTCCTTCCTCTTTTTTGTATTGTACTTGTTCTTTTCATTTTGTCTTAAAACTTAATAAAACCTTTCTGAACATAAAAAAAAAAACAATGAATACATTTGAAACATGGGTTAAATAACTTTGATAGTCCTCCTTCAATGCAAGTCAGAAATTAAGTGTAACAGTTGGTTTCCCTTCCTCACTTCTCATCCTGACTTCCCTCTTGTAACACATAAAATTATCTTTAATAGACCGTTTGGGTAATGTTGATATCGATCGAGGATTAGGCAGATGGAATGAATGTTACTTAGCCAGGAGATGCACAGTGGGTTCTCCATAGAAAAACAATCTTCTATAATTGACTTAGTAAAACAAGTTTCTTCTTTGGTCCAGATAGCATGATAGAGCAACAAAGGGTGGAGTGTGGTTATATCAGCTAGGTACTGCAGCCCAACCTCACTGTGTACTACTTTTGTAGAGGCGGACGTAAGGAGGCACAACAAGCGTTTGAGGATACTATTTTCCTCAGTCTGGAGGGTCTTGCTCTTATAGTGTCCCCATACCTCCACACCATATGTGGCAACAGCTAATACCCTAGCCTTAAATGTAAATTGATACTTGTATAGCGCACTACTCACCCGCAAGGGTCTCAAGGCGCTTGTACGAACACTGCTGTGGAACCCATCCTGGCTTTCCCTGTGAGGCGTCCACTCATGGGCACCCCCAAGGTGGAGGCCAGGCATCTTTAGCATTGTGGGGGCCGTTGTGGAGATTAAGCAGGCTATTGCCCAGAGTTGCAGAGTGGGACTCCATGATTGGAATAGGCACTGAGGCAAGAATTATCAGGTGCGTGGAATTTTGATCCCAAGACCCGCCGATGCGGGGAATTGAACCCTGGTCCCGGGCTAGACCTCTGCATCAGGGTCTGCCACTCTGATCATTGAGCCACACCTCTCCACACCTTATAGATAGCAAGATAGCAAGCATGTCTTCTATGGACTGGGTGCCTGATTTTGCTGAGAACCTGAAAATTCCATGAGCACTCCTATTCCTCTTACTCCTAACATTGGTAATTTCATGTGCCCATGAGCCATTTCCTGCAAAGGTAACACCCAAGTAGCAAAAAGTGTTGACTCTAGCTACCGGGGTATTATCCATAAAAAAGTTTGACACTTCTTTTGCTTGGCTGCACAGATCATAGTAAAGGTTTTATTCATGTTGGCCACAAGTTTTCTTGCAGCTATTAATTCGCCAAATCTGATGCTAGCTAAACAGCTAGAATCTATGTTTTTAATTTCAGGGAAATAATGTAGTGTTTTCAAAATGTTCTGACTGTTTAATATGCCATGGCTGCCCTTGGATTTATAGCTTGGCATCAATAAATAAATAAATAAATAAATACATCTAAAATGTCATATTCAATAATAGGCCATTTTTGTGGCACTTCTTAATCTTTACAATGTTTTGATCTACCAGCAGACACTTTAGTAGGTTCACACAAGGAGCCGTGTGAAATGCTAATTGCCTCAAATTTTATGTTTCCATTCTCATCTATTTCGGCTTGAGTTGAATCACCATTATTTATTGTTTGTCCTGTTGAAGCTCCAACTAGAACGTTTGGAATGGAGCTGGTGGTCTGTGCATAAAAAAGCATCCCAACAAGATGGGCAAATCAATCAGCTATATTTTTGGATACATTTAAGGGATCAGTACTAACAATGTAAATCTGCATGGTGAATTATCCAGCGCTGATGTATTTATTGAAGTCTTTGCATTATTTGTTCCTGCTTAGTTGTAGCTATAAGATGAGTGACAACAAGTTGTTGTATCGGAGGTTAAAGTTGATCCCTCTTGTGTTTGTGCCCTATCAACTGAAGATACCTGATTTTCCAAAGTCTTTGATGGGGTGAACAGTATCTCTTCATCCTACCTGATTAAATATTGCATAGATACTATGTTTTTCAAGTGGGTATATGAGGCTTCTGAGGAAATTAACAAAGCTCTGCCAGGCGATGTTTTTTTCATTCAGTTGCCTCAACTTTTTTAATCAACATGTGATAATGTATGACTGAATTCCTTTACTTGATACTGCTGTACCAGTGTGAATTCCATTTACACAGTTAAAATTATATCGTACAACGTGCTAGATTATTAGCACATGCTTCAAGCAAGATGTTGTAACGCTTTTTTTCAATTTTTCTGAAGGATTTGGAATTGTCAGACTAACTTTCAGTTAATTTTTTATGTCATTTTGTAAAAGAAACATGCTTGGATGATAAGGACAATTGACTTTCTAATGTGTCTGTCATTTTAGTCAATGTATTGCTAATTGCCCCCTTAACTCGCAGTACAGGGTAGGTGAGTGGTGTCTTTATTTCCTCCAAAGTGTTGGTTGTCGAAGGAACTTTATCTGCTCTGAGTGGCAGTGAATTTCGTGGCGAGCCAGTAAAATAGATATCCTCTAGTCCTTTCTACCAGTAAATCGGAGTTATCCAGAGAGTTGGCACATGATTCACAGTCTGTTGGTTATGTTAAATGTATTACATCATTACTGTCTTCCTCAAGATTAGGGTTGACACCATAGATTGAATCACTGTCAGAATTGCTATTTAATGATTTTAAAATATGAGGTATGATATCCATCACTGAAATAATTGTGGTGGCCATTGCCAGATTATATTTAAGGTCAGGACAAATGGTAGCCGTTGAGTTGCACTTATCCAATAAATTAATGAATGAGTAATCTGGACTCAATATTTTGCAATCTTCTAATCCAAAGCAGTCTTAAAAAAAAAATGGTAGCTTTTTATTCAAATACAGCGTTTCAGAGCAAATGCACACATAACAAAGAGAGCAATTAACCGCGGTGCACATGTCATAACAAGTCATATGAGTCTCCTATTAGTCCATGCTGCTGGATTTGTTATTCGCCGTTGTAATCCACAGTTCGTCCTTTTGCTCTCAACCTATATCAGTTCTGTCTATATATCCATTGATGATCCATCATGACATAACCCCATGTGCAATCAAATATGCAGTTACAGGCGCCCACATATCCTTAGGTCTGGAGGCTTCAGCCAGTTCCTTCGCATATATATCAAGCTGATCTATGCAATATACAACATCGTTCAACCATTGATCTACCTTAGGAGCAGATTTTGGCCAGATGGGTGGAAACCGCCACCAGCCTGCGATTACACGGCTGTAGTGTTGCGCCTAGTCTCAACAGGCACAGTTGCGGGAAACACTCCACCTGCTCTGGCACCATCTCTGACCGGATAGCAACCACCTTGGACCAAAAAGTATATGCAGGGGTGCTGTGCCAGGTCAGGTGTATAAAGTCAACATCCGGTCTACCACATCATACACAGCAAGAATTCTCCTTATGTCCATATCAGCATAGTTGACTGGGGGTGTAATATGTTTGTTGTAAGTATTTGAAATGTATTATTCTAAGTTTACAATTCACAGTGAAACATCCTGTTAATGCACAGCATGCCTCCCAAATCAGCGAGTCAGTGGTGTATCGATCACTGCATTCCATTTGTCTAATCCCCTTCCCCCGACCATCCTGTTAATCTTTAATCAACGTCTTGTAAAGTTAAGTTATGAGGCCCGTCTGTGAACTGCATGTCAACAGCTCCTGGAACGCTGCTAGTGGTAGTGGTGCAGCCAGGCATTAGGGATAATAAAGCGGCCCGGATTCTGGCAGATACACATACTGATAGCTCAGTTGAAGGCTGCCTAGCGGTAAATGCATCGAACAATCAGAATTGGCCATGTGGGTATAGATTCCCTAATGTAGCTAGTTCTGCTTTAGCCAAAATAGCCATTGTCAGGGGTTCATGAGTGACCAAAATTTCTAAGTGAACCTTGTAAATGTAAATTGTAAATTGATACTTGTATAGCGCACTACTCACCCGCAAGGGTCTCAAGGCGCTTGTACGAATACCGCTGTGGAACCCATCCTGGCTTTCCCTGTGAGGCGTCCACTCCTGGGCACTCCCAAGGTGGAGGCCAGGCATCCTTAGCGTTGTGGGGGCCGTTGTGGAGATTAAGTAAGCTATTGCCCAGAGTGGGACTCCATGATTGGAATAGGCACCAAGACGAGAATTATCAGGTCCGTGGAATTTTGAGCCCAAGACCCGCTGAGGTGGGGAATTGAACCATCGTCCCGGGCTAGACCTCTGCATCAGGGTCTGCCGCTCTAATCATTGAGCCACACTTCTCCACGATGAGGGGTAGTGCTGGCTCATAGATAGTGTTTTGCCCTGCTCTCACACTCAGCCTATGCCATGCTCTTGAGGTGCAGCGTATAGTGTTTATCTCAGATCGTGCGATCTTGGGCCGCTTATGTAGCAGGATAGATGAGAGGGGCATAGATGAGTGTTGTCGCTCTCAACTGCTTAGTGCAGCAGGTATCAGACCGTGTGGTACAAGAAGTGCGTGAACTGCGTCTGGGTTCACAGGTAGTATAATTTAATATCTGGGGCCCCAAACCCTCCCGCTCATATGATTTTGTAAGTACGTCCTAGCTACATCTTCGTTGTTTACCAGCCCATGCCAGTTTTATCATGTATGACTTGAGCGTTTTGAAAAATACATCAGGTAGTGGTATCAGTAAGTTGATAAACATATATAACAATTAGGGCAGAATGACCATCTTCATAATGGCGTCACGGTCTGCCAGCGACAGGGGTAATCTGATCCATCTAGACACTTGTTCCCTTAATTTCGTGATCGCATAGCCATAGTTCTCATGAACCACGATCTCCGGGTCTCTGTGTATCCACACATCCAGATGCGTAACCGGGTCCACACAAGAGGGAATTCCATGTCATGTGGGTTGGTGTTCAATGTGAGCTGAAAAATAACATAGTTGTCCCAGTTTATACTAAGCCCTGAATATCACTCATAATTAATTTATTCGCTTATACGAGGTGCCAAATTTATTTCTGGGTCACACTCGTACAGCACCATGTCATCCGCATATAGCGAGATGGCTAGGGGGCGTAATCTAAACCTTGAGGCTGCCATTGCATGTCTCTGGCGCAACACACATGCCAATGGTTCTAAAGCAATAGAGCATAACATTGGTGACAATAGACATCCTTGTCTGGTGCCCCTACAGATGTCAAGAAGATCAGAGACATGCTTATTTACCTGGATTCTAGCTATTGGGTTATTATAAAAAAGTCTGACCCACGGCAGAAAGACTTGCGGCATACCCATGTGGTGCAATATCATGAACATGTATCCCCATTGTATAGAGTCGAAAGCCATAGCATTATCGAGTGACACTGCTGAGCCTTCATCTCCGGGTCCAGCTGATGTAAAATAGCAAACATTGCACGCAAATTATGTGAAATCGAACGCTTGGGGACAAACCCAGACTGGTCCAGTAGTACCAGACTCTGGAGAAACAGCTGCAGTCTAGCAGCTGTACTTTTTGGTAGTATTTTCATGTCTATATTTATGAGTGAGAGATTGGCCTGTATGATTCACATCTTTTGGAGGCCTTACCAGGTTTCAATATTATAACTATAAGAGCCTTGTGGAGTGATAGGGGCAGCCTGTTCTTTTCATTGGCCTCATGGTACATTGCATGTAGCTGTGGGGCTAGCTGCTCCTTGTATGTATTGTAGAATTCACTGAGAAGTCCGCCCCCCCACCGCCCTCCCAATGGCTAGTGTTTATATGGCCTCCTTAACAACCTCGAGCATTGTTGGCTGTACTAGGTACTCTCTCTGTCCAGGGGATAGCCAGGCCAAGGCTACATCATCTAAGTACGCAGCTATCTGAGCATCAGATGCTCCCTCCCGCAGACCATATAGATTAGCGTAAAAGTCCCAAATGTGGAGACCATTTCCGATGTCTTGTGGCGTGGCACCAGGTTCCTATCTAATATCTCTACTATGTGTGTTTGCGACATGTGCTTTGCTATTTTGGAAGCTAAAGTGTGACCTGATCTGCCGCCATCCCCATACACTCTCGCCCACCATCATCTAGACAAGAGCGATTCGACGCCTCGTCAGGGGTAGTAAGCGCTATACAAATGCAATTACAACACAATACAATATAATATAGCGTACTTCCGGCTTGGCTATTTCATTATATTCAGTTATCTACTCCCTTATTTGAGCCTGTGTGGCACTTGAATGACACTGCATGAAGCTTCGCTCTAGTCCCTGTAAGGTGTCTTCAATATATTTCAGCCTGTTATGGAGTGCCTTGAGAACCCCGGCCATGGACTCCCATACATTTGCCTCGAATGGTGACCTTGAAAATGTCCCATAATTCCCCGTCTCATCCACTGAGCCCACGTTTTCCTGGAAAAGTGCGTCATTCCCTGCTTATACTTTCCTTAAACTCCTGGTCTAGCAGCGAGGAGGGCTGTAGCCTCCACTGATATGGTGGCTGATTCTGAGTGGGCATTGTCATCTCCAGCAATACCGGATCGTGGTCAGACTGTGCCTAGCTAAATGAGATACTGTTAAAGTCCGGGTGCTAGCCTCCCTCGACAACAGCCAATAGTGTAGCCTAGACCATGTGCTATGCACTGATGATGTGTACGTCCCTTCCTTTGTGCTCGGATGCCATGTCTTCCACACTTCTCCAAAACCAAGGGTATCCATAATAGCATGAATAGAGCAGGCCGTCTGTTTTCCATGCCAGTCTTTGGTCGCTATCCGATCCATTTGGGGATCTAAATAAGTGTTAAGGTCTCCTCCCCATAACGCCACCGAGGGCTCTAGGGCTGCCAGGTGTTCTCAGATCATGTTGTAGAACTCAGGGTCATCCACATTGGGAGACCATCGTTACCATAGTGCCTCCCAAATTACCCTGTGCTAATACAAGCCTTGGAAAAACAAGTAGGAGAGTAAGGAGTTGTGTCCGTAAACGTCGGACGGGAAATACTCCTGATTCCCTGGTCAAGGATCAAAAAGAACAAAATAGAGGAGTACTACCCGATGAGGGTATGTGAAGGCTCTTGTCTGAACTCAGGAAGAATTGTTCCTTTGTTAGGAAACCCCTCACTCACCACCTAGTGGTGACTTGCTTCATCATCGGGGCCCACCCAAGTGGCCTAGCGTCACTTGGGTGTGCTTCAACACCTGCAACTGCAGTGGAGCTGGTAGTGAAGTGTGGGGTGCAAACAAAAAAAGAATGTGAGTGTTAAAAATGTCCTGGTATTCTTTTGTATAAAGTTTTAATAAAAAAGATACTGGACAAAATTAAAAGATAAGGTCGAGATAATAGTGGGGAAGTTACGGTCCACTTATCTCTGTTATTATGTGTTGGTCGAGTGTTGACTCCCGAGCAGCGAGCATGGGGAAGTAGGTGAACCGCCTGATCTCGCCCTGACAACTACTATGTTGTTACCGGCATAGCGCCCCCCTCCTGCTTGATGCAGCTCGAGTTGAGCTACAGCACTGTTTTTAAAGCACCCTCCATTCCAGGTGTGCGTCCCAGAAGCTGATTTTCCTTCTGGTTGTCCAAGGATTTAGGCCTGGGTGTGTCTTTTAGGGGGCACATACCACCCACTTCCTTGTTTTGGTCCTGAGGAATACCGGGGATTTTCCCCTGATGGTAGAAACATGTCGACCAACACATAATAACAGAGATAAGTGGACCGTAACTTCCCCACTATTATCTCGACCTTATCTTTTAATTTTGTCCAGTATCTTTTTTATTAAAACTTTATACAAAAGAATACCAGGACATTTTTAACACTCACATTCTTTTTTTGTTTGCACCCCACACTTCACTACCAGCTCCACTGCAGTTGCAGGTGTTGAAGCACACCCAAGTGACGCTAGGCCACTTGGGTGGGCCCCGATGATGAAGCAAGTCACCACTAGGTGGTGAGTGAGGGGTTTCCTAACAAAGGAACAATTCTTCCTGAGTTCAGACAAGAGCCTTCACATACCCTCATCGGGTAGTACTCCTCTATTTTGTTCTTTCTAATACAAGCCTTCCCAGGACATTTGTTTCAGTGTGTGACTGTGAAAGGGGTCTCTTTCTTTACTAAGAGGATCCCCCCTTGAGTACGAGGAGTACCATTAAGCCACCTTTACCACCTCCCATCTGGTGCCTATATTCCACTTGTTCGCTTTCTTAAGGTGTATTCCTTGTAGCATGGCAATTTGTATGTGATGGCGATCACCTGCCTTGTTTTTGTTGTTGTTTTTTTGGAATTTTTGATTCCTGTTATATTCCATTTTGGGAATGTAATCATTCCCACTTTTGTGTGTAATTTTGACTAGTATTTAGCTGTGGGGTATGGTTGAGGATGCACATCCTCTTAAGTGATAGTAATTTCCGTACTTGATACAACATGCACTGCCGCTCCAGCTCCTCAATAAAAAAAACACTACCACCCACTTTAGCACCCCAATCTTTCGAAAGCCTTCCCAACTAAACTCAAGAAACAGGTTTACATTAACAATCATTTGAAGTATACCCTTCAGGGGTCACCAGAGGCCAGGTTTTCACCCTGGTGAACGAAGGTGGCTGAACATCTGCATATGTCCTGCCATAAACTGAAATTAGTCAATTAGGGCCCTTTTTCAGTTTCCATCTTTGGTTCCCAGTGTAGGTTGATATTAATGCCGGGAACCACTCTAACCTTAAGTACCTGACCCCAATGCTGTTCTTACCAGCCTATTCCAACCCTGCCCAGGCCACACATGTCCGGCACACTGGGCTTAAAACTGTCTCCTAGTAGGCGCCACCTTGCCTGTGAGTTACATCTCAGTCATCGCATTTGCCATCCGTGCTCTCCTCCTCAACTGTTTACCTCAATTGTCAGGGGTCCCGTTACCATCTTTCACACTTTGTTATTTTTGCAGCCCTTGAGCAGTGTTTTAGCATAAGCCATGGCATCCTTAGGTGAGGTAAAGATCTTGCTCCTCCCCTCTATCTCTATACGCAGTCAAGCAGGGTACAGCATGGCGTACTAGATGCATTCTGATGGCAGCAACCTTTTCACTTGTTGAAACTCCTTGCACGCAGCTTGGACGGCTGCAGTGAAATCCAGATAGCATGCCACGCTGTTCCCCTGATATGTTTGGTACTGTTTCTCTTGTGCCAGCCTTAGCACTTTATCACGGTCTTTGGAATGTAAAAGTTTGGCAATGATTGGACGATGTGGCGTCCCAGGTGCTGACCTTACTATCAGCGATCTGTGTGTCCTCTCTACTACAAGGACGTGGGGCCTTCAAATCTTCATTTTTTGCCTGTATCACAGCCAGGTCTTTCTCCATGCTTGAGCATTTTGTAGTGACTGCCTGTAAGCCTCTTTCCACAGTGGAAATGCACTGCTCCGTTTCTCCCAATCCAGCACCTTTCCTATCCAGTTTGGCCACCATGTGAGCCATGCGCAGGTTAAGAGCATCAATTTTACCAGCTATGGTGTTCAGGCTCTGTTGCATGGTTAATAGGGTGGATTCTAGTGTCGTGGATCTGTGTGTCAAGGACTCTTGCCCCCCACTGCCCCTTCAGTGTGTAATGAAATAGTATCAGTCGGGCCATTGAAGAGCAGACTGCCTCCCGCTCACTTCAGGAAAAGACGCCATCTTCAACGTGCAGCGTACTGTACTTGCTCGCTGGGAGCACTGTTTATTCCAAGAGTACAGGCCTCAGCCACCAAGTATGATCCAGGGGATCCCGGCTCCTTCTACTGTATAATTTACTTGGTGCCCAGTAACATCGTCTGGTGTTATTCTGTGTGGTATTCGTATGTTATGGCATGCGCTTACACCCAGGGTCTGCAATAACTTTTAATCTAGTTCCTGTGATCTCGAGATCCTCTTCTTGCCTTCCCCTTAGCCTACCGTGCAGTATCCATCCGCTGTATATCCTGTAGCTCCCAGTTCTCCCGACAGACCGCCACTCACCTCTCCTCCGTGGGGCCCGGATTTGTCTCCTCCTGCACTCGCAGTCATCGCAGTCCATGCTCCCAGCGTCCTCTCGTCACATCGGTGCTGTGCGGAGCAGGCATGCCAACGAACAGCTCGCCGATCTCCTTTGCAGGTACAAGCCTGTTCAACAGGCAGACGCCCAGTTGGCGCCACGGAGGTGTGCTCACCTGCTGCACGTCATTTTGGGGTCCTAGGTACGCTCCAGGGTCGTAGCGCCTTTCGCCAATGTGGTTGCAACTGGCTTTCGCACACCTCACTCCGCTGCTGGAGGCACAGCCTCTCTCCGCGTTGAAGTCCGCTTACAGGGGCCGCGTCAACAGAACAGCCTCTCATTCCTAGGCTGCTCATCGAGCAGCTGCCATTTTTCCCACCCTGCAGGTGAGCTTCCTCTTATTTGCATTTGTAATGGCCGCACCGCTACACAAACAGGATCAAACGTGTTCTGATGTCCTCATTACTTAATTGTCCTGTCAATTAGGCATGGATGGCAGTTTCCTCACAGGATATTTGCCGGATCCGTATATTCAGCTGAGGGATCAGCACTAAATTGCAGCCATCTTGCTGTAGGGTCTCTGGCGCCCCTATAACCCAAAGTAGTCTTAAGTACTTGCTGCTTAACAGATTTACATATGAACTTCCTGTTACTGGCCTTGGCGGCTATATAACAATCCTCGTCAGCAGCCTCCTCTGCTGGTACGTTTCTTTTTTTTTTGAAAACTTTTATTGTACCTTCTTATAGTTACACAGCAAGTCGCCTACAACCCCGAGGGGCCGGCCGCTAAGAAAGAGCAGTTATAGCCATGCATAAATGAAGTCCACACAGTAATTACGCTGCTACTGTAAAAAGGCACATCACGAAATCGAGTTGAAGGTGTTTAGCCAAGATCACATTGCAAATTAAGTAAGGTTTTGTTTTTTGTTTTTTTGAAAAGAACAAAAAGAACAATCAGGAAATCACAATGCGGTCAATGAAAAGTAATAGTGCAGTTTAGCTGTATGAAAGATTCATAGGACAGTATATGTTGCTATGTATTGTCCGAGGACCCTATCCGAAGTGAGGGAGGACACTCCCCCCACCCCCATTTCTACCCATATGGTATTCCTATCCCTCCCATCTCCCTTCACTCCACCCCCCCCCTCATCATCCGATTCCAACTGATCATCTTCCGGCAGCGGGTCACATATGTCGCCACGGTACACATTCCACGGGGACCACACCTTATTCCATTTGCCTGGGCACGCACGGCTTAAGTATACCGCCCTCTCAGTTATCATTATCTTGTCCATATTCATGCACCACTGCGACTTCGTTGGTAGTTCTGCCGCCCCCCAACGCTGAGCAATATCTCTCTTCGCCACAATCATTCCCAACGTCACCCAGAGTCGAATATGTCTGGATAAGTTTGTTGGTTCCCACACGTTTAAGAGACATCGCCTTGGTTCTGGGAGGAGCGAGGTCTCTAGGGTCTGTGATACAGTGCGCAATATTTGCCGCCAGTAATTTTGTATGCGTGGGCAGTCCCAAAACGTGTGAAAAAAGGAACCCTCCTCCCCACAGCCTCGTAGACAGAAAGGGTGCTGTGGATGCGATGTAATAGTGTTCTTGTATAATATACTCTATGGAGGACCTTGAGTTGGACGAGTCTCATCCTAGCTGAGATGCCTACCTCTTTTGGTGACGCTAATGCCTCATTCCAGTCGTGTTCATCTAGGGCGTCTACTTCCCTCTCCCATCTTTCCTTCAGGGGAACCAGCGGGTCTGGCAAGTTGTTCAGGAGCTTACGATAAGTCAGCGATGTCGCTCTTTCTACCATAAAGTCAGTTAGGAGGCGATCCTCCAGCGGGGAGGATTCTGGTAGAGTCGACCCAGAGGGGATGGCCGCGAGCAGAGCATGGCGTATTTGTACGTAACGATATGATTCGTGTGGCCCTAGGTCATATATTTCTCTCAGGCGGGTGAATGAAATAACTTCACCCCGCTCCCACATGTCGCCCACCGTGGATATTCCGATGGAATCCCAGTGGGAGAAGCCTTTGCTGTATCTCAGGTTTCCCAAGGCACGTGTGTCCCAGAGCGGGGTGAGTTTGGTAATTTTCCCCTTCCAGCCCAATGCAGCCGTCGCCACATGCCAGATTTCCACAGTGAGTTTGGTGGGTCCTGTTAAGAGTCTTATTTTTCGTCGGTCATAGAGTGGGGCAAGTATGTTGTTAATGCCCAGCTGCGCCCTATCTGTTTGAAAAGCTGGATCAGACTGTGAGGCGTGTAACCATTGATTAATGGGCTTAAGCTGCGCCGCCCAGTAATATAGGTGCAGATTCGGCAATGCAATGCCCCCATCGTACCAGCCTCTGTGTAGTTTGGCCTGCGCTATACGTGCCGGTCGATTGCCCCACAGCAACCCAGAAACAACCGCGGCTACCTTTTTAAAGTATCCCGGTGCCACCGAAAAGGGCGTGTTATCTAGGATATACAGAAAGCGGGGCAACAACATCATTTTATACAGTGCTGCTTTCCCCAGCATGGTCAGTGGTAACCCCGCCCAGAACTTAACGTCTTGCTTAAGACGTTCCAGTGGTGGCGCCAAATTTAATTTCGTATATTCCAGTGGATCCCTCGTGACATGGATCCCTAAATATTTGAAGGAGGAACCAGCTAATCTCAGGGGGCAGTCTGGTCCGAGCGTCGGAATCTGGCCTCTCAGTACATACAACTCCGATTTGCTCCAATTAATTGTGTATCCCGAAATCCTGCCATGCTCGTCACATAGATTCAAAAGAGCCGGCACACCTTGCTCGGGATCTGTTAAGTACACCAGCATATCGTCTGCATATAGGGACAGGCGGTCTTCCCACCCCTCCCTCCATTGTATCCCTTTAAGAAAGGGTGTTTGTCTTATGTGATTAGCCAGGGGTTCCAGGGTTTGTGCAAAAAGCAAGGGAGATAGGGGGCAGCCCTGCCGGGTGCCTCTCCCCAGCGAGAATGTTCGTGAAATGTGGCCATTCGCTACCACGTGTGCCACTGGTTCCGCATATAACAGCCTAATCCATGATATAAAGTTCGGGCCGAAGCCCATGCAAGACAACACCTCAAAAAGGCAGTTCCATTCCACCAGGTCAAAAGCCATTTTCGCATCCAGGGCCAGTATAACTGCGCTGTCGCGAATCTGGTCTGCCCTCGCCAGCACCCCATGAACCCTGCGAAGATTTAGTGCAGTGTCCCTATGAGCATAAATCCCGATTGATCTGGATGGATAAGATCAGGCAGATGAGCCATCAACCGTTTAGCCAGGAGTTTAGCCAAGATTTTGCTTTCTGCATTTAATAAGGAGATGGGGCGGTAAGAGGAACACTCTTCCTGTGGTTTACCGGGCTTTGGTATTGCCACGATAGTGGCCGTTCTCTGGTCTAGTGGAAGCACTCCCTTCTCTCGGCATTCTTCATACGTATCGAGCAAGTACGGACTAAGGTCCTCAGCTTGGGATTGGTACCATTCCACCGGAATGCCGTTTGGACCGAGAGCTTTTCCGGGTTTGAGTGCTCGTATGGCCAGCTGTATGTCATCGCTAGTTATTGCCGCATCCAGGTCGGCACTGCTTCCGGTTGTAATACTGGGATATCTATGCCACTCAATGCACCCTGGGCAATGACCGCGGTCACCTCCCTCTCAGGAGTATACACCTGTTCGAAATGTGCCGCCAGTGCTTCCACTATCTGTTCAGGGTTGGTCTGCGTCACGCCATTTCTATCTTTCACCTGTTGAATCCCTCTGGAGCTACCCCCTCTTTTATCAAGCCAGGCCAGCATCTTTCCTGCCTTATCGCCTACGTCATATACCCGATTCTGTGTATCAGTAATGTGCCCCTGTACTGTGAGACGAGCATGTTCTGTGTATAATCGCTGACGGAGTGCAAGGGTATGTGCCGTGTCTTCTGTAGGGTTAGCCTCGTGTAAAGTTGTTACTGCACGCAGTTTTAGCTCAAGTGTAGACTGTTCAGCTGCCTGTTCCTTCTTATGGGCCACGATGGAGCTTATAGCTTGCCCCCTTAGCACTGTCTTGTAGGCCTCCCATAGCACCTCGGAGGAGGCCACATTTTCAACAAAGTATTGCTCCGTAGCCTTCTGGAGAGCCTTCTTGATTTTTGGGACTTTGAGGTATGCTGCTTGAATGGGGTATATGCGGCGACGTGATTTTGCCTGGGTGGAAATGGTTAGAGTTATCGGGGAGTGATCTGAGATGCCTCGAGGGTGTATGTCTGCAGTGTCGACGCGCTGTATTCCTTCCCCTAAAGCCAAAAAAGAATCAATCCGGGAAAGACTGTTATGGACTGTGGAATGGAACGTGTACTGTTTGACATGAGGATGAACATGACGCCAAATATCTACTAATCCCATTGCCACTAGGAATCGCTGAAACCGAGAGGGTCCCCCAGGTGAAGCTGTTACCGGAAACCTATCAAGCTGTGAATCCGCCGTTGCATTAAAATCCCCACCCAAAATGACATCACTCTCGGGGAGCGACAACAAAAAATCACCAAGGGCTGGAAGCATTACTGAGTGAAGGGACGGCGGGATATATACTGAAACCACTGTCAACGGACGACCGTCCCATTGTCCCAGCAACGCTGCGAAGCATCCCTGACTATCAGTTTTTGTGCTCATTGGAATGAAGTGTGAGGATTTTTTAATCAGGACACCGTACCCCGGGAGCCCGATGAGAACTCTGAATGCACAATCATCTTGTACTCTTTCCTATCTAAGGCCTTAGTAGCCCCTCCCATCAAGTGTGTCTCCTGCAAGAGTGCCAATTGGGGTTTGTGCCGTTTCAGCTCGTTTAGTACTAGGCCGCGTTTCACCTTATCCCCTAGTCCCCTCACATTCCAAGAAAGTATTCTAAGGGAGGAACCATTTGACCGTGACCCATCATTCCCCGCGGTAACTAGTTGTTCATCCGCCATCTTTAATCACGCAGCCACATGCAAACCGTCCAAAGAGAATCAATCGTACCTGCAGTAACACCATTCTAGTTACGCCACACACAATGTAAACACCAGTTCCTGACCGACTTAGTGAATTTCCAACGAAGTAAGAACAACCCCCCCCCACCCCTTCCCTCCCTGCCTCTCTGCTTAACGGACCTTCAACTGCCCGCCACCCCAACTGAGCAGAGCGCTTGACCCATCCCACAAACCGAGTACTTGCACGTTGGGGGAGAGTGTCTCCCAAAGCAGGCGGCTCCCTTGCTGCCCTCGGAGTACCCAGGTCGGGCTGGTACGTTTCTTGGGAGGGTTTTGAACTCCAGCAGATAGAGATATAATGAGTGATATATTTGCGATGGTTAGATGCTTCTTCTCATATGCACCACCTTGTAAGCTGTCCCCTTGACATACTCTTCCTTGAAATCCTGAGGTTACAATCCCGTCTTTTATTAGGAAATCAGGCAATTGGTGTGAGGTTTTTTTTGTAAATTTCTCTGTAGGCTTGTTTTCATTGTTTGTTTTTCTTTCTTAGATTGTTCCAATGGGAATTGTAGGTGCAATACAGTTGCAATACAAATTTCAAGTGAATGTTTAAACGTTAAAAAAAAAAGTGAAAATCAAAATAACAAATTGCAGATCGTTGTACTAAACTGTTATTACTGTCTTCTTCTAATACCTTTTGCTGTTGCAAATGCAGGGCTGTGCGCCCCCAACATGTGAGGGTAAAGGTGTGAATTGGTCCTAGCCAGCAGAGCGTTATCTCAACCAGTACAGATTGTGCTGCCTCAAGTGTGTTGCCACCTCCCTTGCTCACCTCAGTAACCCCAACCTCAGGTGCCTCAATGGTTGCTCATCTAGCTTACCATTAGTTAATGCCTTCGTCCACAGCCACCCAAACTTCAACTCCCCAGAGGTCAAGGAGGATGTGAAGCCTTCTTGAACACCCCCTGCCGCCATCAGCAGAGAAGTGCCGGGCTAGGTGGACAAGATAACAGACGCTAAGGAGTGCACGGCAATGGTTCCTGTTTAAAACGAGAAAGGGCAGGGCCGTAGCAAGTTACGCTGTGTTTGTTGGTTGGAAGCCGGAGGAGCACTGCAGGAGAGTAGATGAAGGAGAGGACCGGTGTGTGTGACTCTGCTGTGGTGCGGCACAGCAAGGACTCTCAGTACTCCATGCTCAATCACTTCAGCACAGGCATGAACTGCCACTGGGTAATGCGCAAGATGTAGAGTTTCAAGATTTAAGGTGGGTTCAAGTAGCATTCCATTCTTAGAAGAGTCACAATCGGTACTAAACAGCATAGGTAAGTGACGCCTTTATTTATTTATGTCTAAGAGCTTATAGAGCGCTCAGCTACCCCAAAGGGTCCCCCGGCGCTATCAGCAGGCAGTAGCATGGCGTAACAAGAGTAATGTCTAGAAAGGCGGCATTAGAAGGGTTAGTTATATCTTTAAATTAGGACACAGAGTGAGATAATGGAGCACTTTTAAACAGGGAAAAAACAAACTTATCAGCATTTTTAGTTATAAAACATCTGTATCACTGTCTCCCAGATCTGTTGGCATGTATGGTACACATACACTGTTAGAAGGAAACTTCCAAATTTAAGGTTGCAAAAAGCAATATACTACTGGCTAAATTGTCTTTAATCATATCCTTTATATAACTCTGTATATTGAATTGATGAGCTTCAACACAATGTTATGTTAAAGCGTACAAAGCACAAAGTTGCCCCGGCAACAGGGCGTCCCGGCGCTGACAGCAGAAAAAAAAAGCCACAGGAAGGAGCTAGGGCTTACAGCGAAGGAAAGAGATGGGTTTAATTGTCTTCCGGATGTCTATAAGAGTAACATAAAACAAAATCATCAAGATAGGATGGTTTCCAACTACCCTCCTGCTGTTCCTGTGAAAATCTTACTATAGAAAACTGAAAATAAATTCTAGAAGCACTCGCCCTTCCTTCCCCTCTACATCCCCACATTCAAAAGTTCTCACAACAATTCTACTTCAGTTCCAAATACTTCCATCATTTGTTTTGACTTCATTCTTAAAGAGTTTTACTAACATTTTTATGAAAGTGAATCTTGACCAAATCACCCTCCTTGACTTCATAAACTTTCACACTATTTTTCATGTAAAACCTCAGTTTAGGCTTAGCTTGTAACTTTTCCTCTTTGTTACGCCACAACCTAGTACCATGATTCCGGACCCCATTGTTTCAAAACATCCAACCTGGACTTAATTTGGTACATCGAGTGTGTCCTTTAAAAATCTTAAACTGAGACTTGCCAGTAGAGCAATGAGGGCTCATGCAATGCAGTGATATGTTTTTGTAATTCATCCTTCCAGCAGGACCATTTGACCTTGCCAACTGAATTCCCTTCTTAAGTGTTTTGTTCAATCTCTCCACCACACCATTTGTTTCAGGGTGATATGGAGAGCTCTTTTTGTGGACGGTCCCGCACAAACTCAAAAAAACCTTCCATTGCACTCAAACATATTGTCCGAAAGCAAATCCTTGAGGTAAATCTCATAACCTCAGGATGACAAAATGTCCCTGACACACAAAATGTTAATCATTTGTGAGAGATAGAGTGGTGTATACCCCACTAATGTACCTAACTAAATCTATGATAACTTTCTACCAAATATAATTAGGTAGCTTCTATCATTTGACTTCCTCTGTCTTACTTTCAATGCTTCCTCACTACAACTACACTCCATGCATTTCCTGTTCACCCTTCCTGTCCAGACCTGGACACCAGTAATCACTTCTAACCCGTTCCGTACTTTACACAGTGTCAACACGCTCCTTATGTGCCTGTACAACCGTTTTATTCAAAGGCCCTCTGAGGGTATCAGCCTAGCCCACTAAACAAAATACCTTTATTGATTGGTAACTCATTCCTCACCATCCACCAAATCTTTCCTAGCCAACAAACAGAATTGTCAAGCATGTTTCCACTATAAAGCAAGTTCATCTAAGTACTTCATGTCCCATCTATTTCCAACTCTTCCTTCTTTTCCTATTCTGTGAAAGTGCTTGTTGGGACGGCAAGTCCTCTGCATGGCAATAGATGTGCACCCCTGCCCTGAGTGCCCCAACAGTACTGATGCCTGGATCCACAATGTTGATTTTTGTTGTCATCAGCAAACATGGATCTCTTATTTTAAAATTCTGCTGCTGTGTGCTTAACTCCCCCCATGGTTACATTTGTGGTGGGGAGTGTCTGTGTGCCTGTGGATGGGACAATACATGGCAGCCTATGGGGTCCATTTTGGGACACCCAGACCTTCATTGTGAAACCTGAGAACAGGGGGTAGAGGAATCTCCCATGACTTATTTATGTATCTGATAGGCTGTAATACTGAGTTTAGACTTGGCAAAGGCAGTAATTGTCAGATGAGTATCTGAGCAGGAGCACAAGGCACAATATGTGGACAACACTTTATCTATCTGTAACAGAGTCCAAGACCATACAGAGCTTTGCACGTATGTTAAAAAGATCTCAACTTGGCGGGCTTTTGTGCAGGTACTCATTTGATTTGAGGGCATCCATGAGAGATCGGATAAATAGTTTTGAAAACATTCTACCTGCTGTGCTCCAAGCATGTTGCAGAAATAGACTGCATAGTTTGGCTAATCACGACAGATAGTTCTCCAGACAATTTTTTACCATTTATTCTCATCCTCCCACTTTCTTAGTCCACTCATTCATTTGTGCTAGTTCAGTTGTGATGAGTTAGGTGGTTTTGGTCGCTCTGGTGAGCTCTCTGTTGGGTTTAGGCTGTGAGTGTTTTGAATCCTAGCTAAGTTTCTGTTTAGCTAGGTTGTCTGTCTTTCTTCCTTGGTTTCTGGGATTGACAAGTGGTTGTCCCCGATACCAAAAGCTGGGTACAAGTGGACCGCAGTAGGTATATCAATGGTTAGGGACCCTTGAGAGAAGTGAGTGTAAGGGGCCAACCTCCCTCAAACCTCCCCCACCCCAGGTACCTCTGACTGGGCAAACATTTACTGCCTGTTGCATGCCTGTGATAATTTTGCAGTGCATGACTGATTAAATGTATATAAAAAAAAAACATGTTGCCGGGGGAATATTAGATAAAGCAAACCTGCCCTGACGAATGACTCGAACCGTGTTCGGCCAGTAGAGTAGGCAGAAACATGTTGGCACCATCAAATCCCAATTTCCCCTTACATAGTCTATTTTAATCTTTTCCCATCCACCGGCTGATAAAGGGATATCTTGGGAAGTGGATGTGGATTTTTTAACTGTAGTTCCCCTGATTTTTCATATTCAAAGAGCTTTATGGAACATGGCGAGCCCGCCCTGATCTTTAGGAGTCAGGGTAAACCCGATGATGAAGCATGTCACTACTAGAGCCGGTGTGGGTTGTAAATAAAAAACAACTTTTCATTGAAGTGGTGTATAGTTATGACACAACACACTCCCCCATATCTTTTCTAATTTGTCAGAGGGATACTCTATGTTTTGATGTATATTACCCCAGAAGAACATATCCCCCATAACTTCTGTTAATCATAAAGGTCTCCTGACCCTTCTAGTGAACATGTCTTCCGTCCTGAGCACCTTAGTCGAAAGTATCCCTGATCCTCTTCTGGGCTTAGTTGTGCCTGATCGATTTTCTATGCCTTAAGTACCTGTGGCTCATAATTTATTTTCTTTTGCTCTTTGTACTGGCCTGGGAATTTTACTTGAGGTGTAGTGTGAAGGTGTCTTTGTGGCCTAGAGCGCTGAAAAGGGTGTGTTTCACCTTAGAAGGTCCTGGTCCATTGTGTGCTTCTCTTCATGCACACTGCCTGTGCTCTTATTCTCTGCCTCCTTTCTCAGGTTCTGATGGCAAATGTCTGATGGGTGGTGGCTCTGCCCTCTTCTGGCCCTCTTCCTTCTATCTTTTGGATCTGCTTGATCAGCTTGGTTGTTGCTCTGTTGAATTCCTTCTGCCGCTCTTCTTGTAGCCCACTACATTGCTGTGGGGTCGGGGTCCTGATGTGGCTTTGGCCTCGAGAGTTATCTATTCTCGCGCCTCCACACTTTTTGGTGGCTTGAGTTTTTTTTAAGGAGCGTCTGTGTTCCTCTGCGTGTATGTCCTCTAGGCTGTCTTTAGCAATTATCTTTTTGGTCCAGAGTGTGTTGTCTGTTGGGGAGGTCTTTAACTGACTTTTTCTGTTGCCACTTCTGCTGTTTGTGGCTGTACAGTGGCCTTTCCACAGTGACAGACCTGGGTGGTCATGAAACCAGGTGGGTCTTTTCTTGCTTGGCCTTTTTTTTGGTCTGTTGCTCATCCTGGGGTGCCCTTTCTAGGCCTTGAGGGTTGTCGGTCTATGTCACTCTGTCGAGGGTGTTGGTTCTTGAGATGTCTTTCCTTGCGGCTGCCTTTTCCATATGTTGTCTGATTGTTTAGCTTTTGTACTCATTTCTTCCTTTCCTGCAGTTCTTTCCAGTCATTATGGTATTTTCTGGGCTATGGGTCTATCACTTGGAACAGGGCTTCTTCTTGATGTTACAGGTGGGCTTTACGGGCCATTTTTGGCATGGCCTGTGGTTGCCTTCTGTTACTGTTTGTGTGCCTGTTCTCCTTCTGACCTCTGTTTGTATTACATGTTTGGGTCATTCTGTTTGTGTTCTGTCTGAATATTGGGTTTTGGATGCTACCTCGGTGTGTTTCCAAGTCTGGCTTTTTTTCCAAGTCATTGCTTTTTTCCTCGAATGTTTGCTTGTTACCGTTGATAATTGTTGCTTCTAGAGAACAGAGCTAATGTTACCAGCAGACCGTACACATGCATAGCTATGACTGTGTTTTGGCAGTCAGTAGGAATTGGGGAGAAGGGCCACCTTCTGTGCCAGTAATAACACAGGTGGAGGAACATGTGAGGTTCTAGGTCACTGGTTGCTGAGGGGGGGGGGGTGGGATTTTATGATTGCTTTGTCATCTCACCAACCGATCAAAGCAGATTCGTGTGAAAACTATTACATCTGCAGCAGGTAAATACTCTTTGTTACCAGGATCTCATTGTAAAATGGGTGTTTACATACGCACTATTCATGGATTTGGTCAGTTTCGGCTGTCCAGCACAGTTTGAACTTCAAGTCTTCTAGTCTTTTATGCCCCTCCTGTCTACTCTTCATGTTTCAACAGCTGAATGAGTTGGTAGTGGGAGACACCAACGGGAAGCTGTATGTGTACAAAAATGATGAAAGCAAACCCTGGCTGACACGGTCCTGCTCTGGAATGGTAAGGGGAGGCATGATTTCGATTTTACAAATATCCTTAGGATGTGGTTTTCTGTAAACAAGATTTAGGAGCTAGTAGAGCATTGTAGACATGCATGCTTAGTATTAAACTATAATTAAAATGTGTGTTTGCTTTAAAAAATAAGGTGCACATTGTTTGTGATGGTAAACATTTAAATATAATACTGATGAATAGAAACGTATAGGCGGCCTCTATTAAGTTGTACATGCAGGCTAATGAATATTAACTCCAATAGATTGATCCTCACCCTACTAAATTTAAAAGCATAATCAGAAAGAAAACAAACCCCCTTAAGAATCTGATTCCAGTTAGGCGCACTGCTTGGAAAATTAATCGTTGCATTCCCTATTCTGTTAACTTTTATTTGGTGCAGTCCAGGATTATAACACTTCACCGCGCCATCATCCTCTACGCATCCAACGCAATGATGAAGTCCGCATGCAAGATAACACAGTGTTTCTCTTCAAGGTGATAAATGCTTCCCTTGATTAAGGCATATTCCCCTGTCCAGGCTGGTGAACTTTGAAAGTAGTGATGTATAAATAATTTTCCAAAAACGGAACAAACCCTGACAGCACCCACTATTTTCTACAGGAAGACTCAGAAGAATGGCTTGCTACACTCCCCTTTTTCCCCCCACAGAGGTAAAGTTTGAAAAAATGACGTACAAGTGTGCATTATACAGAACAATCTCATTTGCAAAGTACACTGCTGACCTCCTCGGAATGAATGTAGCCCCAATGAGTTAAGAGGACTGCGAATGGGCAGTGCAGAAAAACATTCCACAAGAGATATTCTTTTAAAAAAAAAATTATTTTATTCTTTTTATTGAGACAAACATTGGTTCAAATAAACATTAAAGAGGTCACAGAGAGTTAAGAGCTAACAGCGACATACTGAGGATGAAGATTGCATTTCAACATAAAAGGGGAACATCCCGGGGAAAAGGGGACACTTGATTCAGAACAATCAGGTGGGATACAGATTTCTCCCCGATAGCTATTCCATGGGCCCCAAATACGCGCCCATTTTTTAGGGCAGCCTCTAGCGACATATACCGTCTTCTCCCTAAACATACACCAGTCGAGATCTTTTTCCCAGGTCTCCAATGTAGGTGGTTTAGTGGCTCCCCATAATTGCGTGATGTTTCGTTTGGCTATCATGAATCTCTGGATGGCCCATCGTGTCAGTTGTATGTTAAGGTCTGTGGGTTCCTTTATGTTGACGAGACAACGTCTCGCCTCTCGCAAAAGACGGGTGTGTAATACAGTGAAGAGTACATCATGAACCCTATGCCAGAAGGAATTACCAAACTTGCATTCCCATATAATGTGAAAAAATGTTCTAGCATACCCACCCACTCCTGCAATCCCCTCTGTCAGTGACCCCCATGTGTATTAAGCGTGACCCGGTAATGTACAATCGATGAAGTATCTTTAGCTGTACCAATGTGAGGCTCGCCGGTATGGCGACCACTATAGGGCAAGACACTGCCTCCTGCCAGTCTTAATTTCATTTCATTTTCAGCATTTATAAAGAGCTCTATCACCTAACAGGCATCCTGGTGCTAACATATAAGTGCACTCTGAGACTAGTGTTCTGGGGAAATGTCAGAATAACCATATTATGCACTGGGGAAGAGCTAAGTTTTTAGTCTCTTCCTAAATGGGAGGAGATCCTCCAGTTGTCTCAGCTCCAATGGGAGTTTGTTCTATATTCGGGCAGCCGAGATCCTGAAAGCTCTACCTCCTGATTTTATTTTTTTGAATCTTGGCACCTTCACCATTCTAACTGACGAGGAGCGGAGGCTTCTCTAAGGTACGTACCAAGCAAATTTCCTCTGCATCAGTTCTGGTCCAGACCTGTGCAGGACTTTGAAAACTAGGCAGAGGGATTTAACCCCTTCCGTGCTCCCGTCGGCCGTTGACTGACCGGAGCACTCCCTCCCCAGTCCTGCCCCGCCCACCCTTTAGAACGCCCGCACCTCGGTGGTAAACCGCCGCGGTTAAGGCCTTAAACTGGACTCTTTGCATTATCGGGATCCAATGCAGCTCCGAGGAGGGTCTCGACCTCCCCAAGGCTAGTTTGGCTGCTATTGTTTGGATCCTCTGGAGCCTATCTATTAGATATCTCGGGGATTTCAACAACAAAGCATTGCAATAGTTCAATCTACTTAAGATGGTGCTTTGTACTATAAATGCTCTAGCATGTGTTGGCAAGAGCGGATTTTTTTTCTCGCAGGACTCTAATAATAGCAAAGCAACTCCCCACGGTTTTATTAACCTGTGATTCAAGCGTCAGCTTGTTATCAAACATGATACCCACATTACGAACCTTCTCAACAGGCATCAGTGGGCTAGCTGTAGCTAATGGCCAGAAGTTCGAGTACATCATCTATTTCTAACCATTCTCTCCTCCACTTCTCCCTTAATGCCTGAAGGGGCTCGGTCATATTGTTAATCAGTTTTTTGTAAATTAGGGAAATCGTCTTGTCAGGGGAGTGGCCGTCTAAGATTCTATCTTCTAAGGGTGAAGCTTCAGGAGGGTTTGTGCCCTAGGGTGACCAACTGGCATGGGTGCAAATTCAGGACAGGAGGTCAAAATTTAGGACAAAAGGTAAATGTAAATGTTTTTGTACTTGTATAGCGCACAGCTACCCGCAGTGGGTTTCCCGGCGCTTGTACGAATACCGCAAGGGAACCCTTCCTGGCTTTCCCTGTGAATTGTCCACTTCTGGGCACCCCCATGGTGCAGACCAGGCATCCCTTGCATTGTGGGGGCCGTTGTGGAGACTAAGCAAGCTATTGCCCAGAGTTGCAGCGTGGGACCCATGATCAGAATAGGCACTGAGGCGAAACTATCCGGTCAGGGGAATTAATGAGCCCGAGACCCGGTGGGGCAGGAATCGCACCCTGGTCCCTGGCCTGAGCTCTGCATCGAGGTCTGCCTGCTCAAACCATTGAGCCACACTTCTCCACAAGGTACGTTTTACAGACACATCAGAGGAGGTTGCGCAATATTATATAAGTAAGTAAATAGACAACCACTAAAGTACAAGTAAAAATAAGTTTATATTCGGTTGAGACAATTGTGCACTTCGTGGTTTGTCAGTATGCGCACAGCTTTAAGCAAATGTGCAGGTCTTTTTTTGGTAACAAAACCGCCCCCTTCTTACCAGCTCCCAGAGAATACGCCTGATGCCCGATCTGGCCAGTCTGGCCTTGCTACCACCCTCAAATGGTGCCCCTCATCTTCACATAGACCCTCCCTAATGTGTATTTAATTTCTTCTATAGTGATTCTTATCCCGCGTATGTGGTGCAGAGTGCTGGAGTGCTTTACAACACACACATATTATACTCATATAAATGTGAAAGTCAATGTATAGGAACTGTTGCTTAAGATAATGGGGCTTGCAATGTGTAATCATACTTTCATCCATCATTCAGTCTTTCATCATTCATTCGGTCCTTCCATCTGTGTGCCCATCCATGTCCATATTCAACCATTTACAAACCTATCCATCACATGTCCTTCCATCCATCATTTCACACATCCATTCTTCAATCCACCCTTTTACTCATCCATTATCCATCCATCCACCCTTTCACCCTATCCATCTGTGCACTCATCCATCCACTCTTCCACCTATCCAGCCATCCTTTCACTTACTCAATCATCCATCCAGTCACTCATCCTTCCACCCATTCATTCATCCTTCCACCCATTCATTCATCCATTTACGCATCCCCCTTTCTCTTTCCCTTAGCCATCCATCCTTCCATCCACCCACCCATCCATCTACTCATCCACTCATGAATCTATCCATTGAACCTATCATTCATCCATCCTTTCATTTATCCATCCATCCTTTCTCTCATCCATCCACCCTTTCACTCCTTCACTCATCTTTCCATCCTTTTTTCCATCTACCTGCCCTTTCACTCACTCATCCAGCCTTACATCCACCCTTTCACCCATCCTTTCACTCGTCCGTCCATCCATTCACCCTTTCACTTATCAATTCATCAATACACCCTTTCACTTATCAATTCATCAATCAATCCATCCATCATTTCACTCATCCATCCACCCATTCACTTGCCCATCATAAACCCTTTCCCTCATCCGTCCATCATTTCACTCATCTATCCAGCCATCCATCCACCCATCCGTTCTCTTACTTACTCACCTTTTCACATTAATTATGAGACTTATCAAGAACTCCACCCTTGCTGTTGTTCATAAAGCAAGGGGTGGGGTGGGGCAGGGTTCACAATGCCCCTGCACATAGGCAATCTGAAAAAGTGGAAGGCATGAGTCATGCATGATGCACAGTGCGTGGACGTGGGGCGACTGTGACATGGTGTTGTTTCCAGAGCTTTAAGTGGGATGAAAACACTAGGGGGTCTCTCCAAAAGGGTGTTTGATGTAATAAAATGTGTGGCTTAAAACCCCTAAAAATCTGTGCTTAATATAATGTGCCGCAAGACTGGTATTTTTGTTGCTTCTGTTATTGCGTCCAGATATATAATACAACAAGTAACGTTACACCTACAACAAGCCAGAACAATTGGCTTTGTCAATGGTTGTTAGTTGCGTAAAATAAAAATGCAGCAACCATGGCTGCTATACTATAACTATATTTCTTTCCTTTGAACTTTTCATCGCCTTCCTTTGGTTAACTGGATTATCACCTAGCAGCAGCATGTGACAGAATGCCCTGCCTTGGGCTGAGGTTGGAGGAGGCCACCACATGCTGTGCCAGCCCAGAATGCCCCATTGTCATTCTGTATGTGGCAGTCAGCCAGCATGCAGAATGACAATGGCCAGATGGGGCTGCTCTTGTGCTCAGAGGAGTGCGAGGCTGGCCCCATCAGGGAGCTGAGGCCTTTTCCAGGGGAACAGCTCTGTTCGCTGAAAGCCTGTCCTCTTTTTAGAAAATATTGTTCTCAGGATTTGTACAATTGGTTTGACTAAATAAGTCAAATACTACCACTACCAGAAGTCACTGCTGTTCAGATGGAACTCCTGAAGTGGAAGATAGTGCCTAGCAGCCATAGAGCTATCTGCCTACCGTCCCAAGAACCTCTCAGCAACTCTCACCTAATGCTTGAATTCCCTTACCTCTGAGATGTGTTCCTTCTCAAGCCCCCAGGTCTCTCCTTAGCACGCTCACTCCTTTCCTCTTCCTTCAGGTGTATTCTTTCTACTCTGTCCTCTAAACCTTTGATGTCTGGAGTCCACCACACATCTATACTGTTTGTTTATTTTCTGCAGAGGGCATTGATTGATTGCAAAAGCACTTTAAATTGGAAAATATGCAAATAAACGCTGAAGGTTGAGAACAGAAGCTACAGTTAAAAAAAACAAAAAAATCGGAGCGAAAATTACGGACAAAAGCTGTCCGTAAAAGGACGTGAGGTCCAATTTACGGACTGTCCGTGAAATTTATGGATGGTTGGTCACCCTATTGTTCCCTCTGGTAAAAGCGTTCGGAGTGAATGTTGGATTTGGGCATAGCGGAAATACTCAGTAGGTGCTAAGTCATATTCTACCTGTAGGGTACTGAAGGGTTTAACTCCCCCCTTCCCCCCCAGAGGTCTTTGATTTGCGCAATGCAGATTAGAACCCATTTGTCGAAGCCTTTTGATCTCCATTGGCTGCCCATGGATTCAGAGTCCCAAAGGGGGGTCGCCAGTGTTAGTTTGTGATGGTCGCCCCGCCCATAGGTGTGCAGCCCAATAATATTTTTTAATGTCCGGAAGGCTTATGCCACCGTCATACCAGTTTAGTGTCAGTTTACTTAGAGCAATTTGTGGCTAACCATCCCAAAGTAAGTCTCTCTGGAGGCCCGCTATTTCTTTAAAGTATTTCTGGGGTAGCGGATCAACAGCGTTTTACAGAGCGTATAATAGGCGGGGCAGGGATATCATTTTAAACAGGGCTGCTCTTCCCAATAGGGTGAGGGGGAGTGATTTCTATCTTCTGATTTCTTTTTTGAGTTGAAGCAGGGACGGGAGGAGATTTTGGGCATAACGGACGAGGGGTGGTGAGAAATAAAAATACCAAGATATTTAAAGCTTGCTGTGTTAATCCGGATCGTGCAATTGCCAGGAGGGGTAGGAGGATCTCCACGCATGGTGAACATTTAGGATTTACCCCAATTAACAGTAAATCCAGAAAATCTACCGAATATTTCCAAGATGTCCAGAACCGCAATCAAGGATTTTCACGAGGAGGCCAGATAGAGTAAGATGTCATCCGCATCGAGTGTAATGCAGTCCTCCCACCCGAGGGACTATCCCAGCCCTCGTATCATCAGGTCCTGTCGGATCCAGGCAGCCAGTGGCTCCAGGGCGTGGGCAAACAAAGGGGGGGGAGAAAGGGCAACCCTGTCGGGTTCCACGTCTGAGTGGAAACGTGGCTGATAATTTATTGTTAACCACCACCTGTGCCAGGAGTGCTTGGTACAGAAGCCGCACCCACTGAGTGAATTTTGGTCCAAATCCTAGTTTAGCCAGCACCGCCCAAAGGTAGGGCCATTCCACTGTGTCGAATGCCATGGTCGCGTCTAGGTACACTATCACAGTTGGTTACTGCAGGGTCCAGGCTCTGCCCAGCACCCCATAGAGTCTGCGTAAGTTCAGGGCCATGTTTCTGTGTGGCATAAAGCCTGATTGGTCCTGGTGTACCAGGGTGCCTTTCACTTTGAGCATTCGGTTAGCCAGAAGTTTAGCTAAAACCTTGGGTTCAGCGTTTAGGAGGGAAATTGGTCTATACGAGGCACAATTAGTCTGGGTCTTCCTTTCTTTATGAATAGCGATTATAGTTGCAACTCTTTGTTCCCTCGGTAAGGCCCCATGCCCCAGTGATTCCTCAAACATCTATTTCAGGTGCCGTGCGAGTTTATCGGGCCGTAGTTTGTACAGCTCGATAGGGATGCCGTTGGGACCAAGGGATTTTTTCGGTTTCAGTGCACATATTGCTTAAACGATTTCATCTGGAGTCAGGTCGCTGGCCATAAAATTGTTGTGTGTTGTGTGATGTAGGGGTGTCCCAGAGTGATGTGGTGGTGTCCCAGAGTGATGTGGTGGTGTCCTAGAGTGATGTGGTGGTGTTTTGTGGCTTGCAGCAGTGTGTGGCGTGCAGCAGTGTGTGGCGTGCAGCTGTGAGTAATGCAGCAGTGTGCAGCATGCAGCAATGTGAGGCGTGCAACAGTGTGAGGCGTGCAGCAGTGTGAGGCGTGCAGCAGTGTGAGGCGTGCAGCAGTGTGTAGCAGTGTGAGGCGTGCAGCAGTGTGAGGCGTGCAGCAGTGTGTAGCAGTGAGGCGTGCAGCAGTGTGAGGCGTGCAGCAGTGTGAGGCGTGCAGCAGTGTGAGGCGTGCAGCATTGTGTCATGCAGCAGTGTGAGTAATGCAGCAGTGTGTGGTGTGCAGCAGTGTGTGGCGTGCAGCAGTGTGTGGCGTGCAGCAGTGTGTGGCGTGCAGCAGTGTGTGGCGTGCAGCAGTGTGAGGCGTGCAACAGTGTGAGGCGTGCAGCAGTGTGAGGCGTGGGGGGGAAAAATGTATTGAGAGAGTGGGGGAACGCGAGCCGACGAAAGAGTGGGGGAGGGGATACTCAAGCCGACGAAAGAGTGGGGGGAAAAAAGCTTGAAAGAGGGGTAAGAAATGCTCGATCCGACGAAAAAAGCATGAGTCAGAGAAGAAAGTAAAATGTGATCCAGAGAAAGACAGGAAATAAGTAACGAGCCATATAGAAAAAAAAAAAAGCTCTCGGCATTGCTGTGGTAGGGGCGGGGGAGTGCATTCCTTTCAAGTCTGTTGCGGGGGGCTTGGGAGCGGCAGCCTTTGAAGTCTGATGCCGAGGCACAGACAAATGGTGGTGTGTGATGTGGCTGGCGAGGATGTGCACGCGCATAGCTCACATGAACTGTACGCGATCCACAGCTAGGTAGACTTTTCTTTTTCGCTTACTATAATCTCGCCTATTTACTCCTGCGGGATAGAATAGGCGAGACCTAAAAAATGTGAGGGCATGGCAACCCGCATTTCTACCCTTCCACCCCCAGTGTGGCAAATAAAAGGGACCCCAACGTAGGTTACACACCAATGTTCCGAAAGTCAGTTTCGTTGTAGGGAGGTGTTTCACCAGGACCAGATCCCACCTCAACCCGTTACCTGCCCAGCCAAACCCGGTAGTTAGCCTGTCCAGAGGATTTCCCACATCCAGTACCTCCCTGTCAGCCATGTGCCTGTGGGGGGCCTCACTCCCAGCAATTCGATCTTTTTGGACTTGTTCTGTTTGATACTCCAGCCAGTCAGCTGCTTCCTCAGGCTGATCAAAAAACAAAATTTTCCCATCCGATTCCACACTGAGACGCACTGGGAACAACATAGAATATTTCAGGCCCTTGCCCCTGAGTTTCTGTTTCACTGCCTTGAAGGATCATCTTTGATGCTGTACACGGTGTGTGAAGTCGGGGAAGAAGGAGATGTCTGCGTTTTCGAAGTGAAGTGGGGCTCCACCCTGGCGTTTTGGAGGATCCCATCTCTGCTGCGGAATGTGAGCACTCTTGCCTGCATCGGTCGTGGGGGGGGGGGCCCAGCTTGAGACGAACCCCGGGACCCTGAGCGCCCTTTCAATGATGAAGAACTTACTGAGGCCCTTGGGTTTCAGGTGTTGCAGCACGAGGTGCTCTACATAGAGGTCTGGGGCCTGCCCCTCAACTTTATCCGGCACACCCAAAATGCGCAGGTTATTGCGACGTAGGCACCCTTCATTGTCGTCCAGCTTGAGTTCAGTGGTTTTACGGAAGTTTTGCATAACTTGGAATTGACCCTGGAGCTGGGCGACGTCATCAATGAGGCTGGCGGTGGTGAGTTCTTCTTGTTTGACGTTCCCATTAGGCTTGGTGAGATCGGCTCTAATCAAGTTGACCTCCATGACAATGGTGTCCATTGCAGTTTTTTCTTTTTTTTTTTTTTACTTTATTTAGCATTTTAAGCAAAAGAAAACAAAGCAGTGCACTGAGCCCAATGATAGAACGACTTGGGTATACATACAGGAAAAAAAAACATGGTTAACCTTCAAGCTGCACAAAAGGTTACGTATAAACCTCACAATTTATAAAGTACACAAATCTAGCCCATGTTGGACCTAGTCGTCAAGAATGTGACCTGGATAGCTCCCGCTCCCTCAATTTCACTAACAATTTCCCAAGCCAACCTTATCAATCTTAACGCGTGTGTAACCTGTCGGAACTCAGGTCGGGCTTACATTATAAAGCGGTACCTTAGCCCACCCCAGTTGGCACGAGCCCCTGCTCTTGTTGTGTAGAGTGTTCCTGTTGATGGGCTGCCAGATAGGCCTTAAAGGGGCCCCATATGTTTCTAGGCCTGGAGGCTGGGAGGACATGACTGCATAGTTCTCACTTCTTGTAGAGCAGGATGCTAAACTCTGTAGCCAGGACTGCACTGTAGGGGCTCTCCTCGCCCCCAGCGTATCGCCAATTCCCTCTTCGCCAATAGTAAGGCGATGGCTGTATACCTCCTGATCTCCTGTACTACGTAGCCCAATAGAGCAATCTCAGGCAGGGGTTTCATCTCTACCTGTACAATCTTGCTAAGTGTGCGATGAACTTCCAGCCAGAATGTGTGAATACGTGGGCAGGTCCAAGCCAAGCGAGCAAAGTCTGCCTGGGGGGATTGACACTGTTGACAGTGATGAGACCTATTGGGGTGTCCTCCAGTGCAGTTTGGCCAGTGGTGGCACCTTCATCATGTCTTTCAAGGATAATTCCTGGTCTTCTCCTCCTTGTTCTCCGGTTAGGGCCCCTCCCGATTTGCCAATTGTGAAGCATATCCTTAGGGAGGGTATAGCGGTCAAGTCTGTTCGTTTGCACCACCCTTTGTCCCTTTGCGCCTGTCCCTCTACTCCTCTCCATCTCCATTTGGGCCGCTTGCTGGGATTGTCTTGATTTATGTGCAATAGCGTCCGTCGGTGAACACAGGTGCGGGTGACGTACAAGATGGTGCAAGACTCTATCTGGGTGTCACTATGTCTGCTTGGACGCAGGTGCAGAGCACCCCAGCAGCACTGGCACAGATCGCGCTGGGTGGTCAAGCTAGGATGACGGTAAGAGTCAAGGGAAACAAAGAACGGCACTTTATGGATTCCTAGGTGTCACTCCACGCAATCTTGGCTTTGGTGTGGGCAGTTCGTATGTTGGGAGAGGCCCGCCACAATGTGTTTTCACCGGCAGTTATGTGGGGTGATCGGCTTTTCCTTTCCCCAAACCCCTTCACTGTCTGTAGTCAGAGTGTGTGCACCTGGTGCAGGGAGCGACCTTTTCTCCCAGCCGTGCAGGGCCCCTATGATGGTCTCTGGGGTTCCCTCCGTGATTGTATGGCTGAGGGGGGGTCCCGGTCCACGGCCACACTACGCCGCTTTCAACACACCTCCAGCCCCCTCCCCTCTGGATCCGCCTTACCTCCCGTAGTGCTGAGTCCAACCGAAGTCACAGGCGGCCTCGTTCGATGCACCGCAGCAGAAAAGGTGCACATATTCCGTCGCGGAGCGCTGAAGTTGCGCTATCGGGTCTGCAATTGGGCACACTAGGCCTCAGGGGCACCAACAGAGTCCATCGCCCCGGGATCCCACCTTCTAATATTAGCGTGGCCGGTGCTTGCCGGGATGGCAGGCCGCGCCTTCGAGATCTCTCTCAGGCAAGGTTTAAAAACCGAATCCCCGGCTCGGCCTCATGTGCAGGCCCACCACCAACCGGTAGCGATAACACCAAGCTGGCGGAGTTGCTGGGGGCGGGGGTTAGCCACGGAGCCTCCGCCTGTGATCAGGTGCGTATTCCCACCGCGGGGAGTCAGGATTGGTGTGCAGGATGTCTGAGGGAAGGAAGGAGTTCACATAGCTGCTTGATTAAGCAGCCATCACGCTCCGAGTCTTGACCACTCCCCCAGAGGAGATCTTCTTAAAAAATTATTTTTTAGTTAGGTAATTGTAATAGTTTTTAGAAACTAGCAGCATAAAGAAAAGGTAAATTGTAATGATGCACCTTTTCTATAGAGGAACCACTTGTGGGGCCGTGGATGTGGAAACAAGTATTTATTAATTTTACAATTGTCAGCAGGAGAGTGCCGGGCGTCCGGTGCTCTCCAGAGTTTTCCCCCGACTCGCGCTTGCATTGCGAGCCCCAAAATGGCTACCACGCGCGCTACATCATGACGTATCGCGCATCAACTAGAGCGTGACTCAACATATCTCCCCCTTTTGCATAACAACAGAAAACATACAGTCTCAATGTGAAGTAAGCTATTTTGCTTCTCCAAGTTCAAAGTCTCGAAATCGGGTAGGCCTCACCACCGCTCTACCTGCTCGTGTGCGCCTTACCGGAGTAGAGGGAACTTCCCTGGGACTGTTCTCTGCTGGGCTCACCACCTTATCCCCTTGAGTACCAGGCCTTTCTCTCCTCGGGGTCTCACTCTCCTCTCCTTGATGTTCTCCTGCCACGGGGATGTCACTGTCTCCCAACTCCTCGCAGCTTCCACCTGCTCCAGGATTTCCTTCTCTTTCCGGGGTGATTTCTTCATTCTCCTGTGGCATCCAGTCTTGTGATGTCCTCCCACTTTCTTCATGGGACCATTGTAGAATCTTATTACATTTGGACATGCGGTCTTGGGACCATACATTTCAGTCGCTGAGCAACGCAGCTCTGTCGTATACTTCCTTTACTTGTAGAGGTTGGCTGTATTTGCTGTCCCCTTTTCTCCGCAGCCGTGCCATTTTGACTCTAACCCATTCCCCTCTCTCAAGGGCTGTTTCTTTCACGTTCCTTTTCCGGTTATAATGTTCAGTGTATATCTTTTGGGCTTTCTCTAGATTGTGCTGCACCACCGCTGGAGACCACTTGCTTGTTTCTGTCTTCTCCTTCCACGCCAGGTTGTCTTTGGTGAAGGGGTCTCTTCCTCTCAAAATCTGGAAGGGGCTATACCCCTTGCTCGTGGGGTTGATACGGTAGGCCCACATCATACTTTAGACCTACTTTTCCCAATCCTTGACCATCGTGATGGCAGCATGGATGGATTCCATTATGACCCTATTCAACCGTTCCACCTGACCATTTCCGGAGGGGTGGTATATGGATGTGTGTTTCGCTTTGATGCCGTTCCTCTCCATCTACTTGTACCACTTCCCCGAGGTGAACTGTCGCTCAGTATGGATCTGGGAATACCTTCTCTGAGGAAGGTAGATGTAAGGAATCTGAGTACTGTTTCTGTGTCCATCTCTTCCTGTATGTGCACTTCCGGCCACTTCGAGTACCTGTCGACGAAGACACATAGGTATTTTGGCGTGCCCTGGGAGTCTAATATAGATCCCAGGATATCTACGGACACCTCCTCCCAGGGATTTATCGGACTGGCAAACTTCTCTAAAGCTGGCCTTAGGGGTGTCAGGGTCTTGTCTGCCCTTTGACACTGATCACAGTTTCTCATGTGTCTTTCTACTTGGATGTCCATTCCTGCCCACCAGTACATTTGCTTTGTTCTCTTCTTAGTCTTTACGATTCCCAGGTGCCCCTCGTGTAGTACTGCTAACAGGTGGGGTATCAGTGTTGTCAGCGGGACTACTTTGTCTCCTCTGTACAAAAATGCCTTTGTCGCCTATAGACCATACCTCTCGCACCTCATAGAATTTCCTGAGTGCTGTCCGTAAATGTTTCTTTTCTGGCCATCCCTGTAGTATACATTCTTTGACCTCTTCGATGTCCCGGTCTTCTCCATACACTTCGGTCCACTCCTGGTTACTTACCACTCTCTCCGGGTCTTCCGTTAAGGCTACCATCTCCTCACTCTCTTCCGCACTGCCGGAGGCTTCTTCCATTGCTGAAGCTCTACTAAGGTAGTCCGCTACCTTGTTTCTAGTTCCTGGGATGTACTCTACATCGTACCTGTACTCTAGCAGTTTCAACGTCATCTTGGCGATGCGTGGCGTGGCGCTCGCATGTCCACTCGATGTGAGGACCTTGACCAGGGGTTTGTGTTTAGTCTTGAGTTGGAACCTCGTTCCCTATAGGAACTGGCGGAACTTCCCCATGGCCCACACTACCGCCAGCATCTCCTTCTCCATTTCGCTAAATTTCTGTTCCGTGGGGGATAGGGACCTTGATGCGAAGCTGAGGGTTTCCATTGTTCCATCCTTCCTTTCCTGCATGAGGACTGCTCCCAGTCCTTTTTCGATGGCATCCGTTGTCAACACTGACCGCCCTTGGGGGTCATATCCTTGTAGGGGTATAGCTTGGCTGATGTCGTTTTTCAGGGCATCAAATTCCTTTTGTGTTAACTCTATCCATGTGAATACGGTTTTGTCCCTAATGAGTTGCCTCCGGTAGTGCGTCTTGGTGGCATAATGTTGTACAAATTTACTGTAGTATTCAGCCAGCCCTAAGAAGGATCTCACCTCTTCTTTGCTGTTTTGGTGCCTGGGCGTCGCAGATTGCCTTCACGTTGGCTTGTTTGGGCGTGAGGCCACGTTCTCCAATCTCATGCCCCAGGTATGTGACAAAGTTCATCCCAAGTCTGCATTTCTTCCACTCCGCTGTTAGGCCGTTGCTTTTCAGGACTCGAAGCACCATGTCCAGCTTCCTATCATGATCCTTTAGATCTTTTCCCATCACCAGTATGTCGTCCTGGAAGTACTGCACACCTTCGATGTCTTTAAATAGGCGGTGCATCAATTTCTGGAATACTGCCGCCGCGAGTCCAAAGGGCATGCGGCGGAATTGGTAACATCCGAAGGGTGTTATAAACAATGTCAGTTTCCGGCTCGCTGGGTGCACAGCTATTTAAGGATAGGCTGAAGTGAGATCAATACGGAGAACCACTTTACTTCTTTCGTCTCTGCCAACATCTCTTCAATGCGGGGTAGCGGGAATTTTTCCACGACTATGCATTTATTTAGTTCTCGTAAGTCTACACAGAGACTGACCTTGCCGTTAGGTTTCATTGCTACCACCAGGGGCGCCAGCCACTCTGAGCAATTTATTGGTTTGATAATTCCGTTCTCCTCCAGTCTGTGCAACTCCGACTGTACCGCTTCTCTTACCGCTATGGGTACATTCCTAACTTTGTGGGAAATTGGCTTGGAGTTCTCCTTGAGGTCTATCCGATGCGTGAATTTTTCTAACTTGCCGACCTTCCCGCCGAATACTTTGGGGAATGCACTCTTCATCTTCTCAAAGTCCAGCCAACGCTCTGGGGCTGTCATTAGCACTTACGTGTCTCCTCCTGGATGCAACTGTATACCTAAGTCACCTTGGTCCATCCATCCTAGGACCGACAGCCCCTTCTCGGCTACATACAATTTGCACTCTGCATGCGCCCTTTGAACTCAAATGTTAGGACTCTGTAACCGACCATCGGGATGGGTTCTCCTGTGTACGTGACTGGTCTTATATCTGGTGGTTCTAGTCGTGGGCCTAGGCTGGGTCTGAAATTCTCATTCCACACTGCCCTTTGGACGATGGTATGCTGGGAGCCTGAGTCCACTACAATTTTAATCTGTACTCCGCCTATCACCATGTCGCATTGTGGCTTGCGGGAGCGTCTGCAATCCATGCCCAGCACCTGACCTTTCACACACAGTTTGTTGTCTTCTTCGCCCTGTTCTCTATCTTCTTCCTCCTCCGGATCTTACGCCACGTACTTCACCGTGGGTCTTCTCATCTTGCGGCGGAATACCTTTTCATAATGTCCCACTATGCCACAGAACATGCATTTCGCACGGAACGCCGGACATCTTTTTTCATGGGCCGCATGGGACTGGCTTCCACACCGGTAGCACATGCTCGTGCTTTCTCTGTTCTGCTTCCTTTGCTGCATGGGTTTTCCTGTCCATCTGTTTGGTCCTTTACTTTCTGCCGCCGTGGCTTTGTTCCTTCCTGTTGGTTCTGCAACATCTACCTTGTTCACCATGGGCCTCAGAGCAGGTTCTCTCTTTGCTGCGTCGGCGCACCTTTTTGACAGTTCTGCCTTTTTCAGCATGGCTATCGCCTCCTTCAGCGTGGCGTCTCCATTTACCCATAGTTTGTCCTGGACAGCCTTATTGGTGGTGTGCATGACTATCTGGTCCTTTATGAATTCATTGTGTAAGACACCGAATCTGCACGTTATCGCCAGCTTCCTTAGCGCGGCAACGTAGTCTTCTATCGATTTGCCAGCTTCCTGTTTCCTCTGCTGGAAATTGTATCTATCAATGGATGTGCACACTGCTGGTCGATAGTGATTGGTCAAATCTTCTATTGCGTGTCTGAATACGTCGTCGTCTGCGGCTTGCCTGGGTGTGGGCACAAGATTCTGGAACACCCTAATCCCTTCTGGGCCTATGTTGTGCAGGAGTATCCTCTTCTTCCTCTTACTGGGGAAGGCTTCTCCGTTCTCGTCTTCTAGAGCTTCTATGTAGTTCATGAAGTACTCTCTCCAGTCCTCCCACTTCATCAGAGTTTCTCCTGGTTTGGGCAAGAACGGGATCGGCGTCGTAAGTGACGATGCCTGCGCACTCATTTCGGCGCATCTCACTGGTTCCGCCCCTAGACCTCTCGGGCTGCCCGGCGTGCTTGCGTCCTCGCTGTGCGCGTGGTTCGGCTTGGGCCCCTCTGCGCCTCCTTCTCCGCTCCTCACTGACTCCGCCAGGGCCTCAATCGTGTGCGGGTGCTTCTCCTAGATTGGCCTCCCACTTGGTGTCCCTTCCTCAGTCTCTTTTTTCTTTTGCTACGGGGTTCACTGTGGGGTCAATTCCTGATTCCCCTATCTAGTCTCCTTCTGTCCCCTGTACCTGGTACTGATATGTTCCTTCTGCTGCTCTTCTACCTGGCCCTGTGCCTCTGCCACGCTCTCCTGCTTCTTCCCCCTGTGTTGGTTCCTCCTTGTCCCTTCTGTAATCTCGTGGAGGTCCTCTGGTATCTGTGTGCTCTACTCCTTCCTGTGCTGGGTTCTTTTTCTTGTGTGTATGCTTCGTTTTTTCCCCCTTATTTTCTCTTCCTTTGGCCTCCCAGCCTTGTCGCCACTGTAATGATGCACCTTTCTATAGAGGAACCACTTGTGGGGCCGTGGGTGTGGAAACAAGTATTTATTAATTTTACAATTGTCAGCAGGAGAGCGCCGGGCGTCTGGTGCTCTCCAGAGTTTTCCCCCGACTCGCGCTCGCGCTGCGAGCCCCAAAGTGGCCGCCACGCGCCCTATGTCATGATGTAGCGCGCATCAACTAGAGCGCGACTCTACATAAATGACATACAGAATAACGTGTACACATTAGATATAATATTTATTCATATGTATATAGTCAATTGTTAATACAAGCAAAAACCGTGTACACAAATTTTATCTAGAGTTAATCATATATTAATTTAGGATACAAGACTACATTAATAAAAGTTTTATATATTTAAATGTTTTTATTTAGGTGTATACATGTAAGAAGATTTCAACAATAATATCACTATAATGTCTGTAAACTTATGAGGAGGAAAGAGTGGCTAAAACTCTACAGTATGTATGAATAGTTACTTTACAATGTAGTCTCTGTTATTATGTGGCGGAGCTCTGCATGATGCGTTTGTTTTGCCTATTTTATGTGAAGATAATGAGATTCATGGGAAAAAGTTCTAAAACCTGATAGATTTTTTTATCACATGGGCCATCAAGCTATTTACAAGAAATCTTTCATGCACCATAATAACATAACTGAAATCCTTCTTCCAATGTACTCCTTTTCCAGCTGCTCTCCTCCAGATCTCACATGTGTTTCCTTCTTGTTTCAGTTAACCTGTGTTGGTGTGGGAGATGTATGCAACAAAGGAAAGGTAAGATGTGTGTGCAGATTCTTGTATTGCGCACACCTACCCAGGCAGAGGCGGTGCACTCCTTTGTGTCCATCCCCTTAGATGGAAAGGCTGGTGACAAGTGCTTTTCTTTTTGGACAGATGCCCGCAGGGGCATAAGGAGGGGGCTAGAATAGATAGGGGTCCACGGAGCTCAGTTAGTTGTTAGGGTATTTAATTGGTGTGGGTAATGTGGGTAATCAACACAAACATGTGTAAATCATTTTATTTCCTCAAGCACCAGTGATTGAGATCCAGGTTGTGAAAATTATGATTTTCCCTATGCAAATGATTTTCTGTGTAGAGGCAAAGTCAATACATTTGTCTTTCGAAACGGAGTATTATAATTCGCTGTATGGTAGGACTCAAGTAATACCTCATTGACCTAAAAAAGGCAGATAGGGATTCCAGACTGCTTGCATTTCAGGAAAGCTAGGACCTTGCACTTCCAGATGAAACATCCCTTTCATAGTTGGGCCTAGGTTCATTTACATAAGGTTGGTCCACGGCTGGAATGGCATAAACAAGGTGAAAATACAAGATGGACTGGAATAAGGCCCAGAACAATTGCCAGTGGCTGAGATCAAGTTAAACATTACACCCATCACTTTGTGTGCTGTCTAATTCTCAGTGCACTGTTGTTGCATTACACTTCCCAGTTGTCATTGAGAATGGCAGAGCTCAAATTGTTAAACCCCTGCGAGGTGAACTCCTGGTGTCGCAATTCATTGAGTGGTTACTGACAAAAGTTAGAGTTACACCAGGTGAAAACTGCCCCTTGTTTACTTACATTGTGTCTTTGACAGTGCTGACATTTTGGGGACAAAGCAGCAGCCCTGAGGACTGCTCCTCGAGTTATGACCTCTTTCTTTTCAAGGATTGTTGCTCGCTGTACAAATGTTTTACAAACGCTAAAGCTGGGACAGTGGTCTCCAGACCTTTTCTGGCTTTGCACACTGCACTCTTGTTGTGCATAGTGTACAGCTGATTTCTGATTCATGAATATTAATGAGGTAAGACAGTGTGTGCCTCTTGCATCCTTTGCTGCTTGAGGATTACGGTGCGAGCATCATATTTCTGATTCTGACTTAGAGTGAAAATGCTTCTTCCTTGCACACTTTGGCCCTCGTGACAATTGTCCCAGAAAATGAGCTGGTATTTTCCCTCCCACAGAATTGCCAATGTTGGGGGTACTGCTAACTACTTTTGTGGGAATAATTCAGCCCTTGACAAGTAGGACCCTATGCGTCTGCTAAGAATTTAGGAATTACTGGATAAATCAGCAATTTTGGGATCCATTTCATTCAGTAATTCCTCATTTTGACCCAGACTTTCGCCAGGAAAGGTTTGCTGTTTTCAGTAGTCAATATGTGGGTGAAAATGAACAGATACATGATTTTCCTGTGGATCTATTGATTCAGATGAGCTGGTAACTACAGTCACATGGCCCCATCGAAGTAAAGGCAACTTGAAAAGTGGGCCATTTTGGACAGCTTTCTCAGCATAGAAAATCCGTTATATTATCATAAGTAATTGAAAGCAAATAACACCAATAAAGAAATAGGCAATTTCCCCAATTGGAGTTAATGTTTGTTGCTGTGTGGCACTTGTGATACATGGTCAGTTAGATTGAGAAGTGCATACTTGTAGTATAGTGAGGTAGTTTGACTTTCTGATGAAAAAGTTTTAGTTGAGAAGGATAAGACAAGGGAGCTACTAAACAGGATTATTGAGAGGTATAAAATTGGCCACCATTACTTTGGTGAGGGAGACGAGCATTGGCAAAGCCAATAGGTCTCGCCTATGCAAGAGCTATTGGCTGTGGCAGTATGTTTTAGCCATGCTGTACATCAGATTGCTTGCTGTTCAGCATTGCTAAAGGTTAGTGGCCTAAAGGAGAGTGTTGTGTCGTGGAGTGGGGTGTCGTGGAGGGATTAGAGGGTTGTGGAGTGGCATAGAGTGTTGTGGAGTGGGGTAGAGCGGAGTGGAGTGGAGTGGAGTGGCGTAGAGGGTGTTGCATAGAATTTTTAGGGTAGAGCGGAGTAGATTGTTGTGGAGTGGCATAGAGTGTAGTGAGTGTAGTAGAGAGGCTTGGCACAGAGTAGAGCATTGTAGGGTGGAGTATCATGGAGTGGTGTGGAGTAGTGTGTCGTAGAATAGAGTGGAGTAAAGTGGCATTGAAGGAGTTGTGTGGAGTGTTGTGTCGTATTGTCATGTCGTAGAGTGTCGTGTCGTAGAGAGGCCTAGAGTGAAGTGGCATAAAGTGCAATGGTGCAGAGCAGATTGGCCTAGAGTGCGTTGGTATTGAGTGCAGTGACATAGAGTGTAGTGACAGAGTGATGTACAGTACAGTGGTTTAAAGTATTTTAGTATGACTCTTCAAACCCAAGCAGCCATTTTATATGTAGTTCTTGAGGTTCTTGCTAAGGGTGTCATATGATACTATGCCTGAACACTTACCAGTCTGTAATCAACTGCTGAAACACAATCTAAAAAAAACTACATGCCTAGATTTTAAGTTGAAAAAACAGCCTTTTAAATTCGTTCAGAAATTGAAAAAGTGATGGATCTGCCTAATACTTTAAGAAAAAGGCGTTAAGGTGTACTCTGTTTCAACACACAACTACAAGACATACACATAATGACCATTTATATAACACACACCATAAGTTGAATACTTTTATGATGATACATATTTGCCATTGCATCCTATGCCCACTGGTAGGCATTTCGTAAATCTTTGAAGAAGGAAAGTTTCTGTCAGCCATTCAGAGATTTTAACTTAAGTTGTATGCAGATCATTGCGTCTGATGTTATTTGTTATGTGCAGGGAGCACAAGGATTGCACCAAGCATTTAGTTGATTCACTGCGGATACCCGATCAGTGGCAGCTGTTGCATTTCTTTATTCCGCTTCTGGTTCATGATCACAGGAGCTCCGAGCTCTGCCTTTTTAGGCTTTTTCTTTTTGGAAGAATTCTCAAACATTCTCAAAATAACTGCACTTGACATTGTTTTCTGACAAAAAGAAATAGGGTTCATCACAAGATGCCTCCACTGTCTTACGAAGTGGAGTCTCTGTGGTAGAAAAGAGACCAAAACAGACCCTCACAATGTCTGTATTGTGTGCCTTCCTTCCTCCCATCATTCAAACTCTTTTAAATTTTACAAGGAAATGTCCAGGAGGACATTGAAGGACAGGAATAAAATTTCAGTACTTGGGCTGCCGGAAGTACCAGCAGAAGCGTTCAAATTTGGCATCTTAAAAATCTGAGGGATGTGAGAGAGTGCCCCCCCTACCACATCTTCTTCCATCATTTCAGGGACCCCTTGGTACAAGGTAAAAAGTGTAGGTCACCCCTTTATTACAGTAGAGGGTTGGTTCACCGTTGAGGCAACAGTCAACATCGAAGAGGGAAAGATATGTCAGTGTCAAAGTTTAGAAAGTCGAGGAAGATGACATCTGGCCGGTCTTTCCAATTATCTGTGGACTGGGTCCGTAAGATGAAGAAGCGGATATTGCGGCATATACTGGATTCAGACTTCTCCAGGACATACTCACCATTCTGAGCTGTCTGAGCTGGGCAAAGCTGTCTTCTGCTTTTGCTTCCAGTTCATGTTTTCCAGCATGGAGGGGCTTTCTGGCTCCAGCTCCTACTTCATTCTTCTCCACCCGCTTTAAATCAACATCCCTGCTTATTAGATTAAAAACATTCCACAACAAGCAGTGGGGCAGAAAGTTTAAATCCCAGTCTCGAGAACTGGAGATAGCCACAGCAGCTAATTTCCTTGGTTTTGAAAATGTAGTTGCAAACTCTCTCAGCAGGGTAATTCAGGAGAATCATGAATGTCTTTTGTGAATGGGTCCCAAATGGATTTATTTACAAAACATAGAAAAAAGGAAATGTGTCTGTTAATAATCCAATTATCACCATGAAGGCACTCTAAGGAATGCTGTTTTGATAATCTGGCTAAATGACTTTGTGTATGTAGTTCCTCCAATCCCCTGATTATCTCAGTCATCGTCAAACTAACGTGCGACAAAGCAAGGAGTTTCTTAATCGCTCTTGAGTGTGTAAGTCAATGGTGGTTCACCAACCTACTGCATCTATTCGAACGTCCACACAGGAGGATGACGGTTCCACATCTGCTAATTTGAAGTATTTATTCAAGTTTACAGTAAAACCACCAACCCTTCAAGATCGCGATCAATTCCAAAGTGACTGTTGTTCTGTGCAAACTCCAGAACCTTCAGCTGCGTGGAACCCCACATCTCGGGATGACTTACCTGACATTCCACGCGTAGCAACTGATCCAACCTAATAAAAGTAACACATTTTTCCCCTTTACCATTTACAATACAAAAAAATCAAAAATCTAAATAAACTCAAATCAATAATATAAGATTAACGTTTTAGTCAAAATACAAAGTTACTCAGCAGTTCATAAACGTGAACACACATTGAAACAAACTGCCCTCATACTCTGTCTTGGATAAATATATCACAAATTTGCATAGCATTAAATTATTAATTATATACTGGTTCCTTGTTTTATGCTTCACCAGTACATAGTCTATGTGCCACCTAGGATTGGCTTTCATTCTTCTTGCCCCTAGCTCCTCAGCACAATTTGAATCTGCACTGGTATGATTTCTATTCTGCACACTTTGATAAATAGGATCCCCCACTTTCACAAACGTTGACATGCTTCACACATCAACGGAATTTAAAATAACATTTTCTTCATAGAATTTATTACGACAGGACTCATGAATATCGACCGTCCATTTTATATCATTCCAGGTCTTTTCACCAACACTCTGTAACCTATTTCCCACTTACTTTCATACATGCAATTCTTTGCATCAAAAACATTTTTTTTTACTTGTCTTGACATTTCAATCTAAGCAAAACTAGATCATCTCTGGAATATTGTTCCTCTACTTCAGTATTCAATTTTAACCAAACTAGGTTCCATTTACAGTAAGGCTTCCTACTTCTAAGTGAGGCAAAAGGTGTTATAGATGTCACAGTACAAGATGTACCCCGATGAGCCCACCAGACTTCTCTCAACACATTTTTCAGAGATTTCTTATTAAGAAGCCCACTGTGCACAACTCTTCACTGTCTTATTCATACTCTCTGTTAAACAGTTAGCGTGAGGTGAATGAAGAGCTCTCTTAAAGTGTACAATGGACAATTCTTTGAGAAAAGTTCCCATTTCCTGGTATGCAAATTGTACCCCATTATCAGTGACAAGACTTTTGGGAATACCTTCCCTAGAGAATTCCTCTCTCAAGAATTCAATAACTGTTCTGGTATTTACTGAAGACACATATTTAGTGACTACCCACTTTGATGTGCAATCTACCAGTAGTATGACATATCTTTAATCCTGATCCATTAAATCAAAGAGACCAGCAATGTCTAAACCCAATTTACTCCAAGGCTCTAATGGACTTATAACTGGAGACAAGGGTACTATGTGCGTTTTCTTTGTCTTGTCATTGTTTGCACAATTCAAATAATCTTTTACAACTTCTTCCACCTCATGATCCATTCCAATGCCGCCATTACCAGTCATGTAGTCTTTCCTTTGTCTTGTTCCTTCCCAAATGCCCTTCAAGCAAGATGCTTGAAAGCATATTGGGAACTACACCCAAACAAATTGCCTGCTCATGACATTCACACTATTATTGTTCTATCCGATAAGAGTGATACACCCTTGTAGAGAATAGAATGAAAATATTCCTAGACTTTGTATAATAATCATGGGTTCCAGCAGAAGTGGCCTCGGAGCCGCGTTGTTACAAGAGAGAGATGCTTAGGAAGTTGTGATGCAAACACCTGTAGGGTTGTACGTGAGACAGTGTTCTTATTCTGTAAGTGAATGTTAGTCACTTACTTCCTAATTGGGTGCTCACCATTTTAGAGCAAACACCGAGGGAACTGAATTTACCCTAAATACGATCCATAAATCTTTAGTTGATCTGTCCAGTACCAGTGGTGGAGCACGTGGTACTTCAGGATTACAAAGCAGCGATATACGTAGCAGGAGTATTATTATAAATGCTAGTTTGTGCATGGTTTAGAGAATGTCCTTGCCAATTTATTATCACACTTGCCTATAAAGAAGAGACTGATTGTAACACAAGGTTTGATATTGATGAGGATAATGAGTGCATTGTCAGTCGGATGGAAATTGTTTTGAAGTTGGAACAGGCGTGGTGACATAGTGGAGAAGATCAAGTGTTGAGTAAGGCAGGTTGGCCTCACAGGAAGAGTTTGTGTGTGGAAGAAGGAGCACATTGGCATGAGGCTAATGACTGTCCATTGATGGTCTTTGGTTATGATAATGTGATTACTGGCAATCCCTTCACAATACTTAATACGATTCTAGAACTAGCTTAGGAAGGTCACATTGGCATCCATGCTATAAGGGAATTGCTAATTCAGCCATATTCGAGAGGATTTCTGGTGGTATGTTAAGATAAATATCTGTCAAACATTATGTACCACACTGCATTGTGTGTGAACTATGCAACAAATCTTAGTTTACCAAAACCTGTCTAGTGAGAGCAGTGGAGACTCCTGCTCAGCCATAGAGCAGGTAGGCTCAACATTGTGGGACACATTTAAGTGCTGGGGTCATTCCGCAAGCAGGAGTAGAGAATGAATGATGTACCACTGGGAGGACGGAGGTAAGGATTTTAAAGACTGTGAGCACCAAGATTGCAAGTGGCGTTGTTTGTGATGTATTTAATTGGAAGCTATCCAGAGGAGCTTATAGCCAGTATTGGCTCACAATTGCTCTTTGGAGTGATGAAATGATATTTGAAGTCCATGGGTATTCGGTATGTGAAATTTAAATATGTCAACCAAAGATTAAGTGGCTACTGGAGGGTTTCAACATGGTGGTTAATGATCAATTACTGATGCAAATGTTAAACTGTACAGCCTGAAGAAAAGTTTTGAAGTGCATGTTGAGGGACATCAACTAAATCTCGTGTGAGTACTGCGGTTGCCTCCATTTGTGATGGAGAGAGGCAGCGCACCTAGTCTGTTGATAAAAGAATCGATGTTAAGGAAGAAGGGGCATAAGGTTAGTGATCCAGAGTAAGTATGTGGAAGAAGATGGAAGGCTGCAGTTGTTGTTCTGAATTATGTGATACTGAAGAAAAATGGCTTGGGACATAAGAGTGTAAGGCGTTTTACTAGTTCCAACAGAGTGGAAAACGTTAGTGGTGGTGTTTTGGTGTTCTATGGTGCTAGAGTATTGACAATGTGCAAGTTGCCCATGGTACTTGAGAGTAAAGTGTAGAAGGTGTGCAAGAAGTATATGTGTCACGGTCACATGACTCGTTCATCCTCAAGTGATGGGAACAATGGTGGTTGTGCAGGTGTGCTAGCTTCGAGGACAGTGATAACCAAGCTACAACATTTTGTGATCATCTAAGATTGTGCAAGGAGCATCTGTCCTTCTGTAAGTTAGTTAAATGCTACTGTAAATATACTTTGGGTTTCGTGATTAGGGTGGTACTTAATAGTACAAATTTCCGTTACTGTAGTAGTGTAATTTCTATCGGATTTATAGAGCAGTAGAAAGGGGATATATTTGGTGTTTCTTATAGCTTGGTTACAAATTCGAGGGAAGGGAGTGAAAACCCCTGGTGGGATATCATGTCCCTCAATCACGACTAACCAAGTGTTCCAAGAAATGGGTGCTGGGATGCATTTTTTTTAACCAGATTTCACCTGCTTATAATAGATGGTAAATGAGAGCGGTAGTACGCATGGGATAGAGAATACCGTGTGGTATTTGAGGTAGCTGTGCACTCTACAAATGCTGGTATTTCATTAATTGTATTTATTATGTCTCCTTTTGCTTCATTATGAGTGCTGTGGAGTCCATTGAATGATGTTGGCGCACTGCAGAATACAATTCCCGGCTGAGATTTAGGGCATCGCTTACAATTATAACAGATCAACCAAAAATGCTTAGTAATTTGAGCTTTTCTGTGCCTGAAATGCAAGATTAATACCCGCGTACTGTTGGAAGGGATGTAATAGCAGAGAGAGGAAAAGAGGTAAAGCTGAATAGGGAGGGTACAAAATTACCATAAACGTACTTGGATCTGTAGGTAACAAAGGGTGGATGGCGAGGGTTAAACAAAGAGAGGTCAAGAGGGCATCACATTAATTGTGTGAGAAGGTCGGGGAAGAAGGGAGACCAGGTTGTAGCCTAAAGAGAGATCAGAGAATGCACTTTAGATGGGGTCTAAGTCTTTGTTAAAATGCTTTCTGGCCCGATGTTTATGATGTCTTATTGTTCTTAACTTAATTTTTAATTGGATTGAATTACCCATTTAATGAATTTTTAAATTGTGCGTTTGAATGTGAACTTTTATGGTTCTATAAGCCGAAAAAAGTATTGAAATGAAATGAGATCAGAGAACAAATTGGTGAAAAGAAGCAACCGGGAAGACAGAAAGGGAATGCAAAGATCTTGCCGGGACAGTGCACAAAAAAGCTGCACATTTCTAAACTGTGACATATAGCATAATATGAGTCTATGCCACAAAAAGCGCCTGCCGGTGAATGCTTTGAAATGCTCTCCACACGGCCTATTTATATTTTTGCTGTTTGTGTAGACTATAAACTGTTGTAACAAAATGTCTAATAACTATCCGTTTTATTAATTGCTGAACAATTGTTCATTTTACATTTATAAAGCCTTGCATCCTGTTTATGCTACTTCAGAACGAGAACCCTAAAATAAAATGAAATAAAAAGAAACTAACCCAAATTAATGAAAACTGGGTGTGTCTTCGATTCCGCTGGTCCGTAGGGGGGTTAAATTCGTGAATTTGTATCTAAAGGAATTATAAAGAATTGTAGAAGAAAACCAAACAATTTGATATACTGTTTTATGATGATGGTTTTTAAGATGAGGATAATGTTGTGAAGCATCACGTTTTGGATAGGTCTTTGCTTTTACGAAGTTTATCCTAATGAACGAAGATTCTATTTTTTTATATCGGATGTTATATTGGATGTTTTAAGTAATGTAATGATATTATATAGTGTAATGGTTTTAAAAGTCCGAACATTTGAATACATTTGACTTTGACTTCAAATTAATGAAACCTAAAAATCCGCCTTGAAGCAGCAGCTTCTTGTGCTGCTCCTCTCTGTATGTCACGCTACACCTCACTCTTTCTTCCCGTCATCCGTCAGCCTGGGTTTATTTTTTTTTAGCTTTTCCATATATGATACAAACCAGTGCGTATCCTGCCCGGCCCCAGATCTGTCCAGTTATTACTTTTCCTTAAGTCATGTGACTTCCTCCCACAGAATTTCGTTGTGGCTGTGAGCGCCGAGGGCTGGTTCCATCTCTTTGACCTGACGGCTGCAGCGTCGAAGCTGGACTCCTCGGGGCACCACGACTTCCTGCTCGGGGACGAGCAGAAGGCGATGTACATGCAGCACATCCCCGCCAACACCAAGGTCATGCTGATCAACGACATTGGTGAGCGCTCCCAGGGAAGAAGGCAATCCTTTCCTTAACTTCCAGTCAAATCTATGTTGCATACCGGAGGTATACATAACCACAAGTTAAAATACATAGCAAATAGATAAATACAATAAATTCTTCAAATTCACTTAAAAAGTACTTTGAAATGTAATCATTAAGTACAGTAAAACATGTTTTTCTTTGAATGAGCAGTAAAAAAAAAAAAAAGAGGCAGCTACAAATCAGACATCCTTGCAGCATAATAACTGCATGTATACGAGGACCACCTTGCATTGAGCCAAACTTCCCTTCTTTAACAATTGTTTTACGAACTGTTTGTTAAAAATCATACAATATTTGCAAAAGAACAAGAAATACAGCAAAATGTGTTTGGAAATACCCCCACAAGGGCAGGCAGTTGTACATAAATTAAGTAGGCAGCAGGACACGTCTTCCAGTAGTTAAGTTGAATTTATTAAGTTACAAAGAATAAGATAAGACAGCAGAGCACAAAGCTCACAGCTGACCAGACCAACTGCCAGGGCTAGAATCCCAACACACCAGATAGAACACAGGTAGGTAAGAAGCTAGAAACACAAAGAAAGGACTAAAGACACCAAGAAGCCATATAGAGCTAAGTATGAATTTACAACACATCTTCCCCCCTTACAAACAAAACATATATGAAAACCTCAAACACATAAGAAGATAAAGCATGGAAAAAACAAAGAAGAAAACGTATAACACTTAGGAGGTCGAAGACCTCATGAACTTCCAGAACAGGGAGAAAAGAATCAGGATCAAGAAGTGAAATAAGATGAAGATCACTATGACCACCTTCTCCCCTTCAATAGACAAAAATGAAGAGCCAGTCCACTCTCTACGCTCCATCATTGTGGCCACCGAAAAACAGAAATAAAGAGTTTACTTTCTCCAATAATAATTGTCCACCACAGATATTCGCTATTTTGAAGGTAGAACAGTTCTGGAAGATTACTCCCGAAGAAAATTTGGATCTAGACTTCTTTCAGTCCAAAAGGTAATTTTGAACCAGGTGTCAAGGTTCTGGGTCTTTCCTTCGGGTTAAGAGCCTCAGATTGTTTTCAGGCTTCCGAAATCTCTTAAATTTCATTTCCCAGTTGAGATGCACTACTGTGTCCCAGAAGATAACTAAACAAATATTGAATAGTGGCCGCGCTGAAACAATATAAAAGCAACCTATCTCATCTCCCCATGGTCCATGACGGGTAAAGCTGCAAACCATCATCTGCTTTCAAGTTACTGTAATGCTGCGCAGTCATTTTGTGACATACCATGCCTTCCCTCAGTTTACATCTGTTCCTCATGAAGAGGGATTTGACTTCTTCTTTTTATGTTCCCTTTGAGGATGAGAAGGGGCGAGTGGAATAGCTCCGAATATCCAAAGTCAGTCAGAGAAGATTCCACAAAAGCTTTCAAGCAATGGCTCTATTCTTACCCTGCAACAGGCAGTATTTAATAATGCCCCTATGCAGAATTGCCTCTGGATTAGCCCCTTTCAAGACCCATTATAAGACTGGAGCTAATTTGATGAGTCCTTCCAGGTCCGGCAAGCCAAGCTCCCCATGGCAAATAGTGTGAGCTAGTGGGCGGCTGGTGCAACATAGGGGTGGCTCCTCCGCTAAGGTGGAGAAGCATCGCACCACAGTCTTTTAGCACTGCAAAAAAGGAAAAATAAAATGTTAATACCGCAAGGCTATTATCATTTTATTTTTCAGTGCTGAGGCAGTTTTGCGGGTCGGAGCTGGGCAGTGCAGGATGGAGGAGTGGTGGCACTCTCTAAGTGCTCATGAATGTTTGGCTGTCCGTCTTGGGCCAGCCAAACAGTCATGCGCCCTTTGCATGTTCTCGACCCAGGCTGTATTACAGCCGGGGTGTAGAACATGCCAGGCTCCCATTCCCTGTCGGAGCGCCGAACCACGGCTCACAGACTAATCCCAACACTGCAATGGAGCATTGTGATTGGCTTAGGGTAGCCTGTGTGCCTCCTGTTAACACAGAAGACAGGAAGAGAATGGAGGAGAGGCGGCTAGCTGGCTGGTATGTGACCTTTAAAAAAATAAAGAACTTAAACCCCTCCTTCCTCCTTCCCCCTCCTCCTTCCCCCCACTCCATCCCACTATTGCTTCCCAGGAGCAGCCGCCATTGGTGCAACAAACATTTCTGCAGGTGATTTTCCTCAACCTGGAAGGGTAAGGGGTATCCTAGTTATTCAAATAGCCCCAGACTCTCACACAATAACTAGCTACTGAAATGTACTGAAACCTGTATATAGACAAACTGGGAGTCAAGGGCTTACGATCAGTTGGCCATGGAAGACTCAAAAGTCTATCATCCTGAATAATTTGCTGTACTAGCAGAGAAGTGGGAACCCCATGTGCCTATAAACACGAATACTATATAAGGGAAGTTGTACACATGTTTTAAAAGATTCACATTCTAGAAATTAAATCCTGCTGCTCTTAAGACCGCATGCTATAATCGGAGATTTGCCAAAGTAATTATTATTTTTTTTTAATTTGTTTATTGATATTTGAACAATTTACAATAAGACCTAGCATAAATGGCACGTTCAAGGTGATGACAGTACAGTAACTTTAAGGCAAGAACACATTTAGCAAAGGCGTCAGCACCCCCCAGCCCCAGTTCAAATTGACATCACGTCTATAAAATGCCATCACCCTCTCCACTTCACTATATTTACCAATGCACACTCCTTCCTTCCCAATGTCGGTATCCAGGGCACAATCCTGGCTGTCTAAGGCAAAGTCTCTGCGTCTTCGTGTAGTGGTACATCCTCTTGTGTGCCTTCAGTTTCTATAAGTGAGTGTGTGTGTCACTTGAGTCGCCGTCCCCACGTACAGGCCTCCTCTCCAGGTACAGCGCCCAGTAATTCCTAGGTCGTTGCGGAGGGGATGGGGGTGGGGGGGGAGGGGGAGTACAGCAATATAGCATGTCATTTGTCCACCTAGCCACCGTCGGGGTTGGGCCACGCATCCAGGTGAGTGCAACGCATCGTTTGGCTATTAAAAAGGCCATATCTACCAGTCTCCGTAAAGCCGGTGCTATGTCTTTAGAGTATCCCAGTATGGCTAATAGTGGAGAGGGGATTAACGATAGGCCAGTGATTTCATTCACTTCTTTGTACACTGCTAACCAGAAGTCTGCTACCTTCGGGCATAACCAAGCCAGATGTAGGAAGTCCGCTGATTGTGCTCTACACCTCTCTCAGCTTGGACTCTCTCGCAAGCCGTATCTGAACAGCCGTTCGGGGTATAATAGACCCTATTAAGGAATTTAAAATGCAAAAATGCAATAGGCGGTGTCGGCCGTTAAGTGATACTTTCTTAACGCTAGCACAACAGTATCCCCATTTGTCTTCTGGGAGGTCAGTGTTCAGATCCATCTGCCACGCCAAACGTGGTTTCGCATAGTGCGTTGTCCGTTCTGTCTGCGTGATTCGATAGAGAAGTGATTTTAACTGGGTTGGTGTCTTGGTGGAGACTATGAAGTCGTACGTTAATCCCACCTATGGCTCCGTCATGTCCTCTCCCAGCAGTTTCCGTAGGGCTTGTCTCACCCTGTGTAACTGAATACGAGGAAGAACAAAGGCACTCAAGCCGCCTCCCGTATCTATGTCCTCCCAGGCGCGAGCCTTGCCACATGGGGAAGAGGTCAACCATGGTGGTGAGATTCAATTTTGCAAGCGCAGATAGGACACCCCTGTCTCTGCAGGGGCTAAGCCAAGTGCACCAAGACAATTTTGCCTTCGGGCGTACAGTAGTGAGCAAGCCTGGGCATACATTAAGTGATGCCAAGCATGCGTCACAGCGTTTAGTGAGTCTAAGATGCCTGTCTGCCTATCTCTGGGTTGGGTAAGCAGCGCCGGTAGTGGCGTTGGATCGGCCACTACTCCCTCAATTTTCAAGTGTGGAGCATCCATTGGGCCATGCATCCAACCATATGCGTGCACACCCTGGGCAGCACGGTAATATAATTCAAAGTCCGGGGAATGAAGGCCGCCCTCCTCGTAGGGGCGAACTAGGATGTCCCAGGCCACCCTGGGGCTGTTTACCGGCCCAAACCAGCCGCAGTACTAGTGCATGAAGTTGTCGGAAGAACATGCCTGACAGTACCATTGGGATGTTACTGAAAAGAAATAATAATCGGGGAAGTACTATCATCTTCAATAATTCAACAGTGATAAGGGAAGTTCTATCCATTCATCAATCGCATCTTCCAATTTGGAGATCGCTACCCCATAGTTCTACCTCAGTACCACCTCCGAGTCCGTGTGTAACCGTATACCAAATAGCGTACCGATTCTGTGGTCCACTGTATGGGGTAATCCGAGTCGACTCTCTTGGTGGCAGGGGTAAGTGGGAACATAACGGTTATGCCCCAGTTCACGAGTATCCCAGACAGCAAACTGAATAGCACTACTTCTCTCAGCACTCTCGAGAGGTTTTCCTCTGGTTTCCGTACATATAGTAGGGTGTCGTCCGCATACGTGGACACTATCAAGTTGTATCCAGGGAAGCGAATACCTCAGTGGCTATGGTATTCCCGCAGAGCGCATGCAACCAAGGCGTACAGGAGAGGGGAGAGAGGGCAGCCCTGCCTGGTGCCACGACCTATCAAGAAGGGCTCAGTTGTGAGCGATCCAATGCGTACCCGCGCTGTTGGGGAGGAGTAGAGCGTATTCAATAGTTGGAGAAAGAGGTCTCCAACGCCCATGCGATGGAGTACTAGACAAAGGAAAGGCCACTCAACAGAGTTAAAGGCCTTTTCCATATCAAGGAAGACAGCACCTGCAGGCACATCTTGCCGTGTATGTTGGAATGCCGAAAATACAGTGGGCAGGTTATATGTCAAATTGCGATTGGGGACAAAGCCCGCCTGTTCAGGAGCAACTAGTGTAGGAATTAGGGGGCTGAGACGGTTTGCAACAATCTTTGCGAATATCTGCGCGTCCACATTTAACAGCGACAATGGCTGATAAGAGGCACAATCTCCCGGGGGTTTATCGAGTTTAAGGATGGCCACAATAACAGCTTCCCTCATCGTTGGTGTCAACGTCCCACTCTCCGCCATCTGTTAGATCAGCGTCATCAATTTGGGTATCAATAAATCCGGGAACGTTTTATAGAATGAGGCTGGGAAACCATCACTGCCCGGAGCGCTTCCTGCCTTCATGGATGACAATGCCCAAACGACCTCTTCTCTCTCAAATGGGCGCACCAAAAATTCATGATGAGTGTCCGTTAGCCAGGTTAACTTAATGTGCGTTAAGTAATCAAGAATGCGGTCCTCTGGGACCGGGCCTCTAGTGGCATAAAGATTTGCATAGTAATCCTTAAATCGGTCCGCCACCTGAGCGTCCGACAGTTCCTCATCAGTCTGTGGGGATCTCCGTATCGGCGCCGCCGCGCCGTGTCTGCGCTGTCTGGCAAGCTTGGCCAAAACTGCCCCAGGGCGCTCTTCCTCCCCGTACGATCTTGCAATGGCATATTTCCCCAAGTGTTTCACCTCCGCATCCGCTTCATCATGATATTCCCGCAGTGTTTTCACAAGTTCCTGAGTCAACTCAGCACTGAAGTCTCTATGGCGGCGCAATTCAATATCTTTCAGTTTACTTTCTAGCAACGAAAAACGACCACGGATGGACCTAAGGACGCCCGCATGTTTCGAGATAGCTATGCCTCGTATATAAGCCTTAAAGGCTTCCCAAACTGTCAAGAAGAAGTCAACCGAGCCTACATTTCTTTCAAAGAATTCTTCGATGGCTGACGCCAGCTCATCTCTGAATGCGTCATCCAGAAGCGCGTACGGCAGAAAGCGCCATGAGAACGGCGGAGGCCTGCGCGTCTGGGCTTTTAGCGTAACAAGTACTAGGGAATGATCCGAGTAGGTGCGGGGTAATGTCACGCATGCCTGTACCGTGGAGAGGAGGGCCGAGGAAAGAAGCTAATAATCTATACGAGTGTGAATTTTGTGTTGCATTGAGTAGTGCGTGTACCCCCTTGAGTCTGGTGTCTAGCTCTCCATACATCTTGCAAATCCATTCTGGTCATCTCAGCCTCCAGCGCACGGGCAGAGACTGAGGGGTGTCTGTCAGGGCCATCCGAGCGATCCAGCGCCGGCTGACGTGTCATGTTGAAATCGGCACCCCACAGGACGTGTCAGTCTCCAAGTTCTCTAATTGTGCTGGCCAGCGTTAAGTAGGAGGGGCAGTCAAAATTGGGTCCATACATGTTAATCATGTGAAAGGTCATGCCTTTACCAGTGCATTTTGTGATAGTGTATCGTCCCTCCACATCTGTGGCCAAAGGAGTAATGGTCAGGGAGGCCTTAGGACTAACCCAGGTGAGTACTCCCCTGGCATTAGAGGTGAAGCCGGCGGCATGTATGTTATTATGAAGTCCCCTGTATTTCAACGTGGGGCTGTCCAGTCTCAAGTGAGTCTCTTGAAGTAAGGCTTACGTTCCATGTCAGGAGTGTGATAGTGTCATTTTCGTGAGTGCGCTGTGTCATTGCAGTGGGCGTGGTGTGCATATGTAAGGAGGAGTGGTTGTGCGTACCTGTGCCCAATGCGTCTGTCTTTCTATGTGTTCACCTATGCGTTTTAATTCCAGACATACAACATCAAAATATATTCTCTCTTCCATAAACAACAAATAACAAAAACCATAGAACTTTACCCCGACCCCCTCCCACGCTTGCCCAACCCCAACATTGCCACGCCCCATCCCACCCCATCCCCCGCTTCCCAACACCCCTCACCATACACTCCCTCCCACGCCCCTCCCCTTCCCGTCTTCCTCGTCACCCAAAGAAAAAAAACAACAATACATAAATAAAACAAATCACCCAAAGGTGGAAGCTAAATAGGGAAATGTGGTTCACACACAGGGGCGTAGGTAGCATGCTCATAATTATTCTATATCAATATCCATTTAATGCTCCAGCCACATCGCCCCGCCCCCTCCGCCCCTGTAAAGGAAAAGATAATCAATAGGCAGTGCCCCCTGAGATATCAAACAATCTGCTATGACAGTATGGAGCCTCAGCGCCCTGCTCAAGATATGTCCATCTCACTTCCTCCGCCACTGTCATCTATCTTCTGCGTCTCACCCAGCATAGGCTATATGAAAAATATGCAGTGATATATCCCCAAGGTAAAAATAACAACCCTGTGTGATCACTGATAGCCAGACATCATGCATCTCGAGCGTTCCATGCCTAAAGGGCAACCAAGCAGCCTTGCAGTTATAACTCTAATGGGAGAGCGCTCCCTCCCACAGCACCATCATGTGTCATATTGTCCCTGTAGTAGCCCACGAGGCTTCAGCAGAGTACAATCCTGCCAGAAACCTCCGCTCATACCTGGGTCGGCTCCGCAGTCGCTGTAGCGTATCCAGGTACCGCAGTGCTTCCCTCGCAATTCCCTCCTCCACTGGGCGTCTTCAGTGACGATTTTGCCTATGCTCATGCTCCTCTAGCTCAGATATAGTGCCAACAGACCCAGGCGCTAATGTCCCTGTATTACTAGGAGGGAGCAGGCGACAGGGTCTTGCATGTGCGGGGTGAAGCAGTATGCCAACACACAGTCTCGGCGATCTCCACTCACCGGTGGCTTCTAGGGCGGGAGATCCGGAGGCCCAACCGGAGCCGGGGACTCGGGGCGTCGCGCCCGTCGCAGATCTCCAGGTCGGGACCGCACTTTCAGCGCGGCTCTTCTGTTAATCATGCCCCACCGGAGGCGCCTGCAGACCTCTCCGCGGCCCCGGAGTAGCGTCCCTCCCCCCTCAGTAACTCCGGATTGGTGCCAGCTGGGGAGTCCCACAGGGCAGAGTTTGCTTGCTGCCATGGAGTCAGGGAGGCCGCGTTGCTTCTAGTTTCGGCCTCAGGCAGGATCGGGCAAGTTTCAACACTAAATCCGAGTCCGCCACGGGCAATATTCGCACAGTGTGTGCCCCCTCAGTTCCGACGCTGTTTGTCTGCGTTCCGGAGCATGCCGCATTGACAACGCCCATTAAGGCGGGGACTCTAATTACGAATAAAAGATTTGTTCTTTGTAACCGGCTTCCTGTCCCTCCATGCCAGTGATCAAGGGCGTTCCAGCCCGAAACGCGTATGGCGCATTGGGAATGCGGATTGCTTGCTGTGCATTCTTCCACCTGCGTGTTGGTGTGAATCTGGAGGTGTGTGGCTCCCTTCAAGGGCAACTTTGGTGTGTAATTTTAAAGCGGCTTGCTCAGTCGCAGGGAGCCCCGACGCCGAATGGCGGATCCTGTGTGTGAGTAATTACTTGCACGCATTTGGGACCGAAAGAGCCTCACACGTGGAGACATTGGAAGCTTACAACAGCGGGCGCTTCCAGCCTTCCTCCCTACAGGGATTTTATCATAACGGAGTGGCAGGACTGGGGCCACTTGGTGAGAGAACAGTGAGAGTCCATGGGCATTTACATTGGGACTATAATATCCAGCATGCCGCATTGACAACGCCCATTAAGGCGGGGACTCTAATTACGAATAAAAGATTTGTTCTTTGTAACCGGCTTCCTGTCCCTCCATGCCAGTGATCAAGGGCGTTCCAGCCCGAAACGCGTATGGCGCATTGGGAATGCGGATTGCTTGCTGTGCATTCTTCCACCTGCGTGTTGGTGTGAATCTGGAGGTGTGTGGCTCCCTTCAAGGGCAACTTTGGTGTGTAATATATATATATATATACATTTATATATATATATACCTAGTGTGAATCAAGAATCTTTAAGTTAATTGTGAAACAGAACTTCAACATTTTTAACTGCCAGTAGGAATTTAAAGTTGTTCGCTCTGTTATAGATGGTGACGGGAAGTGTGAGCTGGTGCTGGGTTATACAGATCGTGTGGTTCGAGCTTTTCGCTGGGAAGACTCATCAGAAAACTCCGATCATGTTTCTGGTCAACTGGTGTTGCTGAAGAAGTGGCTGTTGGAGGGGCAGGTATGGAGTGATGACTTTAACAAGCTTTTTCTATTTGTGCATCTTAAAAGATGTGATTTAGTTCGGTCAGAACCAGAAAAAAGTCATTGAGTTATATGCGCACTCCAAGGATAATTATGCTACACCCAGTGTCCTATCTGTTGCACTGTTTCTAAGTTATAGAGCGAAAAATCCATGTTGACTTCATATAACATCATCTGTGAGGGTAGGAATTGGGAAAGGGGCTAAATAAATTGTCTTCCCTCGGTTGATAGACACCTGTTTTGCACTCTACATCAGCTAGAGCTTCTCTTGTTTGGTGTTAATTCTGCATCCTCATATGGTATGTGTTTTGTGGCTGTTGAAAACATTAGGTTTTCAATATGTTTCACAGTGAATGAGTTAAAAAAAAATGCACAGTATGTACTGCAAATCGAAAAGCCTCAAACACTGTTTGGCTTCATTGTTAGGCTATGTTTTGATAAATGAGATATGCCCCTGTTTTGTGCCCTCTTGAAATCACCCCCCCATGGAATTGCTGAGCCCTCTTTTGTGGCTTTTACTACTTTCATATGCCAGCTCCTATGGTATACCTCCTTACAACCATCCATTGCACTACTTTGAGAACACAACTATATTTATGTTAAATTCTCTCCTTCTGCCCTTTAAGAACTCTTCCTCACCGCATTTGAGATCAATGCTCTCCAACCATTGTCGGTAACTCTGTACAAAAGTCACCACTATCGTCATCCTTGGCCGACAGACCCACAGTACCATTACATATCTAGATAGAACCCCAAATGGGTACCTTTCTGTATATAAGTCCCACGTCTTCACTGGACAAACCAGCGGAGAAAAGCTTCCATGCTGACACGAGACGCTGAAGTCCCTGTCCTCAGACACTCCAGCACGCAGTGGTCTGACATACCTTGTGCGTGTCCAATTCGAGACCAAAACGGGGTGCTTCGTTCTCTCCCATCAGGTAATGAGGTTGGCTTTTTCCTATAGGGATTCTTGCTATACACCTACGTACATGCTAGTTTAATCTAGTTAGGATTTGGATTTTAGGAGTACTCCTGATTATTGCCATGCATCTCTATGCCTGCATATATTCATTGTTTTAGCACCATGGTTGAATTCTACCTTTTATTTACTCAGTTGGTGCTTATAACTGTATATATCTATTTCTGTCTAATGGTTGTTGCAGCACACTTATTTTATACTAGAATGATCCTGGTTCAATAAATGCTTATTAAAACGTCCCCTCCGTTTATTCTGGACATCTTTCTGATACCAAGTGTGCTATAGTGACTGAGCGAAAAGCACTGTACTGTTCCATGATCCCTGAGGGGTCAGAGTTGTCATGTTCGATAGTTGCTAGAAACTATTTGCCCCTTGGTAATATTGTGGGGCGTCTAGTGGCACTGTGAGCTAGCTGGTCCACAGACTAACATATCCTTTGTGGGTGTCTGGAGTCAGTCTGGACACCAATCTCTTAGTTAATGTTGTCTAAAACACACAGATCCTATATAGATTTGTAAGAACTACACAACACTAGACAGTGTATGCAAGACATCTTATGGGCTTACCAAGAAAATATAGGGGCTTGGAGCATGCCCATTACTAACCATTGATTGGCTTTCCTGTCACTCTCATTTATTTATTTATTTATTTTGAAAGTTTTATATAGCGCGAACAAGATCTTCGCAGATATCAGAGCGCTTTACAGAGGAGGGGAGCATATATACACAGATACATCAGTAGTGTTAAAAGTACAGTGTAGTGATATCATAAACAATCAAGTAATTCAATTTCAAAGTCATACAAAAATGCAAAGGGTTCGAACAAGTAGTACAGATCAGATCATTAGCTTGCTTCTTATTGGATGGCTTGCCTTGCTAATCTTTTGTCTGCACCTCCACTGGAGCATTGTCTCTTTACTTGTGTCCTTCCACTAGAGATCTACTTTTTACTTTTGAGTGAAGCCCTCCATTAAAGTGCATGCATGTTCCAGCTGTCTTCCTTGTGCACTTCTCTTTACTCCATCTGTTCCGCTGTCTTGCTGTGCGCTTCTCCTTATGTCTCTCTGTGATGCTCTTGCTGTCATATGCTTCTCTCCAACACGCTGCTTTCTTGTCCTTGTGCTTCTTTCCCACCTGCTTCACGGTTCTCTTTCTCTCTGTCTGTTTGCTCTCCTGCGCTCCACAATTGCTCTCTCAGTACCCAATGCGTCTCCTCCACATTACCGCCCTTTGTGTTGCTTCTCCACTGCCCGGACCCTCCAAGTTCCTTCCTCCTTACTCTTTCTCTCCAGATAGCCCCTCCCGATACCACCTATCACACCATGTTGCTTCCTCCACCCTGACCCTCCATGCTACTTGGCCCCGACGGGCGCTTCAATAAAACAAATAATTGTTAGTGTCATTTTGCTGGCGTGCACGTCTTGTGTGTGCACTGTAAAAATGACATGACTTATGCATTAAAGCGTTTCTGTTGTTTTTTAAGTTTATTGCTATTAGCATACCGCACACCATCATAGGTGCTTCAAAGCACAGCTAAAAACGGCAACACCCAAATATTTTAATGCAAATATTGTTGAATACAATTATTTAAAATAAGTAAAAAATATGAATATATATCATTTAAGTTAAAAACATTAGAATTAAACATATTTATTCTTTACTAAATCTTTTAACAATATTTTTGGGAGTTTATAAATTATTGTATTCATTTTTATTAAAGTATAATACAATTAGTTTTCATCAATTCGATGCATCACTTTTATAATTCATAATAAAAAATCTTTTTGTATTTCAGGTGGGATTTAATTTTTTATTTAAACTTCAGTAAAGTAATTTTGATGTTATTTAATATATATAATGATTTAATTTAAAATTAATTTAATTGTGCTGTAGCATTTTGTTCTACATTTAAAAGAAATATATATAAAAGGAATTTACAGTAATATTTAACATTCAAATATTTTTACTAATTTGTATCGAGTTAAAGATCTGCTTCACGGACCCGATTGCATGGCACCAGCTGCTGCTGCTTCAGAAAGTAAAGTTCTTCCTGCCGAAAGCAGACTGCAGAGGTCCTTGCATCTTCATGGGGCAATGCCCTGCTAGTAGAAGTGCAAAATCCCCCCAAATCACTCTTAACCCCTTCACTGCGACGGCTATTCCGCCGCAGTGCTAAGGGGTCGGGGCGGCCGCGCGGCGGCCGCATGCTGGTGACGGAACCGCTCCGTCACCAGCGTCGGTTGACCTGTGCTTGTGACGGAGCGGTTCCGTCATGGCCCGCTCCGCTCAATAGAACGTCGCGCAGGCGCGAAATTCGCGCCGCGCAGGCGCGCCGAGCGGGCCATGACGGAACCGCTCCGTCATCAGCACAGCTCACCCGTAGCACTTAAGGGGTTAAAAGTATGCTCTACATACAAGCTTGCCTGATCCCACTCATTCTCTGAACAATACCAGCGCCTCCTGTTAGCCTACATTACCTTCTAGAAGTGCTGCATCATTCACAGAGTATTCCACATGCAGACCCTACCATACTTTGCCTCTAAGATCAGAACCTCTGGTGTCCCCTGCAGCTCCTTGAGCAGCATCATTGCCAATTAGAAGCAAAGCGATTTTAAAAAGGAACAGAACCACCAGCTCTGCCCTGAGAATCTGAGAGAAGCTCAGAATACAGACCTCTGAAGGACCCTCCATCCTCCATTTATAAACACATTTTGCACTGCACCGCAATAACAGTGGAGAGCCCCATATCACCTACAGCACATCGGAAATAGTTTATTTCCCCTTTTATATATGTTTCGTGTGACTACTGCGTCTTGAAATACATCCTGTTTTTTTAGGGATAACACTATTGATTTGATGCTAGACTTGTGCTCTATAAACCCGCATATATGTGAAGTGCATCTTTTTTCGTCTCCACATGTCTCTGTAGGGGTACGCTGATGAATTATAAATGCCTTTGTCCACTCTTAATGATTTTGAAAATGTATACACTCAGTTCAGAGGTGACTCAAGCACATTGTGTTATTCTATCAACTATTGGTGGTGTGTGGCAATAACTGTTTTTTGCATTCCCTTTTTTCATAAATCCCATTACAAGTTGTTTTCCTGAGTTGCCATTTCCTTCTCTCACTGCAGGCATAATCACTGGTAACATGTTATTTTGTGTCATGGGACACTGGTCGTATATTTAGCAAGTGATCAGATTGGATAATTAAGTACTACTCTTTTTTTATTGTTTCAATGTATAGAGCAGTAAATTGGGACCCTTGAAAGTAAACCTATTTTCCTGCCAGATCATGGACAATGCAGGTGAAGCTTAAGTTATGTGTTTGACCACTGGACTTTAATGGGAGGGGGAACACTGCTCGGTTATTGAAGGATATCCACTGTCTGCTCCAAAATATGTATGCACACTGCCATGCTTCTCACAAGCTTCGGCTTAGCAGCAATTGGTTTCCTAGTCTGTGATCTCTGGTCATCATCCCCACTAGTTATACAGCTGTGTGCATATTCTGATTTTTACAGTTTCGGAGAGGAGGGTTGGAATGTTGATGGGTTAATCATTCACTCACAGAAGAAACAATACCCTGCCTATTGGCCAGTACACTTCCCATATATTCCTGTCCAGAAGCTGTGGTTTAAGACTTTTATCAAATGGTATGCCAGTAATGCTGAATAAAGTTTAGCAGCGGCTCCTCTGCTATGGCTGATTAGCGCCGTCCACCCAAAAATGACAGGAAAGGAAAAGTAAAACTATAATTAACACTCTTTTTATTTTTATTTTCCTGCCGGCTGCTGAGTCTTGGGGGTGGGACCTGGGAGTGACAGGCACTGAGGGGAGTGGTAGTGCACTCCCATCACTGCACGTGATGGTTTGGAAGGCCGTCTCAGGTCGGCCAAACCATCTTGTGCAGTGAAAGCTCTCTCCAACTCAAGCAGGCACAGAATAGCAGTCTGATCAATCGGGTCACTTTGATGTTTTAATTCATTCCATTGCAGACAAAAAGCAGCAGCCGACGAGCGTTCGTCCTCCTGGCGATCCTGATGGTGTAGGAACTCGAAATGCAGTTATGGTAAGCGTGGACGTATCAAGGTCCCACATTCACGGAAACAATAGAGTCCTTCAAAAGAATATTGTAGGATTCAAGGCACGGCAAGGCTTTATAATGTGTGTAGCGACTGCTACTTGGGCTCATAATTTACTTGACTCATTGGACTTACGGTCTTCTACTTTTATTCCATTGGAATTTCAGTATACACTTTGTGTGAATCAAATGAAATTGTACCCATTTAGAGAACTCAGAATGGAGCCTTGAGAAAGTCCAGGAGGACGAAACGAGCGTCGGCTGCTGCTTTTTGTCTGCAATGGAATGAATTAAGAGATCAAAGTGACCTGATTGATCAATTGTTGTGAACGTCTTCTAAGGAAACCTTATAATTGGCTGGATCTCGGACTACTTTCCAAGGATAATAGAAACAATTAAGTGGTGTGCTTCGGTGTATTTGTTGGACTCTGTATCTAGACTGTTTCTGCAGTTCTAGTGGACTCATACCCAAGATGGTGGGTATTGTAACACCATGAGATCACCCTCCCGAAATATGGTGTAGTAAAAATTGGCATCATAAATACAATACTGTGAAACAATAGATGTGCAGATCAAATAGCATACCCACGATCTTTGTTTGTATAACAGACTAGCAGTCTGTCCTGGGCGCAAATCGAGGGCGCTCAGGCCAATCTGGAAGCTGCTCTCATTTATGAGATCAGTTTCAGGATTGGCCGCAGGGCATTCTAGAAGCCTGTGGCTTCCTGCAGTGAAGAGGAGCAGAAGAGTGCGATGGGAACGGCTGCAGATACGTTTTTTTAATAAACTTTTTTTTTCACCTGTGACTCTTACACACCCCTCCCCTCACTGTCCCCCCACCCACTCCACCCCCCCATTCGTCAAGCACACCAGCCAACAGTTCAAAGTTTAAAGAAGTTATTTTTATGATTATGAAGTGTTAGTCACTGAAAACTATATTCAAGTCTTCTATTTCCCAATGGATCGAACACCCTTTCCTAAACAGTCAAAAATCGGTGCTTACATGTTGAACTTCTCTTATCTATCACCAGTGCTGTGTTGCGGGGTTATCTTTGGCTTGCCTCTGACCTTTTTTCTCTGTGAATGTTTGCCCTCCATTCACGCCTTTCTAATTTTGACCATGAAGGATAATTATTTTCTTTTGATCAACGTAGGTAGACAGCCTATCTGTGAATCCAGGACCTGATGGCACATCTGAGCTAATGGTGTCCCAGCCAGGCTGTGGATATGCCATCCTGCTGTGCTCTTGGAAACCAGAATACCAATGCCTGGCCGAGGGAGAATCGATGTCCTCTACTAACAGGTGAGAGGTGTTTGTGAGCTGCTGGACACAGCTGTGCTTATGGGGTACCAGTACTAAAATGATGTGTGCCCCATGCTAGCTTTCATGACCAAGCTTTCTCACTGCTTATAACTAATTTGAACACTTACATATGTAGTTGTGCCATTATAAAACAAGGCTTCTTCTCAACCTCCTAGTTTTAACCCAGAAGGCGCTATCAAGACTTAAGATTTCTCATCATCAGTGATAGACTAAAGGGTCCTAAACTAGATTATTTCAGTTTTGGCATTGTGGCTCAATGTTAGTTCTGTGCCATGTAGGGCACCCCTTTCAATTTATTTAAGTTTGTTCAAGGCCTAATCGTTGAGTGGTGCCTGCCTGCATGAGCATTGCTTGTCTTTGGCTTGAAAATGAAGCACTCCGACCCTTGCCTCCAATAATACCAAAATTCCCTTTATCTGGCTTGCTGATGGTAGCTATTTTAAATGTAGAGGAGAATGTATCACAATGGCATTACATTATGTTGACTTTTAAACTGTATTGTAATACCAAGCAGGGCCTTATACAGTGCAATGCCTTTACCTGCCAATGCATTTGTGTTGTCTAATGTGTGTGTATGTATGTATGTATGTATGTATATATATATATATATATATATATATATATATATATATATATATATATATATATATATATATATATATATATATATATATATATATATATATATATATATATATATATATATATATATATATATATATATATATATATATATATATATATATATATATATATATATATATATATATATATATATACACATATATACACATATATACATACTCCAAATGCCCACAAGGTAGGATTGCACACAAACAGCCGCCTGGATTCAGCGGGTAAAGGAGCTCCATGTGTGCCAATAACTGCAGCTCCCCTGTCCTGGATGAAAGCCTGACGCGTTTCTGAGCCGTATTGCTAGTCTTCAGAGGCTCGACCTGGGAAAGCGTTTCTAGGGACACACCCACGATTTGTAGTTAAGTCAATTTCCTGCCCCCGGATGGGCGTACTCAAAAGCGCATAACGCCAAGATTTGTGGGTAATGTAGTCCGTGTCCCTAGTCCATTGGGTACAGTAATACATTCAAAGCCCATAGATGGGCCTCAGCGCACAGGCGGTCCATTAATCCCTTGCTTCTGCTGCACGTGACAAAAGCCTGTGCCCCCCACTACGGAGTGGTGCAACCCTTTCAGCGGGTAAAGGACCTCCATGTGCGCCAATAACTGCAGCTCCCCTGTCCTGGATGAAAGCCTGACGCGTTTCTGAGCCATGTTGCTCGTCTTCAGAGGCTCGACCTGGCCGTCCAGCTGCAAGGGTTACACCACTCCGTAGTGGGGGGGCACAGGTTTTTGTCACGTGCAACAGAAGCAAGGGATTAATGGACCGCCTGTGCGCTGAGGCCCATCTATGGGCTTTGAATGTATTACTGTACCCAATGGACTAGGGACACGGACTACATTACCCACAAATCTTGGCGTTATGCGCTTTTGAGTACGCCCATCTGGGGGCAGGAAATTGACTTAACTACAAATCGTGGTTGTGTCCCTAGAAACGCTTTCCCAGGTCGAGCCTCTGAAGACGAGCAACACGGCTCAGAAACGCGTCAGGCTTTCATCCAGGACAGGGGAGCTGCAGTTATTGGCGCATATGGAGGTCCTTTACCCGCTGAATCCAGGCGGCTGTTTGTGTGCAATCCTACCTTGTGGGCATTTGGAGCATATATATATATATATATATATATATATATATATATATATATATCCATAGGTTTCAGGCCTTATATAGTTAGGAATTAGCATTTAAAAAACCGTTAAATTTCACTCAAACTATAAGTTTTAGGGGTGTTATAGTTAGCTGGACATTTCACTCATACAAAACCATTGAAATTGCTCCTATATAGTTAGTTGTACAAACTATATTTCGCACACCCGCAATCCACTGCTGATGATGTCACATATTACATCATTCATGACATGGTCAGTGACATCACTGATGACATCTCAAATGACATCACTGATGACATCATCCAGTGAATGTAGTTTGCTTCGTTATTTAAATATGCATTATATATATAGCAATTTGCATTGAAGAATGAGTGGATATTTACAAATAAATATTTGGATGGATGATTTAGTAGCAGTGTAATTGACTGGTTACTTGACCCATTTATAGTGTCTCACTAAATATAGTCGATAGTGACTAAACTGTGTGAATATCTGTATCACTTTGTCAGTTGTTGTGTAAACTGGTTCTCCAGTTGGTAACTAGCTATGTGGACGTCTATATTAGTTATTGATTAGTTAACTGAGTATTTGTATGGGAGAATGAATGTGTGTGTGGTTCGGTGGGGGGTGTGTGACTGCCCAAAGATGTGTGAATACTTGATTCACTAGATATATGAAGGTAAAACTACATGTTCTAACAGTTGTTTGGGTGAGTGAATATCTTTATGGGTGTGGTGATGAGGAAATATAATTCTCAATGGTACATGTTCAACAAACTAGAAAAAAATAGGCAGTGTATGTGTCAGTTGTTGTATATAAATAAGTATACATAAGACTCAAGGATTGTATGAGTGACTGTATAGATAACTGTATACTTGTAATAATGATTTTATAATTCACTAAGTACGACTTACTATCTAAATGAATAGATGAAGTTGTGTTTTTATAAGTGGGTAGCTAAGTAAATATGTAAGTGATCCATTGTTTGCATAAGTGAGTAGGATGACTTCATATGTCAATAGGATGTGTGCTGGTGTGTAATGTCGATATAGGTGTATAAGTATTTTTGATAGTGTTCTATTGTTCATTGACAGCATGTATGAGGGAATCTACAGGTAAGTGATTAGATGTGTGTATACATCTATGAATCACTGAGTGGGTTTTTAGATACTTGTATTGCTGGGACAATGGATTCAAATATGATACTCTGTATTTTACAAAGAGTGATGAAAGATTTTACTAGTGTATGAAAAGGTGTATGTGATTGTCACGTGGATGATGTCATCAGTGATGTCATTTGAGATGTCATCAGTGATGTCACTGACCATGTCATGAATGATGTAATATGTGACATCATCAGCAGTGGATTGCGGGTGCGCGAAATATAGTTAGTACAACTAACTATATAGGAGCAATTTCAATGGTTTTGTATGAGTGAAATTTCCAGCTAACTATAACACCCCTAAAACTTATAGTTTTTTGAGTGAATTTTAAAGGTTTTTTAAATGCTAATTCCTAACTATATAAGGCCTGAAACCTATGGTTTTCTCAGTGAATTTCAAAGGTTTTTTAAATGCTAATTCCTAACTATATAAGGCCTGAAAGCCCACCAGGAATCTCCAGTATGCGCCAGGGGACTGCATTGCAGAGGGTTGTAATGAAGCCACGCCCCTTTTTACCCCTCTCTGCAACGCAGCCCCCGGCATGTTTGCAGAGGGGGAACTAATTCCCCTTGCATACTGGGGGTCCATGGGGGTCAACTAGCCCACCCTGAACCTGCAGTATGCGCCAGGGGGCTGCATTGCAGAGAGGTGTAATGAGGCCACACCCTTTTTTACACCTCTCTGTGACGCAGCCCCTGTGCATGTTTGAAGAGGGGGAACTAATTCCCCTTGCATACTAGGGACCCCTGAGGGCCAACTAGCCCACCTGGAACCTCCAGTATGTGCCAGGGGGCTGCATTGCACAGAGGTGTAATGAGGCTATGCCCCTTGTTACACCTCTCTGCAACGCAGCCCACTGGCCCGTTTGCAGAAGGTGAACTAATTCCCTTGGATGCTGGGGGTCCCTGGGGGCCAACTAGCCAACCAGGAGCCTCCAGTATGCGCCAGGGGGCTGTATTGCTTTGACCCGGAGGGCGGCAGTCCCCGGGGCAGTGTGGGGGGGGATTGGGCACCCCCCACACTTCTTTATCACTATGCCCCCGCGATTTGGTCCCCCTGGGGGGGTAATTTTTAAAAAAACATACCGGGTTTAAGAAAAAAAATTGGCCTTGGGGGTCCTTGTGGGATCACCTTAACAGGCTTAGGGGGTCAGTGTGTTTCTACCCTGCCCCCTTTTTGTGTTCTACACGTTTGTTTTTCTGCTTTCTTGTGCCTCAGTCTAATGAGCATAAGATGTGTGATTGCCCAAAAATGTGTGAATAGTTCATTCAGTAGGTATATGAGGTTAAGACTACATGTTATAACAGTTGTTACAGTGAATGTATATGTTTATGGGTGTGGTGGTGATGAAATATTTCTCTCAATGGTACATCTCCATTAAAATTGGAAAAAAAAGGCAGTGTATGTGACAGTTATATCTAATTAAGTGTGCCTAAGACTTAGTGATTGTATGACTGTATACTTGTAATAGTGATTTTATAACACACTAAGTGTGAGTTACTATCTATATAAATAGATGAAGTGGTGTTTGTAGGTGAGTAAATGTAAGTATAATCAATTGTTTGCATAAGTCAGAAGGATATCTTTATAAGTGAATACAATGTGTGCTGGTTTGTAATGTTGAAATAGGCGTATAAGTATATTTGATAGTGTTCTGTTGATTATTCACAGCATATAACACTGAATCTATAGGTAAGTGATTAGATGTGTGTATAGTTCTATGAATAATGGGGTGGGTGTTTAGAAATTTCTATTGGTGTGTCAATGGTTTCAAATATGGCACTTTCTATTTTACAGTGAGTGATGAAAGATTATACTAGTGTGTGATGAGGTGTATTTGATTGTCACATGGATGATGTCATCAGTGATGTCATCATTGATGTCATTTGAGATGTCATCAGTGATGTCACTGACCATGTCATGAATGATGCACTTTTTGTGACATTCTGGTGGCGCAGAAGAGTGAGTATATTTATCAGGCAGGACTAAGCCACTTTTTGTGGCGTAATCCTGCCTGATAAATATCAGTCCCTTTAACGCAGTGTCCTGCGTTAAAGGGGTGTGCAATGGATGTTGCTGGGGGGGGTTCCCAGCAGCAGCCATGGACTTGAGTAATTTATAGCATCCTCAAAGTCAGTCTTTCAAAAATTCCAAAGTATAGGACATGATAATCCAAATGTTTCTCAAGAAATGTCATAAACCGTGTCCGTGGGTCATATCTGCCCAAACGCTGATATTCCGAACGATTGAAAATGACTTTTCTTGAGAAACATTACTACTATTTACTCTCTACTACTCACTCTCTACTACTCTCTACTACTCACTCTACTACTCTCTAATACTCACTCTGCTACTCTCCCTACTGCTCTCAACTACTCTCTACTACTCACTCTCTACTCTCTATTACTCACTCTCTACCTCTCTCTACTAGTCTCTACCTCTCTACCTCTCTCTACACGCACACATATACACATATATATATATGCATATATATGCATATGCATTTATATATATGTATGTGTGTGTGTGTATATATATATATATATATATATATACATATATAAACATATATCATCTGCATATCTATATAAATACAAATATAAATGCATGCATACATATACATATATGCATACATATGCATGTTATTTACATGAAAGTTTGAAAAACACTAATAAAAGCAAAGCTAAAAAGCCACCTCATTACAAACAGAATGGCTTTAACTTAAACGAGGGCGAGATCTATAGCATTTTCAATGCTTGTTTACTTTGGTTCCATCAAGAAGGCATTCAGATGTGTCACACATTTGCCATAAATTCTGAATGTTAGCACTCTAGTTGTTCAATATATCACTGTAGTAAAGCTACTGCTCACCAGGGAAGTCGGCTGCTGGTATTCAAAGTGCATGTTTCAGTCTGCATGTCAGAATTTTTTTAATGAAATGGAAGAGGATTTGAGAAGTCATTCAAAATGTGCCCTCATTTTTCTTTCTGAGGCACTAATCATACTTTCCATGGCAAAATGAACCCCCTCATTTTGTTCCTTTTTAAATCAAATGTTTTCAGACTTACCACTTCATTCCAATGAAGATGGCTTCTGGTGTGCCATACTTTTGTCATAAGTAAGACTGTTAGCGCTCTAGTTGTGCTTTAGAACACTCTAGGAGGCTGCAGTAGAACACAAAGGAATCAACTAACAGTCTCTGTCCTTGTTGGATGTACATGGTTTACTGAGAATGTCAGACTTCATTCTCACATGACTGAAAAAGATAATGTGAATTTACAGAAAATATGCTTTCAGTTTAGCTTATAGATCCCCGTCCAAACCACTGTGGGAAAAGCATTAGATAATAAGTTTAGATTTTTTTTTAAATAATTTTTTTGGGGCCTGGGGGCTCTTGTGGGACCCCCTGAGCAGGCCTAGGGGGTCAGGGTTCTTCTACCCTGCCCCCTTTTTGAGTTCTACACGTTTGTTTTTCTTTTCTGTGCCTCAGTCTACCGAGGCACAAGATGGCTGCCAACACTTTCTGGTTTGGAGTGCTGACAGACAGTTGACCGCCAATTAGCATACAGCTCGTGCTCGGAAAGGTAAGCTTACAGTAAGCTTACAGTAAGCTGCTATAGAGATATATATATTTTCTCTTTTGATGTTCTTAGGAACTACTAGAGGGATTTTCACCAAATATAGAAAAGGCACTTCTGCATACCAGTCCCTACCATTTTGCCAAGTTTGGTGTAATTCCGTTCAGCCGTTCGGGCTATAGCCGTGTCTAATCGTCCTATGAAAATTAACATGGGGAAAACACGTTTTGGGACCCCCCCTTTTTTCTCGGCCCCCGCTTGACGAATCCCCCCAAAACTTTCAGGTAAGGAGCAGAACTGAGCTGGCCAAAGTTTTGGAAAATTGCTCGCAATTTCCTCAATCGACGCCAAAGTTATTCCCAATAGAATGTTGTGGATTTCCTATGGTAACTAGGTCCTAACTATATATACCTACTGGCGACCGCCAGTAGGATATATATAAATATATAAATATATATATATAGGATGAGTGTCGTGGAGCAACGAGGTATTCCACCTCGAAGGGATTCACAGCCCGCATTGACTGCCCCGACCCGGCACTCTGCCCTTGGTACACTGGTGCGGCGGCTATGAGGGGACACAGGACAGCGGCCGTCCACTTTCTCTCTCGCCAAGGCATGTACCGTCCACCACCTACCTACTATCAGCGAGACCTACAGTCGACCTCATTTCCCCACACCATCGACCCAGTCGAGCCGGAACAGTGCCTACTGGGAGTTTGAGTCCAACATTCAAAACGGACTACAACGTGATGTGTCGAGTGCATTAGGGGGAGGAGCGTCAGGTGCTGAACCAATAAGGCATAGGAAGGAACATTTGTGGAACGTTATTCTTGCTGCAATGCTGGGCGCTGAGGAAGGCTTACAATAGCCGAAATGCATTCGCCGCCATTGTTGGGGAGAGAAATAAAACGTGTTGTCTGACCTGTAATCCCCTTGGATCTCCGCGTTCTTCTTGGAGGGATGTTTGGAAATATTTTGCTGTGTCGCCAGCAATCACAGAACGGAGAACCCCCCGCGTCAAAAGCTGACGGAGCTGAAGCTGGCACCTAGCTGCTTGCAGCTACAAAGTATCGAGGTATCGATAGTCTCCGTGAGCTGCCAGAGGACCTGGATGAGTGTCGTGGAGCAACGAGGTATTCCACCTCGAAGGGATTCACAGCCCGCATTGACTGCCCCGACCCGGCACTCTGCCCTTGGTACACTGGTGCGGCGGCTATGAGGGGACACAGGACAGCGGCCGTCCACTTTCTCTCTCGCCAAGGCATGTACCGTCCACCACCTACCTACTATCAGCGAGACCTACAGTCGACCTCATTTCCCCACACCATCGACCCAGTCGAGCCGGAACAGTGCCTACTGGGAGTTTGAGTCCAACATTCAAAACGGACTACAACGTGATGTGTCGAGTGCATTAGGGGGAGGAGCGTCAGGTGCTGAACCAATAAGGCATAGGAAGGAACATTTGTGGAACGTTATTCTTGCTGCAATGCTGGGCGCTGAGGAAGGCTTACAATAGCCGAAATGCATTCGCCGCCATTGTTGGGGAGAGAAATAAAACGTGTTGTCTGACCTGTAATCCCCTTGGATCTCCGCGTTCTTCTTGGAGGGATGTTTGGAAATATTTTGCTGTGTCGCCAGCAATCACAGAACGGAGAACCCCCCGCGTCAAAAGCTGACGGAGCTGAAGCTGGCACCTAGCTGCTTGCAGCTACAAAGTATCGAGGTATCGATAGTCTCCGCGAGCTGCCAGAGGACCTGGATGAGTGTCGTGGAGCAACGAGGTATTCCACCTCGAAGGGATTCACAGCCCGCATTGACTGCCCCGACCCGGCACTCTGCCCTTGGTACACTGGTGCGGCGGCTATGAGGGGACACAGGACAGCGGCCGTCCACTTTCTCTCTCGCCAAGGCATGTACCGTCCACCACCTACCTACTATCAGCGAGACCTACAGTCGACCTCATTTCCCCACACCATCGACCCAGTCGAGCCGGAACAGTGCCTACTGGGAGTTTGAGTCCAACATTCAAAACGGACTACAACGTGATGTGTCGAGTGCATTAGGGGGAGGAGCGTCAGGTGCTGAACCAATAAGGCATAGGAAGGAACATTTGTGGAACGTTATTCTTGCTGCAATGCTGGGCGCTGAGGAAGGCTTACAATAGCCGAAATGCATTCGCCGCCATTGTTGGGGAGAGAAATAAAACGTGTTGTCTGACCTGTAATCCCCTTGGATCTCCGCGTTCTTCTTGGAGGGATGTTTGGAAATATATATATATATATATATATATCAGCACTTATCAACAAATTCAGTCGATAAAATGGCAAGCACGCAGGTATCCAGTTTCTAAATCATTTATTACAATCCCCCTTCACCCTCGACAGACGCGTTTCGCAGTAAAAGCTTCGTCAGTGTCAGTTTGTGCATAGGAATGATCGCCATTTTAAACCCCCACCGGACATTTCATTTTCCAACAACATAGAAGATGGTCAATCTTAGTAAAAGCGGTGGCCATTTTGAAGTGTGTTATTTTACATACAGTACATTGGTTATCATGGCGAATATAAAGTGCTCTAGTGCAAATTTAAAAACATTAACAGCAACAAACATTTCATTATTGTAGTGCACACTGATCATTTCTTTTAAATAGTCAAGTTATAAGAGCCCAATCAAAAACTTTATAAAATATGTTTTCCTAGCTCTTGTTTGTGTTTTGAAGGGGTGTATCCCCTATGTATATATTTTTTTAAGTTGTGGGGACTTGATGTCTTATTAATTATTATAAGCCGTTGTCTCGCCCTGCTTGGGCTAGAATCCAACTTAAGATTCCATAACTTGCAATGTCACTTTATCGGAGTTTCTAGGTATAGTAATAACAGTCTCTTTTTCTTTTTTCTTTACCTGTCTTGAGCAGGTGGAAAACGTTTCTTCCTCGTCTAGAGGTGCATCCACATCTCCTCATCATTATTCAGAGCCCACGGTGTCGTTATTTTGAGGTCGATGATGTACCTAGATTCTGCGATGCGGAGTGCCTTCTCCCTGTCCCCACCTCGTTCTAAGCGCTTCACTTGGTCTATGCAATAAAAACTAAGGAGATCCCTACTGCTTTGATGACATTCAGCAAAATGACGAGCTACCGGATAGGATTCATCCTTATTAGCGTTAGCTCTCATATGTTTCAGGATCCTCAGTTTTGTGGGGTTGATGATACTGCCTATGTAGCGCTTCTTACAAGGGCACTCTAAAAACAATAGACCGTGTAACACCTGTTGCATACTGTGCCCGTGGTATGGAACTTTTCCTCTTTAAGCAAGATTGCACTCGTGCACAGTAATAATGTGTGAAGTTGTACCGAAATCGACATGGGGAACCAGCAAAGGAATAAAGGACAGTTGTGAAGTATTGTGGGAGATGCAGTCCCTGAAATATTGTGAGAGTGCCAAAAACCATACAACGAGTGAAAACATGAATATGAAGCCATTTGGGGGTTAATTAAGTGAACTGACCTGAACTAATAATTGTAAATTTCCTCGTTGCATCCAAGAAGAGTTGGCAAAATCATTTTGAACATTAAGCAAGGAAAAATGACTGGCCCTTTAAAAGACTGGATGAATGTCCCTTCTCCATGTCCAAAAGTTCCGTATTTAAAAACAAAACGAACCCACCGCAACAGCAGTCAGTGGCGTATGATTAAGAGTCATGGGACTCGAAACGCCTAATGCCTGTTGTGGCTTTTATTGAATTAAAGATCTTGTTGGAAGCAGTTGGTGTGGCCTGTTCAACGTTGCTGTAAGAGCAAACGTTTTTCGTTGTGTTTTGGAGGTGTCTGACACACCTGAAAACAGGCCCACAATCCGTGAGGCAGAGGCATTCCTACATGTCAGAATATATATATATATATATATATATATATATATCTCCTACTGCCGATAGCCAGTAGGTATATAAAGTTAGGACCTAGTTACCATAGGAAATTCCGAACATTCTATTGGGAATAACTTTGGCGCCGATTGAGGGATCTGCCTGTAATTTTCCCTAAATTTGCCTCGCTGCGCTCCGCTCCTTCCCTGAAAGTTTCGGGGGGATTCGTCAAGCGGGGGCCGAGAAAAAAGGGGGGGTCCCAAAACGTGTTTTCCCTATGTTCATTTCCATAGGGACATTCTGACAAAGCTACAGCTCGAACGGCTGAACGGAATTACACCAGATTTGGCAAAATGGTAGGGACTGGAATGCAGCAGTGCCTTTTGTATGTTTGGTATAATCCCTCCAGTAGTTCTTGAGAAAATTGAATTTGATATTTTTCAAATGACATTTTCTATAGGACCGTTAGACACGGCTACAGCTCGAAAGGCTGAACGGAATTACACCAAACTTGGCGCAAAATGCTAGGGACAGGTATGCAGTAGTGCCTTTTCTATATTTGGTGAAAATCCCTACAGTAGTTGTTGAGAAATTGAATATGAGCTTTCCAGAATTTTGGCCAGCTCCGCTCCGCTCCTTCCCTGAAAGTTTCGGGGGATTCGTCAAGCGGGGGCCGAAAGGAGGGTCCCAAATCGTGTTTTCCCCATGTTAATTTCCATAGGGACCTTTAGACACGGCTACAGCTTGAATGGCTGAATGGAATTACACCAAACTTGGCAAAATGGTAGGGCCTGGTATGCAGATGCGCCTTTGCTACGTTTGGTGAAAATCCCTCCAGTAGTTCTTGAGAAAATTGAATTTGAAATTTTTCAAAAGGCATTTTCTATGGGACCTTCAGACACGGCTACAGCCCGAACGGCTGAACGGAATTACATCAAACTTGGCAAAATGGTAGGGACAGGTATGAAGTAGTGCCTTTTCTATATTTGGTGAAAATCCCTACAATAGTTGTTGAGAAAATTGAATTTGAGTAAATTATATATCTATATGCGCTCATCGTACGCGCACCGTACGCGTACGGTACGCGTACCGTACACGTACGTGCGCGTACCCGTACATGCGCGAGCGAGTTTCTGATTGGCTGGCAGTCGACTGTCAACATTCCAAACTGTCCAAACCAGGAAGTGTTGGCCACCATCTTGTTTTTCAGGAGAACTGAGGCACAAGAGAGCCCAAAACAAGAGTGGAAAACACGAAAAGGGGGCAGGGTAGAGACCCCCCAACACTCAAGGCCTTCTCAGGGGGTCCCAAAAGGACCCCCAAGGGCAAAAAAAAATGTTAAAAAAAATCGCGGGGTACGCGCACCGTATGCGTACGGTACGCGTACCGTGCACGTACCCTGCGGTTTAAAAAAAATTAACATTTTCTTTGCACTTGGTGGTCCTTCTGGGACCCCCTGAGAAGGGCTAGGGGGGGTCAGGGGGTCTCAACCCTGCCCCCTTTTTGTGTTCTACACGTTTGTTTTTCTGCTTTCTTGTGCCTCAGTCTAATGAGCACAAGATGTGTGATTGCCAAAAAATGTGTGAATAGTTCATTCAGTAGGTATATGAGGTTAAGACTACATGTTATAACAGTTGTTACAGTGAATGTATATGTTTATGGGTGTGGTGGTGATGAAATATTTCTCTCAATGGTACATCTCCATTAAACTTGGAAAAAAAAGGCAGTGTATGTGACAGTTATATCTAATTAAGTGTGCCTAAGACTTAGTGATTGTATGAGTCACTATATGAATAACTGTATACTTGTAATAGTGATTTTATAACACACTAAGTGTGAGTTACTATCTATATAAATAGATGAAGTGGTGTTTGTAGGTGAGTAAATGTAAGTATAATCAATTGTTTGCGTAAGTCAGAAGGATATCTTTATAAGTGAATACAATGTGTGCTGGTGTGTAATGTTGAAATAGGCGTATACATATATTTGATAGTGTTCTGTTGATTATTCACAGCATATAACACTGAATCTATAGATAAGTGATTAGATGTGTGTATAGTTCTATGAATAATGGGGTGGGTGTTTAGAAATTTCTATCGGTGTGTCCATGGTTTCAAATATGGCACTTTCTATTTTACAGTGAGTGATGAAAGATTATACTAGTGTGTGATTTGGTGTATTTAATTGTCACATGGATGATGTCATCATTGATGTCATCATTGATGTCATTTGAGATGTCATCAGTGATGTCACTGACCATGTCATGAATGATGCACTTTTTGTGACATTCTGGTGGCGCAGAAGAGTGAGTATATTTATCAGGCAGGACTAAGCCACTTTTTGTGGCGTAATCCTGCCTGATAAATATCAGTCCCTTTAACGCAGTGTCCTGCGTTAAAGGGGTGTGCAATGGATGTTGCTGGGGGCGTTCCCAGCCGCAGCCATGGACTTGAGTAATTTATAGCATCCTCAAAGTCAGTCTTTCAAAAATTCCAAAGTATAGGACATGATAATCCAAATGTTTCTCAAGAAAAGTCATAAACCGTGTCCGTGGGTCATATCTGCCCAAACGCTGATATTCCGAACGATTGAAAATGACTTTTCTTGAGAAACATTACTACTATTTACTCTCTATTACTCACTCTCTACTACTCACTCTACTACTCTCTAATACTCACTCTGCTACTCTCCCTACTGCTCTCAACTACTCTCTACTACTCACTCTCTACTCTCTATTACTCACTCTCTACCTCTCTCTACTAGTCTCTACCGCTCTACCTCTCTCTACACGCACACATATACACATATATATATACATATATATGCATATGCATTTATATATATGTATGTGTGTGTATATATATATATATACATATATAAACATATATAATCTGCATATCTATATAAATACAAATATAAATGCATGCATACATATACATATATGCATACATATGCATGTTATTTACATGAAAGTTTGAAAAACACTAATAAAAGCAAAGCTAAAAAGCCACCTCATTACAAACAGAATGGCTTTAACTTAAACGAGGGCGAGATCTATAGCGTTTTCAATGCTTGTTTACTTTGGTTCCATCAAGAAGGCATTCAGATGTCACACATTTGCCATACATTCTGAATGTTAGCACTCTAGTTGCTCATTATATCACTGTAGTAAAGCTACTACTCACCAGGGAAGTCGGCTGCTGGTATTCAAAGTGCATGTTTCAGTCTGCATGTCAGAATTGTTTTTATGAAATGGAAGAGGATTTGAGAAGTCATTCAAAATGTGCCCTCATTTTTCTTTCTGAGGCACTAATCATACTTTCTATGGCAAAATGAACCCCCTCATTTTGTTCCTTTTTAAATTAAATGTTTTCAGACTTACCACTTCATTCCAATGAAGATGGCTTCTGGTGTGCCATACTTTTGTCATAAGTAAGACTGTTCGCGCTCTAGTTGTGCATTAGAACACTCTAGGAGGCTGCAGTAGAACACAAAGGAATCAACTGACAGTCTCTGTCCTTGTTGGATGTGCATGTTTTACTGAGAATGTCAGACTTCATTCTCACATGACTGAGAAAGATAATGTGAATTTACAGAAAATATGCTTTCAGTTTAGCTTATAGATCCCCGTCCAAACCACTGTGGGAAAAGCATTAGATAATAAGTTTAGATTTTTTTTAAATAATTTTTTTGGGGCCTGGGGGCTCTTGTGGGACCCCCTGAGCAGGCCTAGGGGGTCAGGGTTCTTCTACACTGCCCCCTCTTTGAGTTCTACACGTTTGTTTTTCTTTTCTGTGCCTCAGTCTACCGAGGCACAAGATGGCTGCCAACACTTTCTGGTTTGGAGTGCTGAAAGACAGTTGACCGCCAATTAGCATTCAGCTCGTGCTCGGAAAGGTAAGCTTACATTAAGCTTACAGTAAGCTGCTATAGATATATATATATTTTCTCTTTTGATTTTCTCAGGAACTACTGGAGGGATTTTCACCAAATATAGAAAAGGCACTTCTGCATACCAGTCCCTACCATTTTGCCAAGTTTGGTGTAATTCCGTTCAGCCGTTCAGGCTATAGCCGTGTCTAATCGTCCTATGGAAATTAACATGGGGAAAACACGTTTTGGAACCCCCCTTTTTTCTTGGCCCCCTCTTGACGAATCCCCCCAAAACTTTAAGGTAAGGAGCAGAACTGAGCTGGCCAACGTTTTGGTAAATTGCTCGCAATTTCCTCAATCGACGCCAAAGTTATTCCCAATAGAATGTTGTGGATATCCTATGGTAACTAGGTCCTAACTATATATACCTACTGGCGACCGCCAGTAGGATATATATATATATATATCAGCATTTATCAACAAATCCAGTCGATAAAACGGCAAGCACGCAGGTATCCAGTTTCTAAATCATTTATTACAAACCCCCTTCACCCTCGACAGACGCGTTTCGCAGTAAAAGCTTCGTCAGTGTCAGTTTGTGCATAGGAATGATCGCCATTTTAAACCCCCACCGGACATTTCATTTTCCAACAACATAGAAGATGGTCAATCTTAGTAAAAGCGGTGGCCATTTTGAAGTGTGATATTTTACATACAGTACATTGGTTATCATGGCGAATATAAAGTGCTCTAGTGCAAATTTAAAAACTTAAACAGCAACAAACATTTCATTATTGTAGTGCACAGTGATCATTTCTTTTAAATAGTCAAGTTATAAGAGCCCAATCAAAAACATTATAAAATATGTTTTCCTAGCTCTTGTGTTTTGAAGGGGTGTATCCCCAATGTATATTTTTTTTAAAGTTGTGGGGACTTGATGTCTTATTTATTATTATAAGCCGTTGTCTCGCCCTGTATGGGCTAGAATCCAACTTAAGATTCCATAACTTGCAATGTCACTTTATCGGAGTTTCTAGGTATAGTAATAACAGTCTCTTTTTCTTTTTTCTTTACCTGTCTTGAGCAGGTGGAAAACGTTTCTTCCTCATCTAGAGGTGCACCCACATCTCCTCATCATTATTCAGAGCCCACGGTGTCATTGTTTTGAGGTCGATGATGTACCTAGATTCTGCGATGCGGAGTGCCTTCTCCCTGTCCCCACCTCGTTCTAAGCGCATCACTTGGTCTATGCAATAAAAACTAAGGAGATCCCTACTGCTTTGATGACATTCAGCAAAATGACGAGCTACCGGATAGGATTCATCCTTATTAGCGTTAGCTCTAATATGTTCAGGATCCTCAGTTTTGTAGGGTTGATGATCCTGCCTATGTAGCGTTTCTTACAAGGGCACTCTAAACAATAGACCGTGTAACACCTGTTGCATACTGTGCCCGTGGTATGGAACTTTTCCTCTTTAAGCAAGATTGCACTCGTGCACAGTAATAATGTGTGAAGTTGTACCGAAATCGACATGGGGAACCAGCAAAGGAATAAAGGACAGTTGTGAAGTATTGTGGGAGATGCAGTCCCTGAAATATTGTGAGAGTGCCAAAAACCATACAACGAGTGAAAACATGAATATGAAGCCATTTGGGGGTTAATTAAGTGAACTGACCTGAACTAATAATTGTACATTTCCTCGTTGCATCCAAGAAGAGTTGGCAAAATCATTTTGAACATTAAGCAAGGAAAAATGACTGTCCCTTTAAAAGACTGGATGAATGTCCCTTCTCCATGTCCAACAGTTCCGTATTTAAAAACAAAACTAACCCACCGCAACAGCAGTCAGTGGCGTATGATTAAGAGTCATGGGACTCGAAACGCGTAATGCCTGTTGTGGCTTTTATTGAATTAAAGATCTTGTTGAAAGCAGTTGGTGTGGCCTGTTCAACGTTGCTGTAAGAGCGAACGTTTTTCATTGTGTTTTGGAGGTGTCTGACACACCTGAAAACGGGCCCACAATATGTGAGGCAGAGGCATTCCTACATGTCAGAATATATATATATATATATATATATATCTCCTAATGCCGATAGCCAGTAGGTATATAAAGTTAGGACCTAGTTACCATAGGAAATTCCGAACATTCTATTGGGAATAACTTTGGCGCCGATTGAGGGATCTGCCTGTAATTTTCCTTAAATTTGCCTCGCTGCGCTCCGCTCCTTTCCTGAAAGTTTCGGGGGGATTCGTCAAGCGGGGGCCAAGAAAAAAGGGGGTGTCACAAAACGTGTTTTCCCTATGTTAATTTCCATAGGGACATTCTGACAAAGCTACAGCTCGAACGGCTGAACGGAATTACACCAGATTTGGCAAAATGGTAGGGACTGGAATGCAGCAGTGCCTTTTGTATGTTTGGTGAAAATCTCTCCAGTAGTTCTTGAGAAAATTGAATTTGAAATTTTTCAAATGACATTTTCTATAGGACATTTAGACACGGCTACAGCCCGAACGGCTGAACGGAATTACACCAAACTTGGCGCAAAATGGTAGGGACAGGTATGCAGTAGTGCCTTTTCTATATTTGGTGAAAATCCCTCCAGTAGTTGTTGAGAAATTGAATATGAGCAAATTATATATCTATATGCGCTCAACAGTCTATTGGGAATAACTTTGGCGCCAATTTAGGAATTTGTGTGTATCTTTCCAGAGGTTTGGCCAGCTCCGCTCCGCTCCTTCCCTGAAAGTTTCGGGGGGATTCGTCAAGCGGGGGCCGAAAGGGGGGTCCCAAATTGTGTTTTCCCCATGTTAATTTCCATAGGGACCTTTAGACACGGCTACAGCCCGAATGGCTGAATGGAATTACACCAAACTTGGCAAAATGGTAGGGCCTGGTATGCAGATGTGCCTTTGCTACGTTTGGTGAAAATCCCTCCAGTACGTGCGTACATGCGCGAGCGAGTTTCTTATTGGCTATAATAACTATTCAACATCGTCAAAGAATTTACCAACCCCTCAGCCAACTCCAACGACATCACTCCCTCTCAAACCCTTTGCGACTCCCTAGCTTCGTTCTTCCACAACAAAATCGCAGATATCCACAACAGCTTCAACAACTAACCCGGAGACCAACCCACCCAACCTTCTGCCGTACCTTCACCCCCCTTGAACATCCTTTATGACTGGAACCCAATCTCCACTGAGGACACCATCTGCCTGATGAACTCCATCCACTCAGGATCCCCCACAGACCCATGCCCTCACCACATCTTCAACAAAGCAGACTCCATCATTGCACCACACCTCCGAGACGTCATCAACTGCTCCCTCTACTCCGCCACCTTCCCGGAAAGCTGGAAACACGCCGAACTCAGTGCCCTTCTGAAAAAACCCACATCTGACCCCACCGAACTCAAAAACTACCGCCCCATCTCGCTCCTCCCTTTCCCGGCCAAAGTCATCGAGAAAGCTGTCAACAACCAGCTCGCCGCCTTTCTCGAAACCAACAAATCCCTCGACTCCTCACAGTCCGGATTCAGAGCAAAACACAGCACTGAGACCGCACTCATCGCAGCTACAGACGACATTCGAACCCTACTGGACAATGGAGACACAGTCGCCCTCATCCTTCTTGACCTCTCCGCCGCCTTCGACACAGTCTGCCATAGCACCCTGCAACAACGCCTCAGAAACATCGGAATCCAAGGAAAAGCATTGGAATGGATCACCTCGTTCCTTACCGGAAGAACTCAGAAAGTCCGCCTTCCACCATTCAAATCAGAGGCCACAGAAGTCATTTGCGGCGTGCCACAAGGATCTTCACTCAGCCCCACCCTCTTCAACGTATACATGAGCCCCCTCGCAACCATCGCATGCCAACACAACCTCAACATCATCTCCTACGCTGATGATACTCAACTGATCCTCTCACTCACCAAAGACCCGAACACCGCCAAAACCAACCTACATGAAGGAATGAAAGAAGTAGCTGAGTGGATGAAGCACAGCCGCCTGAAACTGAACTCAGACAAAACAGAAGTCCTTATCTTAGGTACCTCCCCCTCCGCCTGGGATGACTCTTGGTGGCCAGAGGCCCTTGGAAAAGCACCCATCCCGACGGACCACGCAAGGAACCTGGGCGTCATCCTGGACTCCTCACTCTCGATGAACAGACAAGTCAACGCCGTCTCATCATCTTGCTTCAACATTCTTCGCATGCTCAAAAAAACATTTCGCTGGATTCCCACCGAAACTAGAAAAACGGTCACCCACGCACTGGTCACGAGCCGCCTGGACTACGGAAACACCCTTTACGCCGGTACCACCGCAAAACTTCAGAAAAAACTCCAACGCATCCAGAACGCATCAGCCAGACTCATACTAGACATCCCGCGTAAAGACCACATCTCTAGTCACCTGAAAAACCTTCACTGGCTCCCCGTTAATAAGAGGATAACATTCCGCCTCCTAACCCACGCTCACAAAGCTCTCTACGAACTTGGACCCGAATGCCTCAACACACGACTTTCCTTCTACACCCCCTCCCGCCAGCTACGCTCCTCCAACCAAGCCCTTGCTGCTTTACCTCGCATCAACAAAACCACCATGGGAGGAAGATCCTTCTCCTACCTGGCAGCTAAAACCTGGAACTCACTTCCCACTCACCTTCGCCTCACTCAGAACCACCTAGCATTCAGAAAGCAACTTAAAACTTGGATATTCGACCAGTAATTCCCCACCCTTCTCCAAGCGCCTTGAGACCCTCTGGGTATGTAGCGCGCTATATAAATTATCTGACTTGACTTGACTTGATTGGCTGGCAGTCGACTGTCAACATTCCAAACTGTCCAAACCAGGAAGTGTTGGCCACCATCTTGTTTTTCAGGAGAACTGAGGCACAAGAGAGCCCAAAACAAGAGTGGAAAACACGAAAAGGGGGGGGGCGTGGCTTTGAGGGCGAAGATGGCGGACGCGGCTCTGTAGAGCTCCTGCCAGCCCGTTCTTTATCCGCTAACTTATCCTGGCCCCACCTCCTCTTCCCCCATCTCTGCTGGTGCAGGAGTTTGCTGGAGTCCGGAGGATCCCGGTGGTGTGCTTCTTTGCGCTCCAGACGCCCGCCTGCACGACCATCGAGGGCCGTCCATTCTGGGCCTACTTGCCGCGTGGCGAGCCGGGGCCTCGATTTTTCATCCGCCCGCTGGTGGCGCCACGAGGCCGGCTGGGCCTCAGTCATCTTAGCCCGCGCTGTCGGGGCGGAGTCACTGGATCCGGAGTCAGGGGCTCGTGACCGTGCCCTGCGGAGAGAGGACCCGGCGCGACGATTGGGGGAGCCTGCAGCATATCCTGATCGCCCCGTCCTGTCACTAGCGGGACTGAGGCGTGCCCGGAGACGGAGGATCCAGCGTAGGGCCCTGGCTTGGTGGCCCCGGCGCCTCGGTGGGAGGAGGAGCCCCCCATCGCTCCAGGGTCGGCATTCTCTCCCGACGACGTGGGACGGCCTGCACCTGTATTCGTTCCTCCTGCTGCTTGTCTCTGCGAGGTGACCCGTAGCGGATACTTTCCACCGGTCCGCCCCATTGGCGGCCATGACGAGGGGCAAAGGCGGCCCCAACCCGGCCACAACGGGACCCATCGACAAATTCACCGGCCCGGGGAATGGTGCTGGGGCGGCCGGGGGGAGTCAGACGGCCGGCCCGGACAATGCAGCGTTGCTCACTGCCATCACGCAATCCCGGGACATGTTGGACGCGAAGATCGGCGCGGTGGGCGCCGACGTGATGTTACTGCGCCAAGACCTCCGCAACGCGGTGGCCCGCATCACAGAGACAGAAACCCGGGTCACGACGGTGGAGGGTGATGTCGATGCCCTGAAGAAGAGGGTCGCCGATCTGGAACAGACGCAGCGGGGCCTAGCGCTCCGGGTGGAGGACGCCGAAGGGCGGGCACGGCGAAATAACCTCAGTTTTGTGGGCTTTCCGGAGGGCTGCGAGAAGGGGCCTATGGACGTCTTCCTTTCCCGATGGCTGGAGAGTTGGCTGCCCCCGGACGTCCTGTCAAGCTGTTTTGTGGTGGAACGAGCCCACTGGGCCCTGACACAGAAGCCTCCGGCTGGGGAGCGGCCTCGCCCGATCATAGCCCGGATCCTGAACTACCACGACAGAGATGTCATCCTCCGAGAGGCGAGGCTCAAGGACACCCTGCTGTTCGATAATTGCAAAATCATGATTTTCCCTGACTATACAAAGTTAGTTCAACAGCAGCGGCACTCCTTTCTGGCGGCCAAGGCCAAGCTCCGGGGCCTAAAACTCCAATACTCCCTGCTGTATCCGGCCCGCCTTCGGGTCATCTATAACTCGAGGACACACTTCTTTGATACCCCGGAGGCCGTCTTTGCTTGGACTGACGAGGCGGTCCGGCTTCGCCCACATGTTCAGCCGGGGCTCCACTCCGGCTCGTCCCGCAGTTCTTCTCAGGAGCGGGGCGATCAGCGGGCCAAAGGGAAGCGGCACCGCAAGTCCCGGTCGAGGCGGAGATCCCTGTCTTGGGACCCTCTTTTGGGCGACACACAGCCGGAGACGGATCATTCTGGCGGGGGGTCGTGACTCCTGACGGCTGACCCTTGATCTCTACATCTTTCTTGGGGCCACCTGCTGAGACGGCGGATTGCTGTTCAACGGTCCGGGCCGGATCTGGTGCAGTATTACTTGGCCTTTACGGGCCTCAGCGGGACTCTTGTGGACCAATGCACTGTATTCGTGATGTTATCACTGCTGCTTATTGATTGGGGGGGGGGGGGAGGGCATGTTTGGTGGGCTGCCTCCTGCTGTTGGGGTTGGGGAGGTTCTTGTTTTGGGGTGTGTGCTTGGTTAGTATTTGAGGGTTAAGTGGGATCCATTGGCGTGCCTAACTTTTGGTGCTCTGTTTAGTGCCTAAACTACCGCATGCCGCGACAGGTACTTCATTGTTTCTTGAGGTATTGGGGTGGGGGTGGGGGGTCTGGGATGAGTTGGTGGTGTGTTGGGGGGGTTGGCAGTATGAGGGGTGAGGGTATTGGGGTACTGTTTGTTGGGGTGCACGTGATCTTTCTGACCTATGCTACTGTGGGGGTTGGGGCCAGCGCCGGGGGCCGGGGTGAGTGGGGTTTGATGTATCGAGATGATGGCTGACGTCCCTCGCTTGGCGCCTACTGGCGCCGCCATGCATATTCTTAGCTGGAATGTCCGGGGTCTCTTGGATAAGATAAAACGGGGGGCGGTACTACGCTGGGCCAAAAGGGATCTTGCAGACGTGCTCATGCTCCAAGAAACACACATGCTGGGTACGAAGGCCCTCAGTCTCCAGCGCTTTGGCTTCCACCAGGTGTTCCATGCAGGGTTTGCCAGGGGCTCCAGGGGGGTGGCTATTCTTGTACATAGGCGCCTGGCGTACACACACGAGCGCCAGTGGCTTGACCCTCAGGGGCGCTTTGTGTTCATCCAAGGGAGAGTGGGTGTGGAGCCGGTGGTGTTTGGGTGTGTGTATGCTCCCCCCCCTCTGCAATGGGCTTTGGCTGAACGGCTGTTCGCGTTATGGGCCGAACTCCCTGATTCCCTGGCGGTAATTGGCGGCGATTGGAATGATATTGTGAATGTGGCTGTGGACCGTCAGCGGAGGCTCGGGGTGGCGCCTGTCCCCCCTCCTACGCGGTTGGGCGCTATGTTGGATGTGCTGGGTTGGGCTGATGTATGGAGGCATTTGCATGCAGAGCGCCGCGAGTACACATACGTCTCAGCGGTTCATGGCTCCCTTTCGCGCCTAGATTATGTCTTCGTCCCACGGGCCTACCTTGCCAGAGTGAAAGGGGCGGCGATACGGCCTCGCGGGCTCTCCGACCATTCCCCGGTGGCGGTCCAGATAGACCTGCATAGACCACGCCAGCCCTTCCGATGGCGGATGTCCACGTGGCATCTGCAGCGACCCGACTACTCCCAGCATATTCGTGGCGCTATTGCCCAGTACTGGCAGGATAATCTGGATGTGGGGGTAGACGCGGTGACAGTCTGGGAAGCCATGAAACCCACATTGCGGGGTATCGATCTGGCTTGGTGCGCGTCGGCTCGCCGGGCACGGTTGGAGGGCATTGCTGCGGCGGCGGAGCGAGTGGAAGAACTAGAAGCTCGCCACAGAGCTGCGGCGGATGACATCACCCTGCGACGACTCCTGCAGGCGCAGCAAACACACTCTTCGGTCTTATTGAATGAGGCTCGACAAGCGTGGCTGGCCACCCGTAGCCGGGTATATCAGTGGGGCGACAAATCATGCACGATGCTTCATCGGCTATGTCAACAAACCCTGCAGCCCCTCACGCTCCCAGGCCTTGTGGACGCTGCGGGTGTGGCTATCACGGACCCAGCTACTCTGGCCGCAAGCTTTGCGAATTACTATAGGTGTCAATATGCCTCCCGGGAGGCTCTCGCTCCCGCTGCCGTCGCTGACTATCTTGCCTCGGTCCCCCCAGCTGCGGTGTCTGAGGAGGTGCGAGATGCTCTCGACCTCCCCCTGACGGCAGAGGAACTCGGAGACGCGCTGGGTCAGTTGAATGTGGGCAAAGCACCTGGACCGAGCGGCTTCCCCAGTGAGTTCTATAGAAAATTCCATCTGCAGCTCGGGCCACATTACCTACGTGCATTGGAGACGGCGCGCGGGCAGGGCCGCCTCCCACCGGACTGGCGGCATGCCGAGATCGTGGTGTTCCAGAAGCCGGGGCGACCCCCGGACCGTCACGATTCCTACAGACATATCTCCCTTATTAATTTCGAGGCCAAGCTCTTGGCCAAAGCACTCGCGAACCGCCTGCTCCCCCACATCACTGCCCTCGTTCACCCTGATCAGGCTGGCTTTATGCCGCATCGGGCGACGCGACACAACATACGGCGGGCGCAGGCGGCGATTGATGCTATCGGTGCTTCAGAGGACCAGGCGGCGTTGTTGCTGGCCGACATCGACAGCGCCTTTGACTCAGTCAGTTGGACCTTCCTGTTCACTCTTCTACCACTATTGAACCTTGGCCCGGTCTTCATCTCCTACGTCCGCTTGCTTTACACGGAGGTTACTGCCTCGGTGCGGATCTCGGGGGCGGCTTCGGCACGATTCCCGGTTACCCGGGGCACACGTCAGGGGTGTCCACTCTCCCCCTACCTATTCGCGCTGGCCATGGAGCCGCTGGCTGCTAGGGTCCGCGCTGACGCGTTGTATCGGGGCTTCGTCTGGAATACGGACCTCACGGACCGCATCGCATTATATGCGGACGACGTGCTATTCTTTATGTCCGACCTTCGGAATACGGGCCCCCGGGTTTTGGAGTTGATGCAGGGTTTCGGCCAGGCGTCGGGACTCTATCTTAACCCACGCAAATCGACTCTCTGGGTGCTGGGTGATGGCGCGGTGGACCTTCAGTGGGCAGCCTCCCTACGGATGGCAGTGGAGGGGGTGAAATACTTGGGAGTCTTCCTCTCTGCCTCGCCTACGGAGGCGTGGGGCCGGAACGTTCAGCCGGTCTGGGACCGGGTCCAGCTGGACATCAAAACGTGGACACGTATGCCCCTTAACATCTACGGCCGGTCGGCCATTTTCAAAATGGTGGCCTTGCCCCGTCTTCTTTACCAGCTGCAGAATCATCCCTACCCGATTGACCCGCAGTGGTTTCGCAGTGTTGACTCTGTGTTAAGCAGGTTCTTATGGGCTGGAGGTGCCTCTAGAGTGGCGCTCCGTACGTGCTTCCTCTCTACCTACTGCGGTGGCTTGGCTACCGCGGATATGCTGTCCTACTATCAGGCTTCCCATCTCCTGGTGCTCAATGAGTGGTGGTATGGGGACCGCAGTGACCCGGCCTACGCCCTGGAGCACGCTCTGATGGGCGCCGCCTCCCTGCACACTCTGCTGTACTCGGCCAGGAGGCGACGGTCGCTCCCACGTGTTACCCAGGTAGTGTTTGCCGTTTGGCGGAGGGCCCTACACCGCATGGGGTGGTGGGGCAAACTGACGGCGGAGACTCCGCTGTGGCGTAATGGCCTGCTGCCGGCGCTGGCGTCGCTGCAGGGCTTTGACGGCTGGGACGCAATTGGGGTTTCGTCCTTGGGGCATGTCCTCTCCGGCACCGCTCTTAAATCCTTTCAGGAGCTCAGCACCGAATTCAACATGCCCAGGTCCCAGTTCTTTCGCTACCTTCAACTTCGCCACGCCCTTACTCCTAGCCTAGTAGGGCTGGAGCAGCTCCCAGATTTCAGTCCCATAGAAGCAAAGCTGTTTATGGGTGACTTGGGTGACAAAAAAGTCTCCCAGATCTACCGATCCCTGGTCACACACTGCTCCCCCTCACTCTCGACACTGAAAGCCCTATGGGAAGCCGATGTCGGCCCCTTGGACGAAGACGATTGGCGCGAAGCCCTTGAATCCCCCCGGGGGGCTGCCATTGCAGTCCGCCTCCGCTTTATTCAATTCAAATATCTGCATCGAGCCTATTTTACGAGGGAGCGGCTGTGGCGGGCGGGCCTAATTGCAAACCCGGAATGTCTGCGGTGTGGTTCAGAGAGGGGCACTCTCCTTCATACTGTGTGGTCTTGTAAGCGGTTGACTCGATTTTGGGCCGGGGTTTGGGATTGCCTATCTGAGGTGCTGGGATGGGATCTGCCCCGTACGCCCCGGTTGGGCCTTCTGCATGTGTTAGAAAATATCGGGGGCAACATCTACAAGCGCCACCTACTGCTGCTGGGACTGGTGGTAGCAAAGAGGGACCTGGCACAGGCCTGGAAAAGCGAGCGAGCCCCTCCCCTTAGTGCCTGGAAGGCGGGCCTGGACTTTATCATGGGACTGGAACAGCCTGTTTTTGAGGCTCGGGGGTGTCCCCGCAAACATTTCAAGATATGGAAACGGTGGGCGGACTATAGGGGCCTCCCCCTCGACCCTCCTATGGACATGGACGATGCCTTGCCTCAGGTTGTGGACCCTGCACATTAGGCCGTTGGCCGGCCCCACCTATGTACATCTTCTATTCTGGTTGACTAATGATCACGTGCACGGGGTTAGGGTGGGATAAGGGGTGGGCAGTAGTCGGGATTGGGGGGGTTTTGGGGGTTGGTGAGTGGTTATGTATCTTTTGTTTAGAAAATTGCTATACCCGAGGGGTTCGATGCTATGCCGTAAATGTGCCTTTTCATGCTTACTGTTGACAGACTCCTCCTGATTGTGGAGGACTGTGCCTGCACTTGATTGAACCTCTAATAAAAATGGTTTTGAAAAAAACACGAAAAGGGGGCAGGGTAGAGACCCCCCAACACTCTAGGCCCAAAAGGACCCCCAAGGGCAAAAAAAAGTTTTAAAAAATCGCGGGGTACGCGCACCATATGCGTACGGTACGCATACCGTGCACGTACCCTGCGATTTAAAAAAAAATTAAAATTTTCTTTGCACTTGGTGGTCCTTCTGGGACCCCCTGAGAAGGGCTAGGGGGATCAGGGAGTCTCAACCCTGCCCCCTTTTCGCGTTTTCCACTCTTGTTTTGTGCTCTCTTGTGCCTCACTTCTCCTGAGAAACAAGATGGCTGCTCACCTGGTCCCAGAAGGATAATAACATATATAAACGTTATCCGCTAATAGAATTAGCATTTTCAAAACCTTTTTTAAATTTATTGAAAAAAAATATGGGTTTCACGCCTGATATAGTTAGGAATTAGCATTTAAAAAACCTTGCAAATTCACTGAAAAAAACCATAGGTTTCAAGCCTTATATAGTTAGGAATTAGCATTTAAAAAACCTTGCAAATTCACTTAAACAACCATAGGTTTCAGGCCTTATATAGTTAGGAATTAGCATTTAAAAAACCTTGCAAACCTGGGCGCTTTCAATAGTGCATTGTGGTTATGGTTGTTAGAATCGGTGAAATCCGTAGTGGAGAAGGAGTTGGAATAGTAAATTATACTGCTTTAATGTCCAGCGCTTTCCCTAAGACATGTTGCTGTAACGATATGCGTGGTAAAGTAATACGTGGTAAAGACACATTTGTTGTAAAGACTGCAGAGTAACAGCATGCAAGATAAAAGCATGCATTGTTGTGACATACAACCCAGTAGAACTCATGCATAAAAGGAAATGCCTGTAGATGCATGAAATGGGGATTTGTGCCACTCAAAGAGGAAAGAAAGCAAAAGCAGAAATATGCACACAATACTTTACTATTACACACAATATGTGTTAGTCTGCTCTGCAACAAGAAAGCACTAAACCGTGAACAGGTATTTTGCAGTTTGATTAGGAAACCTTAAAAGTGTTGACAAACCAACTTAATGGAGAAACTACTAAGAATATCAAAAAGAGAAAAATAAACAAGTTTAAAAAATTCATGTGTTTGGTCATGAGATCAAGGAGGAGGTATCCAGTGTTTACCCAGCAGGATTTTACCACGTAGGTACGTTTTTAGGGCTCGGCCTACGTCCCACGAAGTGGGCGTGGCTTAAGAGTCCTTTTCTGAGGGGTACGAAAATCTTTCCCGGCAAATTCCAGAAAGCTTGTGCATTTTGCAATTTCTTTTTGGCAGCTGCATGGCAATTGGCCCTCGTACGGCTGTCTTTTTAGAAGACAGCACGCAATAGGCCATAGGCTGTAGTGCTTTGAACGAGGTTTCAGGGAAAGATCAGGGACACAGGTATCCAGTTTCCTTCCAGCAGTACGACTATTTTCATGCTGCAAATGGCTAGGACCAATTTTATCTGTAGACCTACCACTTGCTTTTTTAACACAGAACTAGACAAGGAGGGTAGACCACGACCAAGCACAAAAATAAATTTGACTTCAGACTGTCTGCCTCTTTTTCAGCACGCCATTGAGATGGAAGATCTTTCTAGGCTTTTCAACTTGGAAGGACATTATCATGAATTAATGGGGAATACTAATGGGTCTTGCTTAGGATTTTTCAACAAGCACAGCAGATATTTTCAAAAGAAGCGATGGAATTACATCCCAGGTGGAAAAACAAATCAAAGCGCTTATTGTTTAAAGTTCTTCACCTGCAAAGCCGACTTGAATTGTTTGGATTGCGTGACTCATTATGTTCCTTGCTTTTATGGAAGACATATATTTGTTCAAACATAGATTTTGTTGTGCCTTGGACTTTAATGGAGCTTATTCCCTTAATACTAATTATTTTAATAGCAACATGATGCTTTTGGTTTACAGTAGATCAGCTTTATCAGTTCACGGACCTACCATTTGTTCTTCACTTGGTTGCCCAGCATTTTCCTGAAAATGCTTAGCGCTAGTTGCAGGACATTGGAGAAAGCAATGAATTCATATATACCTAAAGCTTAATGATAAGCAATCACACACTTACTTCATTTCAACCTGCAAGTTCCATAAATATATAGCTACAAACCTCTCCCTTTTTGTGCTGCTCCTTAACCTACATAAATTCACCATTTCATCAAAAAATCTATGTTTTTCAAATGTAAAACTAAATACTGAGGACACCTTTTGACCTCTTTACCCAATGGCAAAGACCTCCATTCACAAGAATGCTGCACAGTAATGGTTTTCAAAGAACTTTTTTATGTTCTTAATGCAGGCTGTAAGTGAGACCCCTAAAGGAGGAGGTGGTGTGGTAGATAAAAATAAACTTTTGGTAGAAGCCCATTGCACAAAACAGGGATTACTTATACTCTCCTCCTATGCACATGTGCTCACTTGGAAATACATTGTGCACTGGCTGTAAAGTGAAAGACTTCTCTAATTCAGTGTTTTGGAACTAACAACAGTCAGTTTAGTCCATTTCTATTACTCACTTTTTACTTTTAGTGTCCGCGCCGCTCCCCCACATCGCCATACCTCACCGCTGACTGCCCGATTAAAGTATTTTTGTGGTCTGGCAGGGGGCAGCATGGCGGTACAGTTTAAAAGGCTCCTAGTGAGCCTTAAACTGCACCGCTGAGGGACCGCCAATGCATGTTCTTGCTCGGGAAGGAATGCACTATGTCATCTGATTCTGAGGGTTGTATTGGAAAGCATAGCACCGTAGGTGTAAGGTTTTTGATGGAAGTACGACTTTTGGTGCTGTAAAGCACATGTCGCTTTGGGTTGCCAGCAATTACAGATTTCATGTTGCACCACAATTTTGTACATTCTTTTAAGACAGTTGTTGTGTTAGGTAGAAATGAGCAGTGTTTCAACATGACTAGTTGCCTTTGTTTCTGATGTCTTTACAAAGTTATAACTGACTTGTTGGATGTTAGAACAGGCGAGATCAGAAGCGTTAAAGCGATATATAGGGCTTTTCATGCCCCTTTCTTAAGGAATGTATGGTGCATAGGCATGCCTGATAATTGTCGTCTAAAAACAGGGTTACTGATTATGTTGACCAACCTTGTGGTTTAATAATCCTGTGTGATAACGTGTTTTGTATTGCCCAGTTCAACTGTACTCCGTGTATGTACATCTGACCAATGAAAGGCCTGCTGAGAGTCAAACAAGTGATCTATAGATTGACACAACCTACACGAATTCCCAAGAGAGCTGTACTTGTCTTATTTGTAAAAGATAACACAGATTTCGGTTTCTGTGTGGGAGAGAGGAAGCAATTGTTTTCTTGTTTCTGTTGTTGATGGTGGGGTTATCATCAAATGTTGTGTGGGTAATAGAATGTTGTTTAAAGAAGTGATGCACTAATAGTGAGTGACAGCTACTATGAGCCTAATGTTTACAGTCATACTCAGACTTTTGATGTTTGATCAGGTACAATGCAATCTACATTCAGCGCTGAAATTGTCTGTTTCATTTGAAGACTGCAGTAATAAATGGTCAGGGCATTGCGGTTCAGCTAAGTGAAATTCTGGGAACTCAAAAGTTTGCTCTTTTTGCTCTCCTAGGAAATAAACCCACCCTCTCTTCCTATTGCTTGAAATTTCTCCTTTATATACAATGGGAAGTCGCATATTGTGGAGGCATAGCTTGAAAGGAGTTGGTGTGGACCAAAGGGGCTTTAAAATCCTGGAATGGTGCAGGTACAGCAAAGCTGGTGAGAGAATCAAAATGGTTGTCAGAGTATTGGGAGTGAAAAGATACCAATTTTGCTCTGAATTCCAATTTGGTGCAGTTTATTTTACTTAACACAAAGATGGATTGAAACTATAAGAATGATGCTCTTATTCAAGCAATTTTCAGAAAACTGAACACTCATAGCAAGCTGAAAGCACCAGTAGCGCCACAGCCCACTCAGTTCTTTTTAAGTAGTAAAATGGCTTCAAATAGCCGTAGGGCAGCAACCTACTATTATGAGATCTATGACTGTCACGTCTCATTCTGCTGGATCTTCATAATTCAACGATTCCTGTTCTATAATGAGAATAAATTGGGGCCAGATGTATGACCCACCAATATGCGTCTCGCATATTTCGTCGCATTTGCGACTCGCAATCTGCGACACACAAATTGGGATGCACAACAGTTAATATTAATGAGGCAGGCGCAATTTGCGACCTCATTAGGAATGGCTAGCACTCCCAGGGATGGTGGTCTGCTGGGGACAGCAGACCACAGTGTCTGTGACTGCTTTTTTAATAAAGCAGTTTTTTTTAATGCAGCTCGTTTTCCTTGAAGGAAAACGGGATGCATTTAAAAAAGAAAAATTAAACTTTTCAGTTTCATTTTTTTAAGGGCATGCAGTGGTCCCTGGGACCACTGCCTGCTCTTAAAAATATTTCCCCCATACTCACAAAGGGCAAGGCGACCCTTGGGGACCCCTCCCCGTTTGCGAGTGATTTACTACCTACTTGAAGTTGGTGGTAAACTGTGAGTGTTTTGCAGCCGTAAATGCAGTCGCAAAACAATAGTACATTGCATGGTGACTTGCTATTAGGAAGGGTCGCCCCTTCCTAATAGCATGAGTCGCAACTGCTATTTTGCGAGTCAGTGTACATGCCATTACCCTTTTTTGCAATCGCAAACGGGAGGGTCTCCAGTTTGTGTCCTCAAAAAAGGGTTGTACATCTGGCCCGTAGCCTTTACAATGAAATCTGAGGATGAGAGAAAGTGCTTATGCAGAATGTCTTTCATATTGGCTTACTGTACTTCAGACAACTGGGACACTAAGTAGATATTGGTGCGCAGGTGGTTGTAGATGCATATCCGTTGGTTACCATTTCTAGGAATTTCTTGGATTAGTTTCTCGGTATCTTTTGATTAACTGAATTACATTCTGCATAAAAGGAACGCTATCAGTAGTTTGAGAAAGGAACTCTGTAATAGCAACAAGGAGAAGTATTAACTTTAGGGCTATGATCCTTGCTATTCTGCATGTGGGCATATTTCTCCAAATAACAATCCGATTGATGTATAGTGTGATGGTGATGGTATTTATTGTTTATATTGATTTTTGTGTTATCTAAAATAAACTGTACAGAATTGGAAATTGGAGACTAATTGAAATGTTACTGAAGGATTTGGATATGGGCTTGTGCAGGACCACAGAGATGTCTCTTTTATGCCCTATATACCGTTCCACTCTTATAGGCTTCTGAGAAACCATCCTGGATCTGTAACATGGTTGTGTGTCCCTGAATTCGATCACGTAGCCCACCAAAATATACATAGTGAGTTTGATTACATACCAGAAAACAATATCTCTGAGAAATGTCAGTTTCTTTAAATTTCTTTCTCTATTGACTGATGATTTTTTGAGTTCATCATTTTCAGCTCGCCAACTCCTTTCGTGCATATGTACCTAAAAATTAAAGAGGATAAGAAAAAGAATGTAACTGTCAAATCAGGTCGATATCACATCATGATGACAAGCCTCCTTCATTTGTTCCAGGCAATGGAACAGCATTCTTCTGTGAAAAACTTATATTAAACTAAAGGTCATATATACAATTGATAAATGTCACGCTTTGAGAAGAAAAGAGATGTTGAAAGAATTAAAAATCAAGTCTGTTGCATACTAATACCGGGCCGTCATAATTCCTCCTCCAGAGCCATGCGCCCACATCTGTAAAATCAAAGGAGTTAGACTCACTAGTTCATGATAGAATAGGTTTGAAACTGAGGAAGATGTCAGGTAAGTTAAAAACAAACTGAAAACCCATATTCCCGATTTACCCCCACTCACAAATTTAGAGTCCTTCCCAGAGCATCTTATGATCTCCTGGTCTCTTTAGTGCACCACATACTGAACCCAACATAGTCTCCTGCTTCTTAGCATTAAATAGCAGTACGTTTCTTTTGTAGGTCGCAGCCTTCCAGACAACGCAGCTGTGTGGAATGCGAAAGTTATCTTAGGGAGTTTCAGGAAGTTGACCTGGAAATGCATTCTGCCCATTGCTTGCTATTGGCTTTGTAACTCACGTTTTCTGGCATTCCATTTGCTGGCTTTATTTGTTTTAGGCTGTACAACTTGAGATCATGCCTCCCTATGCCATAGCCGTGCTTACGGTATTCGGCCACAAACTAGTTTTCTATAATGAACAGACCTAGAAATCTTGTTCTTATCTGGTCTCATTTGCTGGGCATTCAAAAACGGAGATCAAATGTGCAACTATGTCTTCGAGGGAGCCTGATGTTTATTTTGGCAAACGACCTTCACAACACAATCGTTGCACAGCAATACATTTACATCGCGGTCATTACAACGCAAGTCGTTACGACTTGCGCTGGATGGCGCTCTGGACTAAGGTATAGTATGATTTACTATTCCAACACCTTCCCTACTGTAAAGTAGGCGGGAGTTTAGTTTTCTTTTTGCTTTCAGCTGACTTCAAAGTGAGAGCGTTTATAGGAAAGAGGAATGCACCGTATTTTCTCCATAGAGCCTGCTTGTGCCCTTTCAAAAACAAATTATTTAGACATAGCCATCTCAAAAGGTATCTCGTTCTGCAGTTGCACAAAACATTTGCCTTTCATTCGTGGGGCATGATTGACAATGTCATGGTGGATGGAAGCATGAACATTTTTAGAATCATTTTTGACAACTTACAACAAAAAAACTTGCACTGATTTAGTCTGATATACTAGTACTAGTAAGATTAAACAGTTCATGCGCGTGAATGAAATACATTTTTGGAATTTTGCAGAGACTTTTTCATATTTAACAAATTTTTCGCAAAATGTATTTACAATTGAAGGTGGCCCGAAGGTTAAGTGTGCTGGACATCCTTGTTACTTACTTTCTTTCACGCCGATTAACTTGTAAATAAATGCTTGCTTGTTTTCAAAGAATGACCGCATGTAAAGTCCAGGAGGACGCTTGCGGACCGCACAGATTTAGGCTAATGACTAGTACTACTAGATGAAACAGTTCTGCATGTGAATGAAATACATTTTTGGTATTTTTGCATAGACTTTTTTTATATTTAACACTTTTTTTGCAAAATTCCTCTTCATTGGTGAGTCTAATTAACTTGTGAAACTACCTTTTTAGGAACAAAGTACAAAACTGCATTTCAGTATTAGTTTCAGCCTAACAGACGGTGATTTTGGGAAATTTATACTATTCATGGCTCATTCCCTGTAAAGCACAGGATAGGATCTTTTCATAAGAAAAAGCCAATTACATTGTAACACTAAGACAATTTAACAATGCCTGGTTTTGACTTTGATGTGTAAAGCATATGCTTTATGTATGACATCTGTGACAACTCATTTTGGAGAGTTGGAGAAGTTTAACCCTTTCCATGCGTCGCACGGCCCCCGGCCGTCCGGCGTCACGGTGGGCGTGTGCGAATCGCGCATGCTTGGACTTCGAACGCAGCGAGGGGTAATTCCACGCGCGTTCAAGGGGTTAAAACCACTTTTTACGAAACTTTTGTGTTTATGTTTATCTACACAATATTTGTGTATTCCGTCTGCAACTGTGCGTTTTTCAGAGCACATATGTTACTGGACATAAATAATTTCCTCATTTGTCCTTGCAGGGACTAGAGTCATGATTTGAATGGTCCTGCAGGTGCAATGGTATAGGGACTTAAATCTCTAGAAAACACCCTGAAAATCGATTATTGCTATATTTTAATACTAAACAAGCAGTCACAACTACAGCTACCTTGTAGGCACTAGGTTTATGATTTGAATGCCAAGGCATGCACAAGAAGCAGAGCAACTAGATGCATGGGCTTCAGGCTAAACCCCGCGCATCCCCAACACCACTGCACCGCATCCTGAGGCGCAGCCGCCACCTGCCCGCGCACCCGGCTGTTTTTAGAAGCTGACCTGACGGCCATTCTTCTCATGCCTCACGCCCTGTCCGACAGAGCAAAGGCAGAGGCCTCATTAGTTCTGTAGTCTGGTGTAGAGGGAGCCAAGGGGATTTTGATTTGTCATCAACATCTGTGTATAGTATTACAGGGTTTACTTCTTTCTTAGGTTAAAAAGACAAAGTGCTGCTGGGGGTACCATATAGATTATCATATGATTTAGGAAGAGGTGCATAAAAGGAAAGGTACCTTTAGAGATGCAGATGGGTGTGGTAGGGAAGGGCTTGGAGGAGAGAGGATTGAGAGGCCTAAAATGGAATGCACCCAAAAAATGCCCACATTTGTGATTAGTGACATTTTCATAACATTGCTCTGCCATACACACCTTCACCGTACCAATCAGCTTATCCTTCTCATGCACTCCACTTCACCTCTCTGTCAGGACTTCAGGTGCTGAATAATGCTTTTGTTGAATGGCTTCTTTAAAGATGCTCAGCCCACACATACTCCAGTACTCTAGCAGCTCCCCCTCTCTCCATCCTCTTCTGTTACAGGATCTGGTCAACCTTGAGCCACGAGGATTCACCCCCTGAGGCTCATCACAGTCGCAGTCCCCAGTCGCAGTCTCAAAGTGCGACCTAGGGACTGCAGCACTGGGCTGCTGTTTATCCAACACAGCACTCACATTAAAAATGTTAAATAAATGGGCAAGCATTTATTGAAATGCTGATTGAAATTAAAGAAAGGAAGTAACTTGGGTTTCCTGCATAGCTTAACTTTATGAACACTTCATTGTTAAAGATATCTTCCAGCAAAAGTGAATAAATAAGATAGCCTCTTCAAAATTGAAAGTGTATTTCGTTAGCATGCAGAACTGTTTCACCATAATACATCAGATTACATCAGTGAATTGAGAAGTCGTTTTTCTATTTTTTTTTATAAGTTTTCAAACATGAATTTAGAAACATTCCTGCTTCACCCTTTACCTGCCACCCTCACAGATAGTTTCAACAGTATATCCTTGAAGCGGTCACAAGAATATACATAGGACATATGTCAATGCAGAGAGGTGCTCTTAAATAACTTGCAGCGCATTTTATTACAGTATACAGTAGTTGTCTAAAGATAACGTTTATGCAAATGAACTCTGGCTGGTATACTTAAGTATTTCATAGTGCTAGGGGGTCTGGGAGAAGTAGCAGCGTGTGTAGCATGTCATGCAAATGGCCCTTCTTTGTTTTGGCCATATGAATCAATCAGTCAAACATTTAGAAAGTGTGGCAAATCGCCAGTGAGGGTCTTGAGGTGCTGGAGGTATTGGCTGCTGCGTGGTGGTTTGATCATTGAAACATCCAGGTTTTGAGTTCTTTCCTGAATTGCTGCGAGCGAAGGTGCAGTTCTGAAGTCCATGTGGAGGTTATTCCACGCCTTGGCTGCCAGGTACAAGAAGGAGTATCATCCGATGTTGATTCAGAGGATCCATAGGGTGTCTGTGAGGGAGAGCGAATCAGAGCAAATGGTGTCTGTCGGTTGGTGAAAATTCAGGCGTTTGTTTATGTTTGCTGGTCCTTCCTTGTGCAAGGCCTTGCACGCATGGGTCATCATCTTGAACTGGCATCTCTTCTCATCTCTTCTAAATTGTCAGGCAGTGTAGTTACTTGAGATGGGGTGTGATGTGGGTCCTTCTGGGGAGGTACAGTATGAGTCTTGCCGCTGAGTCTTGTATTGTCTGGAGTCGCTTCAGGAGGCGTGCAGGGATTCCTACATTGAGTGTGTTTCGGTTGTCCAGTCTGCTTAAGAAGAGTACTTGTGTGACGGTCCTTCTGGTGTTGACTGGAAGCCACCTGAAGATCTTGTGGAGCATGCAAATGTGGTGAAAGCAGGCAGATGAGACTTCGTTGATTTGTTTGTTCATGGATAGCTTGCTATCCAGGGTGATGCAGAGGTTGCGGACGTGATCTGACGGGGCGGGGTTGGCCACAAGTGTGTCGTTTCAAGGCGAGGTGTTGTTCTCAAAGGTGGGGAACGTGTTGAATTTGAGACAATTGACCTTCATTCAGTCTGTGATGTTTATTATGCAGCTGTGGAAGTTGGCTTGGGTGGTGGAGGGGTCTTCGAATAGTGTGAGGATGAGCTGGGTGTTGCCGGCATTGGGGATGATGTTGAGTCTGTTTGATCTGATGATGTCAGCCAGGGGGGGGTCATATAGGTGTTGAAGAGGGTGGGGCAGAGGAAAATTCCTTGGGGGACTCCGCAGATGATCTTCATGGGCTCCCAGGTGAACTGTGGGAGATGGATCCTTTGAGTTCTGCCGGTGAGGTACAAGGCAATCCACATGTGGGCATCTTCCTGGAGCCTGATGTGCTGAAGTCAGTTAGTCAAGATTTGGTGGGAGATGGTGTCAAATGTAGTGGACAGGTGCAGGAGGATAAGAGCTGCCATTTCTCCGCGGTCCAGGAGGGCTCTGATGTCATCAGTGGCTGCGATCAGGACTGTCTTGGTGCTGTGGTTAACTTATCATCTGGATTGGGAGGGGTCCCGGAGGTTGTGGTCTTCTAGGTGTTGGGTGAGTTGCTGGTTGGTTGTTTTCTCAAGGACTTTTGTAGGATAGGGGAGCAGAGAGATGGGTCGATAGTTCTTTGTTTCGGCTGGGTCAGCAGATGGTTTTTACAGGAGAGGCCTTATTTAAGCATGTTTCCAGTCCTCAAGGAAGGAGGCCAAGGTGATGGAGGTGTTCAGGACCTTCCTTAGCTTGTCACAGAGTTTCTTGCTTCTGAGGTTGGCGATGTGGTGGGTAAGGGGTCTGTGGGTTCTCATGAGTGTACAGAGTTCAGGATGGTTACAGTGTCTTGCTTGGTCAGGAGGTTCCAGTGGGTGAGCAGGTGTCCGGGGTTTGTATTCATGGGTGTGAGCTGGTTGATGCGGTCGGTGGCAGAGGGTTGTCATTCAAAGTTTTTGTAGATGGCTGAGATCATGTAATGGAAGAAGTCCGCAAGATTGTCATACAGTTCCTAGGAGGGTGTAATGTCGTTCTCGGTGGCTTTGGGATTTGAGAACTCTTTCACGAATGCGAAGAGTTCTTTGCTGCGGTTTGCGCTGGCTTCAATGTGGTCTGCTAGGACGCTCTTCTTAGTTTCTCTCAAGAGGCGGTGGTACTGGTTGAGGGTGGTGCTGAAGGGGATGTGGTCTTCTGTCTGTTTCTTGATGTGCATCTTTCTTTGTAGTTGCCGGCAGTTGCATTTGATGGCGTGCAGTTCCTCAGTGAACCAGCTTGCTCTTTGATTGGTCCTTTAACTTTAGCCGTTTTAGCGGGGGCGATGGTGTTTGTGCATTTAGTGATCCACTGAGAGAAGTTTTTAGCTGATTGTTCTGTGTTGTTTTTTGGGTCTAGGAGGTGGGAGTGGAGAGCGCTATTCCATTGGAGGTGAAGATAGGGCCGAGTGTGTCATACAGTGTGGGTAAGGTCGGTGACAAGCTGCTTGAGGCCAACATTGCTCATGTTCTCCTGGAGGTCGGTGGTGTTGCTTTCACTGGGGTCGTTGAGGTGGAAGTTGAGGTCCCCTAGGAAGATGTAGTGATTGCGAATGGGGCGATGAGGTCAGGGATGGCGTTGCAGAAGCTGGTGCGTGGTCCTGGTGCTCTGTAGGCCAGGGTTCCTCTTATGGTGCTTTTTCCGTCTGTGTGGAGTTGGAAGTTGAGGTGTTCCATTGTAGGAAAGTAGGATCTTTCTGACTTGGTTGCCCCCACTTTTTGCCTGGTGTAAGTGTGTTTTGACTGTAGTACACTGGGCTGCAGCTAACCAGGATCCCAGTGTCTGTGCTCTCCCTTAAATTGACTGGTGAGTGCTTTGTACACCCCACAATTGGCATAGTGGTGCACCACTGTAAGTCCGTAGTACGTGGTATTAAGGTTCCCAGGGCATTGATTTACCAGGGGTCCCCATGGGTTGCAGCATGTATTATGCTAGCATTGGAAGCCCATGCAAAATATGTCTGCAGGTCTTCCGTTGCAGCCTGTGTGAAATGGCGCCCGCACCTTTCACTTCAGATATAAGTGAAGCAATAAATTCCACCATCCCGCTGAAAACATACAAACCCCGCCAGGCAGATAGACCAGAGATAGGGTTCTCCGAAGACCTGAGACTGCTGAAACAAAAAACCAGGAAGCTGGAAAAAGTATGGAGACAGTCTCGAAGGCTGGATGATAAGGAACACCACAAAACCTCACTTAGGGCATACCACAAAGCCATTAGGGCAGTTCGGAAAAACTACATTGCTACACAACTAACAGAGGCTGGGAAAGACTCCAAAGTGCTGTATAAAATCCTACAAACATTTACCAGACCAGCAGCATGTGAAACCATAGAGGTTGCATCCCAAGATCTATGTGAGGAGATCGCTCTATTCTTTATGAAGAAGATTGATACAATCTATGAAAAGATAGTAGCCTTGAAGGCAAGTGAGATAGCCGAAATCAACCTTTCCCACAACAACATACAACAGAAACCAAATTCCCACTGCCTTAAAAGCTTTCCCCCTATCTCTTTAGAAGAGGTCACTGCATTAATCACTCAGATTAAGAGTGGTAGCCCCCAGGACATCATCCCAGCCCGCATTATGCCTATGTTGGCAGAATTCCTTGGGCCAGGAATTCAACAGCTAATTAATCTATCTCCTAGTACTGGAGAGGTCCAGAGAGACTGGAAAAGGGCGCTAGTGAGACCGTTGAGGAAGAACACCGCTATTCCCTGGACCGAATTTACCAATTTAAGACCTATCTCTGTTCTCCCCTTTATGGGCAAAATCATAGAGAAATTTGTCAATAGGCATTTGTCAAAATACATCGAAGAGACAAATGGACTGGACCCCTCCCAGTCGGGTTTCAGGCCAAGACACAGCACCGAGACTACTTTGCTGTCAGTCGCAGACGATCTACACATGTTCCAGGATAAAGGCTACTCAGTTATCCTGGTTCTGTTAGATCTGTCTGCGGCGTTTGACACCGTGTCATATGACATCATGACCACCAGGCTTGTTAACATCGGCCTGGAAGACAAGGCTCTGGCCTGGTTGAGGAGTTTCTTGACAGATCGCACCCAAACAGTCACCTTGGGTGCTTATCGGTCAGAGGAGTTGGGAATCTCGAAGGGGGTGCCACAGGGCTCTTGTTAGAGCCCTACCCTTTTTAACATCTATGTGGCCCCCCTAGCGAACATCATGAGATCCCATGGGTTCATCCCTGTGTCATATGCGGATAACACCCAACTCCTCTTTCCTTTTAAATCCCTCACAGATGAGGTCAGGAACTCCTTTTCCCAGGGGATGAAGGCAGTGGCCCACTGGATGACATCTAACCTCCTGCAATGCAATGTTGCAAAGACGGAGGTGATGCTGTTCGGTGAGGCCAAACTCGTGTGGTCCCCCGACTGGTGGCCGCAAGATCTTGGCCCAGTCCCTGAGCCCAAGCAGGTGGTTAAGAATCTCGGTGTTCGTCTAAACCAGGAACTTTCTCTCAAGCAGCATGCCAATCAAGTGGTGGGGTCCTGTTTCCACATCATTGGGATGTTGCGGAAAGTATTCCCTCTGCTTCCTGACTCAACCAGGAAAACCTTAGTACAGGCCTTAGTGTTGAGTCGCTTAGACTACTGCAATGGGTTACTTATTTCAGCTAACGAGGGAGTAATCTCTAGATTGCAGGTAGTTCAAAACACCGCGGCTCGCCTTGTTCTAAACCGGCCCCCGCACCCCCTCCAAACCCCTTTTGACCACTTTGCATTGGTTTTCCATCAAACAGAGGGTGAAGTTCAAGGCCTGTTGTATCATACACAAGTGTGTTCAGAGGAAAGGCCCCATGTACCTGTCTAATAAATTCTCTCTCTATGTACCCTCGCGATCCCTGAGATCTAGCGAACAGGCTCTGCTGCGGGTACCTAGAGCAAACAAGCATTGGAAATGCAATAGGTCTCGCATTAGGAAAGTTTGAGCTATTGGTATTGTAAATGACACTTTTTTTATTTATGTGTTGGTTTTGAAAGTAGCAAAATGAATAGCTTTGCCAGTTACAATGTCAATAGTTTTAACTTTTGCAAATGTGACACCTATAGCATTTGTAATGCAATGTGTGTTGTATTTACGTGACTTAGATGTATTGATATTACAAATAACAATGGCTTTTAATTTTGTAAATAATTAATACTTAAATAAAAGTTATTGTAATTTATAATGGCAATAGCTTAAACGTTTGTAAATACATTTTGTGAAGATTATGTTCAGTGTATTTTATTGTGACGAAAATCCAAGAACATTGCATTTGCACCTACACACACACAGAGCCACACACATATAGATGTGGTGGTGGTGGATCTGGGGGATATGGTGGTGGTGGATGTGGTGGTTATGGTGATGGTGGATGTGGTGGTGGATGTGGTGGTGGATGTGGGCGTGGATGTGGTGGTGGTGGAGGTGGTGGATGTGGTGGTGGTGGATGTGGGGGATGTGGTGGTGGTGGATGTGGTGGTTGTGGATGTGGTGAAAGTGGTGGATGTGGTGGTGGAAGTGATGGTGGTGGGTATGGTGGATGCAGTGGTGGATGAGGTGGTGGATGAGGTGGTGGATGAGGTGGTGGATGAGGTGGTGCATGTGGTGGTGGATGTGGTGGTGGATGTGGTGGTGGATGTGGTGGTGGATGTGGTGGTTGCGGTGGTGGTGGTGGATGTGGTGGTGGTGGTGGTGGAAGTGGTGGTGGATGTGGTAGTGGTGGATGCGGTGGTGGTGGATGCGGTGGTGGTGGATGCGGTGGTGGTGGAAGTGGTGGTGGATGTGGTGGTGGTGGATGTGGTGGTGGTGGTGGTGGATGTGGCGGTGGTGTATGTGGTGGTGGTGGATGTGGCGGTGGTGGATGTGGCGGTGGTGGATGTGGCGGTGGTGGATGTGGTGGTGGATGTCATGGTGGATGTGGAGGTGATGGTGGATGTGGTGGTGGATGTGGTGGTGGTGGTGGATGTGATGGTGGATGTGGTGGTGGATGTGGTGGGGGATGTGGTGGAGGTGGTGGTGGATGCGGTGGTGGTGGTAGTGGTGGATGTGGTGGTGGATGTAGTGGTGGTGGGTGCGGTGGTGGTGGATGTCATGGTGGATGTGGTGGTGGTGGAGGTGATGGTGGTGGTGGATGTGGTGGTGGATGCGGTGGTGGTGGATGCGGTGGATGTGGTGGTGGATGCGGTGGTGGTGGTGGATGCGGTGGTGGTGGTGGATGGGGTGGTGAATGGGGTGGAGGTTGTGGTGGATGTGGTGGTGGATGTAGTGGTGGTGGTGCTGGTGGTGGTGGATGTGGTGGTGGTGGTGGATGTGGCGGTGGTGGATGTGATGGTGGTGGATGTGGTGGATGTGGTGGTGGATGTAATGGTGGAGGTGATGGTGGATATGGTGGTGGTGGTGGATGGGGTGGTGGTTGTGGTGGATGTGGTGGTGGATGTAGTGGTGGTGGGTGTGGTGGTGGTGGTGGATGCGGTGGTAGTGGTGGATGCGGTGGTGTTGGATGTGGTGGTGGTGGATGTGGTGGTGGATGTCATGGTGGATGTGGAGGTGATGGTGGATGTGGTGGTGGTGGTGGTGATGGTGGATGCGGTGGTGGTGGATGCGGTGGTGGTTGTGGTGGATGTGGTGGTGGATGTAGTGGTGGTGGTGGTGGATGTGGTGGTGGTGGTGGTGGATGTGGTGGTGGTGAATGCGGTGGTGGTGGAAGTGGATGTGGTGGTGGAAGTGGTGGTGGATGTGGCGGTGGTGGATGTGATGGTGTTGGATGTGGTGGTGGATGTGGCGGTGGATGTCATGGTGGATGTGGAGGTGATGGTGGATGTGGTGGTGGATGTGGTGGTAGTGGTGGATGTGATGGTGGATGTGGTGGTGGATGTGGTGGTGGATGCGGTGGTGGTGGTAGTGGTGGATGAGGTGGTGGTTGTAGTGGATGTGGTGGTGGTGGATGCGGTGGTGGTGGTGGATGCGGTGGTGGTGGTGGATGCGGTGGTGGTGGTGGATGGGGTGGTGGTTGTGGTGGATGTGGTGGTGGATGTAGTGGTGGTGGGTGTGGTGGTGGTGGATGTGGTGGTGGTGGATGTCATGGTGGATGTGGAGGTGATGGTGGATGTGGTGGTGGTGGAGGTGATGGTAGATGTGGTGGATGTGGTGGTAGTGGTGGATGTGATGGTGGATGCGGTGGTGGTGGATGCGGTGGATGTGGTGGTGGATGCGGTGGTGGTGGTGGATGCGGTGGTGGTGGATGGGGTGGTGGTTGTGGTGGATGTGGTGGTGGATGTAGTGGTGGTGGTGGTGGTGGGGGTGGTGGTGGTGGTGGATGCGGTGGTGGTTGTGGATGCAGTGGTGGTGGAAGTGGTGGTGGATGTGGTGGTGGTGGATGTGGCGGTGGTGGATGTGATGGTGGTGGATGTGGCGGTGGATGTCATGGTGGATGTGGAGGTGATGGTGGATGTAGTGGTGGTGGTGGATGGGGTGGTGGTTGTGGTGGATGTGGTGGTGGATGTAGTGGTGGTGGGTGTGGTGGTGGTGGATGCGGTGGTGGTGGTGGATGTAGTGGCGGTGGTGGATGCGGTGGATGTGGTGGTGGTGGATGCGGTGGAAAAGGTGGATGCGGTGGAAGTGGTGGATGCGGTGGAAGTGGTGGATGATGTGGTGGTGGATGCGGTGGATGTGGTGGATGTGGTGGTGGTGGGTGCGGTGGTGGTGGATGTGGTGGTGGTGGATGTGGCGGTGGTGGATGTGGCGGTGGTGGATGTGGCGGTGGTGGATGTGGCGGTGGTGGATGTGGTGGTGGTGGATGTGGTGGTGGATGTCATGGTGGATGTGGAGGTGATGGTGGATGTCATGGTGGATGTGGAGGTGATGGTGGATGTGGTGGTGGATGTGGTGGTGGTGGTGGAGGATGTGATGGTGGATGTGATGGTGGATGTGATGGTGGATGTGATGGTGGATGTGATGGTGGATGTGGTGGATGTGGTGGAGGTGATGGTGGATGCGGTGGTGGTGGTAGTGGTGGATGGGGTGGTGGTTGTAGTGGATGTGCTGGTGGATGTAGTGGTGGTGGGTGCGGTGGTGGTGGATGTCATGGTGGATGTGGAGGTGATGGTGGATGTGGTGGTGGTGGTGGTGGAGGTGATGGTGGATGTGATGGTGGTGGTGGATGTGGTGGTGATGGTGGATGTGGTGGTGGATGCGGTGGTGGTGGATGCGGTGGATGTGGTGGTGGATGCGGTGGTGGTGGTGGATGGGGTGGTGGTTGTGGTGGATGTGGTGGTGGATGTAGTGGTGGATGTAGTGGTGGTGGTGGTGGTGGATGCGGTGGGGGTGGTGGATGCGGTGGTGGTGGTGGATGTGGTGGTGGTGGATATGGCGGTGGTGGATGTGATGGTGGTGGATGTGGTGGTGGATGTGGCGGTGGATGTCATGGTGGAGGTGATGGTGGAAGTGGTGGTGGTGGTGGATGGGGTGGTGGTTATGGTGGATGTGGTGGTGGATGTAGTGGTGGTGGGTGTGGTGGTGGTGGTGGATGCGGTGGTGGTGGTGGATGCGGTGGTGTTGGATGTGGTGGTGGTGGATGTGGCGGTGGATGTCATGGTGGATGTGGAGGTGATGGTGGATGTGGTTGTGGTGGTGGATGTGGTGGTGGTGGATGCGGTGGATGTGGTGATGGTGGATGCGGTGGTGGTGGTGGATGCGGTGGTGGATGGGGTGGTGGTTGTGGTTGTGGTGGATGTGGTGGTGGATGTAGTGGTGGTGGTGGTGGTGGTGGATGTGGTTTTGGTGGATGCGGTGGTGGTGGAAGTGGATGTGGTGGTGGAAGTGTTGGTGGATGTGGCGGTGGTGGATGTGATGGTGTTGGATGTGGTGGTGGATGTGGCGGTGGATGTCATGGTGGATGTGGAGGTGATGGTGGATGTGGTGGTGGTGGTGGATGTGGTGGTGATGGTGGATGTGGTGGTGGATGTGGTGGATGTGGTGGTGGATGCGGTGGTGGTGGTAGTGGTGGATGGGGTGGTGGTTGTAGTGGATGTGGTGGTGGATGTAGTGGTGGTGGTGGATGCGGTGGTGGATGCGGTGGTGGTGGATGTGGTGGATGTGGTGGTGGTGGATGTCATGTTGGATGTGGAGGTGATGGTGGATGTGGTGGTGGTGGTGGCGGATGTGGTGGTGATGGTGGATGTGGTGGTGGATGCGGTGGTGGTGGATGTGGTGATGGTGGATGCGGTGGTGGATGCGGTATTGGTGGTGGATGGGGTGGTGGTTGTGGTGGATGTGGTGGTGGATGTAGTGGTGGTGGGTGTGGTGGTGGTGGTGGATGCGGTGGTGGTGGATGTGGTGGTGGTGGATGTCATGGTGGATGTGGATGTGATGGTGGATGTGGTGGTGGATGTGGTGGTGGATGTAGTGGTGGTGGTGTATGCGGTGGTGGTAGTGGATGTGGTGGTGGTGGTGGATGTGGCGGTGGTGGATGTGATGGTGGTGGATGTGGCGGTGGATGTCATGGTGGAGGTGATGGTGGATGGGGTGGTGGTTGTGGTGGATGTGGTGGTGGATGTAGTGGTGGTGGGTGTGGTGGTGGTGGTGGATGCAGTGGTGTTGGATGTGGTGGTGGTGGATGTGGCGGTGGATGTCATGGTGGATGTGGAGGTGATGGTGGATGTGGTGGTGGAGGTGGATGTGGTGGTGGTGGATGCAGTGGATGTGGTGAAGGTGGATGCGGTGGTGGTGGTGGATGCGGTGGTGGATGGGGTGGTGGTGGATGTGGTGGTGGTGGTGGATGTGGTGGTGGTGGTGGATGTGGTAGTGGTGGATGCGGTGGTGGTGGAAGTGGATGTGGTGGTGGATGAGGTGGTGGATGAGGTGGTGGATGAGGTGGTGGATGAGGTGGTGCATGTGGTGGTGGATGTGGTGGTGGATGTGGTGGTGGATGTGGTGGTGGATGTGGTGGTTGCGGTGGTGGTGGTGGATGTGGTGGTGGTGGTGGTGGAAGTGGTGGTGGATGTGGTAGTGGTGGATGCGGTGGTGGTGGATGCGGTGGTGGTGGATGCGGTGGTGGTGGAAGTGGTGGTGGATGTGGTGGTGGTGGATGTGGTGGTGGTGGTGGTGGATGTGGCGGTGGTGTATGTGGTGGTGGTGGATGTGGCGGTGGTGGATGTGGCGGTGGTGGATGTGGCGGTGGTGGATGTGGTGGTGGATGTCATGGTGGATGTGGAGGTGATGGTGGATGTGGTGGTGGATGTGGTGGTGGTGGTGGATGTGATGGTGGATGTGGTGGTGGATGTGGTGGGGGATGTGGTGGAGGTGGTGGTGGATGCGGTGGTGGTGGTAGTGGTGGATGTGGTGGTGGATGTAGTGGTGGTGGGTGCGGTGGTGGTGGATGTCATGGTGGATGTGGTGGTGGTGGAGGTGATGGTGGTGGTGGATGTGGTGGTGGATGCGGTGGTGGTGGATGCGGTGGATGTGGTGGTGGATGCGGTGGTGGTGGTGGATGCGGTGGTGGTGGTGGATGGGGTGGTGAATGGGGTGGAGGTTGTGGTGGATGTGGTGGTGGATGTAGTGGTGGTGGTGCTGGTGGTGGTGGATGTGGTGGTGGTGGTGGATGTGGCGGTGGTGGATGTGATGGTGGTGGATGTGGTGGATGTGGTGGTGGATGTAATGGTGGAGGTGATGGTGGATATGGTGGTGGTGGTGGATGGGGTGGTGGTTGTGGTGGATGTGGTGGTGGATGTAGTGGTGGTGGGTGTGGTGGTGGTGGTGGATGCGGTGGTAGTGGTGGATGCGGTGGTGTTGGATGTGGTGGTGGTGGATGTGGTGGTGGATGTCATGGTGGATGTGGAGGTGATGGTGGATGTGGTGGTGGTGGTGGTGATGGTGGATGCGGTGGTGGTGGATGCGGTGGTGGTTGTGGTGGATGTGGTGGTGGATGTAGTGGTGGTGGTGGTGGATGTGGTGGTGGTGGTGGTGGATGTGGTGGTGGTGAATGCGGTGGTGGTGGAAGTGGATGTGGTGGTGGAAGTGGTGGTGGATGTGGCGGTGGTGGATGTGATGGTGTTGGATGTGGTGGTGGATGTGGCGGTGGATGTCATGGTGGATGTGGAGGTGATGGTGGATGTGGTGGTGGATGTGGTGGTAGTGGTGGATGTGATGGTGGATGTGGTGGTGGATGTGGTGGTGGATGCGGTGGTGGTGGTAGTGGTGGATGAGGTGGTGGTTGTAGTGGATGTGGTGGTGGTGGATGCGGTGGTGGTGGTGGATGCGGTGGTGGTGGTGGATGCGGTGGTGGTGGTGGATGGGGTGGTGGTTGTGGTGGATGTGGTGGTGGATGTAGTGGTGGTGGGTGTGGTGGTGGTGGATGTGGTGGTGGTGGATGTCATGGTGGATGTGGAGGTGATGGTGGATGTGGTGGTGGTGGAGGTGATGGTAGATGTGGTGGATGTGGTGGTAGTGGTGGATGTGATGGTGGATGCGGTGGTGGTGGATGCGGTGGATGTGGTGGTGGATGCGGTGGTGGTGGTGGATGCGGTGGTGGTGGATGGGGTGGTGGTTGTGGTGGATGTGGTGGTGGATGTAGTGGTGGTGGTGGTGGTGGGGGTGGTGGTGGTGGTGGATGCGGTGGTGGTTGTGGATGCAGTGGTGGTGGAAGTGGTGGTGGATGTGGTGGTGGTGGATGTGGCGGTGGTGGATGTGATGGTGGTGGATGTGGCGGTGGATGTCATGGTGGATGTGGAGGTGATGGTGGATGTAGTGGTGGTGGTGGATGGGGTGGTGGTTGTGGTGGATGTGGTGGTGGATGTAGTGGTGGTGGGTGTGGTGGTGGTGGATGCGGTGGTGGTGGTGGATGTAGTGGCGGTGGTGGATGCGGTGGATGTGGTGGTGGTGGATGCGGTGGAAAAGGTGGATGCGGTGGAAGTGGTGGATGCGGTGGAAGTGGTGGATGATGTGGTGGTGGATGCGGTGGATGTGGTGGATGTGGTGGTGGTGGGTGCGGTGGTGGTGGATGTGGTGGTGGTGGATGTGGCGGTGGTGGATGTGGCGGTGGTGGATGTGGCGGTGGTGGATGTGGCGGTGGTGGATGTGGTGGTGGTGGATGTGGTGGTGGATGTCATGGTGGATGTGGAGGTGATGGTGGATGTCATGGTGGATGTGGAGGTGATGGTGGATGTGGTGGTGGATGTGGTGGTGGTGGTGGAGGATGTGATGGTGGATGTGATGGTGGATGTGATGGTGGATGTGATGGTGGATGTGATGGTGGATGTGGTGGATGTGGTGGAGGTGATGGTGGATGCGGTGGTGGTGGTAGTGGTGGATGGGGTGGTGGTTGTAGTGGATGTGCTGGTGGATGTAGTGGTGGTGGGTGCGGTGGTGGTGGATGTCATGGTGGATGTGGAGGTGATGGTGGATGTGGTGGTGGTGGTGGTGGAGGTGATGGTGGATGTGATGGTGGTGGTGGATGTGGTGGTGATGGTGGATGTGGTGGTGGATGCGGTGGTGGTGGATGCGGTGGATGTGGTGGTGGATGCGGTGGTGGTGGTGGATGGGGTGGTGGTTGTGGTGGATGTGGTGGTGGATGTAGTGGTGGATGTAGTGGTGGTGGTGGTGGTGGATGCGGTGGGGGTGGTGGATGCGGTGGTGGTGGTGGATGTGGTGGTGGTGGATATGGCGGTGGTGGATGTGATGGTGGTGGATGTGGTGGTGGATGTGGCGGTGGATGTCATGGTGGAGGTGATGGTGGAAGTGGTGGTGGTGGTGGATGGGGTGGTGGTTATGGTGGATGTGGTGGTGGATGTAGTGGTGGTGGGTGTGGTGGTGGTGGTGGATGCGGTGGTGGTGGTGGATGCGGTGGTGTTGGATGTGGTGGTGGTGGATGTGGCGGTGGATGTCATGGTGGATGTGGAGGTGATGGTGGATGTGGTTGTGGTGGTGGATGTGGTGGTGGTGGATGCGGTGGATGTGGTGATGGTGGATGCGGTGGTGGTGGTGGATGCGGTGGTGGATGGGGTGGTGGTTGTGGTTGTGGTGGATGTGGTGGTGGATGTAGTGGTGGTGGTGGTGGTGGTGGATGTGGTTTTGGTGGATGCGGTGGTGGTGGAAGTGGATGTGGTGGTGGAAGTGTTGGTGGATGTGGCGGTGGTGGATGTGATGGTGTTGGATGTGGTGGTGGATGTGGCGGTGGATGTCATGGTGGATGTGGAGGTGATGGTGGATGTGGTGGTGGTGGTGGATGTGGTGGTGATGGTGGATGTGGTGGTGGATGCGGTGGATGCGGTGGTGGTGGTAGTGGTGGATGGGGTGGTGGTTGTAGTGGATGTGGTGGTGGATGTAGTGGTGGTGGTGGATGCGGTGGTGGATGCGGTGGTGGTGGATGTGGTGGATGTGGTGGTGGTGGATGTCATGTTGGATGTGGAGGTGATGGTGGATGTGGTGGTGGTGGTGGCGGATGTGGTGGTGATGGTGGATGTGGTGGTGGATGCGGTGGTGGTGGATGTGGTGATGGTGGATGCGGTGGTGGATGCGGTATTGGTGGTGGATGGGGTGGTGGTTGTGGTGGATGTGGTGGTGGATGTAGTGGTGGTGGGTGTGGTGGTGGTGGTGGATGCGGTGGTGGTGGATGTGGTGGTGGTGGATGTCATGGTGGATGTGGATGTGATGGTGGATGTGGTGGTGGATGTGGTGGTGGATGTAGTGGTGGTGGTGTATGCGGTGGTGGTAGTGGATGTGGTGGTGGTGGTGGATGTGGCGGTGGTGGATGTGATGGTGGTGGATGTGGCGGTGGATGTCATGGTGGAGGTGATGGTGGATGGGGTGGTGGTTGTGGTGGATGTGGTGGTGGATGTAGTGGTGGTGGGTGTGGTGGTGGTGGTGGATGCAGTGGTGTTGGATGTGGTGGTGGTGGATGTGGCGGTGGATGTCATGGTGGATGTGGAGGTGATGGTGGATGTGGTGGTGGAGGTGGATGTGGTGGTGGTGGATGCAGTGGATGTGGTGAAGGTGGATGCGGTGGTGGTGGTGGATGCGGTGGTGGATGGGGTGGTGGTGGATGTGGTGGTGGTGGTGGATGTGGTGGTGGTGGTGGATGTGGTAGTGGTGGATGCGGTGGTGGTGGAAGTGGATGTGGTGGTGGAAGTGGTGGTGGATGTCATGGTGGATGTGGAGGTGATGTGGTGGTGGATATGGTGGTGGTGGTGGATGTGATGGTGGATGTGGTGGTGATGGTGGATGTGGTGGTGGATGCAGTGGATGTGGTGGATGCGGTGGTGGTGGTAGTGGTGGATGTGGTGGTGGATGTAGTGGTGGTGGTGGATGCGGTGGTGGATGCGGTGGTGGTGGATGTGGTGAATGTGGTGGTGGTGGATGTCATGGTGGATGTGGAGGTGATGGTGGATGTGGTGGTGGATGTGGTGGTGGACGTGATGGTGATGGTGGATGTGGTGGTGGATGCGGTGGTGGTGGATGTGGTGATGGTGGATGCGGTGGTGGATGCGGTGTTGGTGGTGGATGGGGTGGTGGTTGTGGTGGATGTGGTGGTGGATGTAGTGGTGGTGGGTGTGGTGGTGGTGGTGGATGCGGTGGATGCGGTGGTGGTGGATGTGGTGGATGTGGTGGTGGTGGATGTCATGGTGGATGTGGTGGTAGTGGTGGATGTGATGGTGGATGCGGTGGATGTGGTGGTGGATGCGGTGGTGGTGGTGGATGGGGTAGTGGTTGTGGTGGATGTGGTGGTGGATGCGGTGGTGGTGGTGGATGCGGTGGTGGTGGAAGTGGTGGTGGATGTGGTGGTGGTGGATGTGGTGGTGGTGGATGTGGCGGTGGTGGATGTGATGGTGGTGGATGTGGTGGTGGATGTCATGGTGGATGTGGAGGTGATGGTGGATGTGGTGGTGGTGGATGGGGTGGTGGTTGTGGTGGATGTAGTGGTGGTGGTGGATGCGGTGGTGGTGGATGCGGTGGTGTTGGATGTGGTGGTGGTGGATGTGGCGGTGGATGTCATGGTGGATGTGGAGGTGATGGTGGATGTGGTGGTGATGGTGGATGTGGTGGTGGATGCAGTGGTGGTGGATGCGGTGGATGTGGTGATGGTGGATGCGGTGGTGGTGGTGGATGTGGTGGTGGATGGGGTGGTGGATGTAGTAGTGGTGGTGGTGGTGGATGTGGTGGTGGTGGATGCGGTGGTGGTGGAAGTGGTGGTGGATGCGGTGGTGGTGGATGTGGTGGAAGTGGTGGTGGATGTGGTGGTGGTGGTGGATGTGGCGGCGGATGTCATGGTGGATGTGGAGGTGATGGTGGATGTGGTGGTGGTGGTGGATGTGATGGTGGATGTGAAGGTGGATGTGGTGGATGTGGTGGTGGATGCAGTGGATGTGGTGGATGCGGTGGTGGATGCAGTGGTGGTGGTAGTGGTGGATGGGGTGGTGGTTGTAGTGGATGTGGTGGTGGATGTAGTGGTGGTGGGTGTGGTGGTGGTGTATGCGGTGGTGGTGGATGCGGTGGATGTGGTGGTGGTGGATGTCATGGTGGATGTGGAGGAGATGGTGGATGTGGTGGTGGTGGATGTGATGGTGGATGGGGTGGTGATGGTGGATGTGGTGGTGGATGCGGTGGTGGTGGATGCGGTGGATGTGGTGATGGTGGATGCGGTGGTGGATGCGGTGGTGGTGGTGGATGGGGTGGTTGTGTATATTGTCTAGAAGCCTTGTATCAGCAGAGCTGGGCATTATTGACATAACAGCAGTGGCACACAGGTGGGTAACATGCACATGACCTGGTGACCCTGGAGGCGTGAGTGATAGGACATTGTTACACCCCTACAGTGTGCGTCTGTGTGGTGTGTCCTGGTGCGTGTCTGTCCGTTTTCACGTGCATTTATTCTGGGAAGGTCTGTATGTCTCTGTCAGTCTTTGTTAGAAAATGGTTGAAGGGACATCTGTTGTAGAAGTGCTTGTGTGTTTGCGACTGTTTCCGTGTGAATGCGTGCCTGCGGGTGTTTATCATCATCTGTGGGAGTCTCTTTGCAAAACGACATGTATGTTCGTGTGTATGTGTGCTCGCACGTGCCTGCGTTAATGTGAATGTGCGTGCTATTGTGTGTAGTGTGTGTGTCTATATGCGTGCGAGTGTGTTTCTCTGTATGTGTCTGTGCACGCGCGTTTGCACCATTGTGTGCGTGTCCGTGGGCGTGTGTGTGTTGAGCTAAAAAACGGTTTCCAGTCTCAATTTATTTAAAAATGGCCGAGATTCGACTGGCGGCAGTGAACCCCGAGGCGTTCACATTCAAAGCACACTTTAGCAAAGCATTCGAAGGCCAGTTCACTTTGCGAAAAGGCAGCGTGTTATGTAATTTTACCACCCCGATACCTGCCAGAGCAAACACACAAACCGGACCTCGCATCATGTGTGCGTCTTGTGTAATTGTACACATGACAATTCACAGTGATCAAACTAAAAAAAACTTTCTAATTCAGCACAAAGCTTTGAAACACCCCGGAGCCGAGGAATTCATGACTTGCGCGCAAAAAATATTCCAGCTGGAACCTTTCAAAAAAAGGCCGGGCCGAGATGAAAAGCGCATTGTCCTGAGTTGTAATGTTGCAGCCTTGCTTTGTTTTTTACTATAAATCGCAGGTAACGGCTTGCTGTGCACACGGTACACACTAGAACAAGTGTTCCCCTGGAGTGTAAAATAAATATGTGTACACTCTTCGCAAATATCCGTCCCGTTTGTCCAAATAAAGCCCGCTATTCGGGTGTAATTTGGGAAAAGGCCGTTTCCTGGACACCGTCTGCAGACGTCTCCCAACAATAGCCCCTTTGCTTTAAAAGAAGACGATGACAGACGCGGGGCTCCCGGACACTTGAGGGCATTGCTGTGGGGAGGGGGGAGGAGAAATGCGACACGGCGGGCAGGGGAGGGGGCGGAGCGGGGAGAGGGTGTGAAGCAGCCGGGGCCTTTGAAGTGAAGCTAAGCTTCACTTTAAAGGTGTGGGAGGAGTGCGGCTGAGGGAACAGACGGCGATTTGGTGATGTGCACGCGCATTTTAGGTCAATGCGCTTGCGCATTGACCTAAAAGCCACGGGCACAGCACCAAATCGCCCAGTTAGGTAAAGTCTGTTTAAGACGCTATAGTCTCGCTCTGCTCAATGCGCTTGCGCATTGAGAGGCGAGACCTAAAAAGGCAAGACAAGGCGATTGCTGGTCCAATGCTGTGGAATACCCTCCCACTTTCCTTGAGACTCTGTAAGGAGCACTTCCCCTTTAGGAGACAGCTAAAAACCTTTTTATTTCAAAATTAATATGTTACACTGCCAGTACTGTTTATTTGCAATAAGGCTGCCAAAGGCGCGGAGATACTCCTTTGGGACGTGATCCTAGCGCGATACAAACACGCAAATAAATAAATAAATACCTTATATCCTGGTCACTGCACTTAAAACATAAAAGTCCCCCCCCTAAGGTAGGCCCTGCTGCCCAAGGACAGGGAACATGGTTCTAAGTGTGAGGGTGCCCCTGCATGAGCAAAGGCACCCATACAAACCCTGGTCTCCATTTTCTGGGCTTTGTAAATGCGAGGAAGCCATTTTAAGGTATGTAGTGGATACCTGCAAACTTGAGATGTCCAACTACCTAATGACTCACCAAACCTGGTCATGTTTGGTATCAAACATGTTGGAATCATGCAACTACACCGATTCCAGTGTTAGTTGCATGGTACCATGTACTGGGGGGCTCCTTAGTGGACCCCCCACATTATTACCCTGTGTAGCCTGCTGGCAAGCCAGTGCTGTCGCCGACCCCTGACACTGTTCTGATCTCCTGCTGATGAGCCTAACTCTGACAGGGGAAGGCAGAACAAAGGATTTCCTGTAGAGGAGAGGTAGCCCCTTCTCCTTTAGAAATAGGTATCTCTGGGCTAAGGTGGGGGTACTTCAGAGCCCTACAGACTACTTTGAATGGCACTTTTGGTGCCCTCCTTGCATAAACTGGTTTGCCCCAGTCTAGGAGCCCTTGGCTCCCTCTCTGGCACGAAACCACTCAAAGGACAAAGGAGTAACCACCCCCCTGTCAGGCTCCTTCCCCAGAGCTCTACCGGGTGGCCCAGTGGCATAACGAAATTTGAGAGGGCCCCCTGCAAAGTACATAGAGGGGCCCCCTATGGGCTCAATCAGGAGATCTCCGGCAGGAGTACTGTGTTGAGGGGGCCCCCTGGAGCTTGGGGGCCCCTCTTGCACAGCGGGAGCTGCGGGGGTCTGTGTTACGCCCCTGGGGTGGCCACCTGATACTGCTATCTTGAAAACATGATAAACAGAGGCCCCTGGGAGCATCTTCCTTGCTGTTCCACTAAAGTAGCAATCCTGATCCCTCCCTCCACTGATAGGTGGGTCACCGCAGAAGCTGTCCAACGCCCTTCCTGGGTTACTTAAGCTCTCCCCTGAATGTGGGACCCTAGATTCGTCTGAACAAAGATTGCGCTGCAAGACTCTTCTTCAGGATCCTCCACAAGACGCTTCTGCTCTTGGACACTGGACCCTGCTGTTGGGCTGGGCCGGACTCAAGACCAGACTGCTTCTGGAAGGAAGGCTCCTACTGCAATTTTATTTCCATGATCTGCAACCATCCTGCAACATCCATGGCCGTGCATCCTCCAGAGTCACAAGGACTCTGTGGGCATTAAGGACCGCTGGAAGGAATCTCCCTAGAAGTGAAGGAGATGCACCTCTGCAGCCGCAGACACCTTAGTGTCGATGACTGGACTGTAGATCCTGCGTCCCACAGACTCTTCAAGGCTCCACAATACAGGTAATGGTTTGGCAGTTCTCCCGAGGTCTGACCTGCCTTCTGTGCAATTTGTAAGACTGCAATCCCTTGTGATGCTGCTTGAACTGGGCCACTGTGCACTGCTTCTGTCTGCCATTGCCAAGGCTTGTTGACTTTCCAGTCCGAAGATCTTTGAGCACCAATAAGCCTCAGCCTCAAACACCACACAGCTGCAAAAGCGACGTCCTCACTCCGTCTCTTGTGACGTGGACTTCAATCTTCAATGTGCTGCTGATGCCTGCCTGGGACTCCCTGTCCCTGCTGCCAGAGGGTCCTCCTGGTGTCTCCATTGATTCCTCCTGGCTTTCCTGCTTGCTGAGGGCCGGCCCTGACTTACCTGTGGTGGATGAGCCCTTCAGACCTTGCTTGTCTACAACTAAGCATTTCTTCATGCAGTATGTCTGCTGCATTTGCAAGGCTTGTTGGTGGCCCTGCTGGTCACTGACCCTTCTGCAATTCTTCGAACGTTGTGGAACAGCTTGTGGATGCTCCAGTGATCCAACATCATCACCTGGTCTCCACAGCTGCAACTCCAAGACCTCCATCCTACCGTGAAGGACCCCTGAGCATGGTGGACTCCGGGTGGGTTGGATTCTGTCTCCTCTCTCCTCGGGTGCTCCTCATCCAGAATCCACGCCTGGTTTCCACCGACCTGGTCCACGGATCACGGTAGCAGCTGGACATCCAAATATCCCCATTGACTCTAACGTGCGGTTCCAACACCACTTCACACCTATGCACCCGGGCTCCCTGGTGTTGGTGTAGGTATCCTGCTTCTCTGGGTATCTATGAGTGGGGTGCTCTCCAACCTTCCTTGTCCCAACGGGTTTCCTCTGGGTCCTCTGGTTAAGAGTACTGAATCTGCAACTTTCCTATGTTATCCTATGGACACTGACCCTGGGTGCGACCTTCGCACACGGGAGCCTAGAGACTCCTAGTTACTTACCTGTGGTGGTTCTGTGCTTCCCCTGATCTCCAGATACTTTTGTGTTGGTCTCATTTGGATACTCAACTCCCATTCCACTTACTTAGTACATGGTTTGCCCCCCTCCCCATAGGGACCCATGTGTTTTATGTGCTTTTCTATCCTGTTTTGAAGTAAATTTTTTGTTTATTGATATCTCTGGGTAGGAGGTATACCAAAGTAGTATTAGTATTGATGTGTAATAAATACAACAGTATTTTTCTCCCACTAGTGTGGTCCTTTTTTGTGTAACGTTAACTGACTGACTGCATCCGCTTTACACCCTTCTGATAAGCCTTAGCTGCTCTCCAAAGATACCCCTTTAGAGCTTTGGTTATCAGGGACCTCTTACACTATCACTAAGAGTTGCCTGGACTCAGTGCAGGGTGTGTCACCAATAGGTGTACACCATATACTGAGCCAGCCTCTACATCCATTATTATGGTCTGTTTGTTTGGGATGTTGTGCAGTGGGTGGTGTCCCTGTAGATGACGATTCCACCACTGTGTTTGTTGATTCGGCTCTGGTGCATTAATTTGTAGCCTTCGGGGATGGTGATGTCTGGTGTGGAGGCAGGGTTTAGCCAGGTTTCTGTGAGGACGATGACGTGCGAGGGGAAGGATGAAATCGTATCCCAGACCTCTGTGGCGTGTTTGCCGAATGATCATGCGTTGAGTAGGATTCACTGGAGATGTCGTGGTCGACGTTGCGGCTGCTTTTGCGGTGTCTCTGGTGCTGTTGGTTACTTTGGTGCTGAAGGTGAGGTCTGCAGGAGAGCGGTCCTTCGGTGGTACGCGGAGATGTTCGGCAGGGGAAACAACCTTTTCATTGCGGTCATTACAACACGGTGCCATTACATCGACTTGCAGTAGATGGTGCTCTAACATATGGAATAGTATAATTTACTATTCCAACACCTTCCCTACTTTTGCATAGGCTGGAGTCGGAATAGTTAATGATACATTTATAATGTTACCGCGCCATCTACTGCGAGTCGATGTAATGATTTGCGTAGTAATGGCATCACGTTGTAATAACGCGGTCGTTAGAACAACTGCGTTGTTACATACTGTGTAGTAAAAACACGTGTTGTAACGTGCTATATTCCTTTGGCAGCAGTGGTTGTGGTGCTTCTGGGGTCCAGGGCTCGGAGGACTGTAGCGGTGTCCCTTCATGGGGCGAAAGTGCCAGGCATCCGGGCACTGGGTATGGTCCAGGCACAGACAGGCTTACCTATGGCACGCCTGCGCAGCAGCCTCCATAAACCGTCTTGGGAGGGGGATGAATCTCTTTCTTACGCGAAAGTCCGCTGAACACCATTAGGTAAATATTTAAAGCTGGGGGCTGAGTGAATAGACATACCTAGGAGGCAAATGCCAGCCATTTTATATCGGATCTTCCATCCCCATGGCAGCAGGAGCCTTCACAGCGGCAGCAGGAGCCCTCCCTGCACACACATTTTATATGTGATACCTACGCGCCTCCCTCCATCCCGCAGCTGGAGCCTTCACAGCGCACACATTTTATATGTGATACCTACGCCCCTCCCTCCATCCTACAGCAGGAGCCCTCCCAGCACACACATTTTATATGTGATACCCAGTGCTTTAAATGGGCCAGTACTCACTGGTACTGAGTACCGGCACTTCTTCATTTTCTCCCCTTGAGTACCGGCACTTTTTTCTAGAAGAAAGAGATTAACGGTACTCATGGGGATCTGACTTTAACCGAGGCAGCGCGCTCCCTTTAACCCTCAAGTTATACTACGGCAGCCCCTCTCAAGCACTGCACAGAATCAATCAATGTAGCTCGTCACCAGGACCCAGCGTGAGCTGATTTGTAAATCAGAGCAGGGCTGTGTCTGCTGAGTCATTTGCTTATCCAAAGATCTTTCACAGTGGGTGCTAAGAGTGGGCTGTAAAATCTAATGGGTGGCAGTGGGAGGTACTATTCAGGACATAACAAAAGAACGTGTGGGAAGGCTTTTACAGTCGCCACGCATCTGAATTGCTTTCTTGCACACTTCCACTTCCACACTCGCTGATTCCTATTTCATCGAATTTGGACAGACCTTAAGACCAATCAAAAATGTGGAGATTGCCACCTGGTTCCCCAGTACCCCTAACTCTGGTTTACAAATGTTCCAGGAGAGACTTGTTTATTTATTTTATGCGTTTTTATATAGCGCGGACTTTACCCCAATGTGTCAGAGCTCTTCACAATAGGAACAGTAATGATACATGAGGAGAAAATTACAAGTGAACAAATTACAAAAGCAAACGTTAAGTTACATGAGGCAAAAGTGACAATTGTAAGCAAGCAAAATACAAGTGGTAGCAAACGATACATTACAGGAGGAAAAAGTGATATGTGTGCAGGTTACAAAAGCATACAAAGTACAAGTAGAGGTATAGTACTGCAATAAATGGCAGACACTCCTGCACAAGAACAAACGTTACATGAGGCAATGGTGGCACTTGCGAAAGTATCTAAAGCAAACAAAATGTAAGAGGTAGCAAACAGTGTGTTACAAGAGAAAAGTGACGTGTGCATGTTACAAAAGAGTACCAGTACTGGACAGATGGCTCAGTGGGCTGTAGGCCACCAGTTCGATTTAAGGCAGGCTGAAGCAGCATGTAATCCTTAGGCGGTTGATAAAATGCATGCAGATTTCGTGCATACAACCTTGGCACGGTTAAAAAGCTGTGAGTACCTGCACTTATTTTTTTCCATTTAAAGCACTGGTGAAACCTATGCCCCTCCCTCCATCCCGCAGCTGGAGCCCTCACAGCACACACATTTTATATGTGATACCTACGCCCCTCCCTCCATCCCCATGGCAGCAGGAGCCCTCCCAGCACACACATTTTATATGTGATACCTATGCCCCTCCCTCCATCCCCATGGCAGCAGGAGCCCTCCCAGCACACACATTTTATATGTGATACCTACGCCCCTTCCTCCATCCCCATGGCAGCAGGAACCCTCCCAGCGGCAGCAGGAGCCCTCACTGCGGCAGCAGGAGCCCTCCCAGCGGCAGCAGGAGCCCTCCCAGCACACACATTTTATATGTGATACCTACGCCCCTCCCTCCATCCCCATGGCAGCAGGAGCCCTCCCAGCGGCAGCAGGAGCCCTCCCAGCGGCAGCAGGAGCCCTCCCAGCACACACATTTTATATGTGATACCTACGCCCCTCCCTCCATCCCGCAGCTGGATCCCTCCCAGCACACACATTTTATATGTGATACCTACGCCCCTCCCTCCATCCCGCAGCTGGATCCCTCCCAGCACACACATTTTATATGTGATACCTACGCCCCTCCCTCCTTCCCGCAGCTGGAGCCCTCACAGCACACACCTTTTATATGTGATACCTACGCCCCTCCCTCCATCCCGCAGCTGGAGCCCTCACAGCACGCACCTTTTATATGTGATACCTACGCCCCTCCCTCCATCCCGCAGCTGGAGCCCTCACAGCACACACATTTTATATGTGATACCTACGCCCCTCCCTCCATCCCGCAGCTGGAGCCCTCACAGCACACACCTTTTATATGTGATACCTATGCCCCTCCCTCCATCCCGCAGCTGGAGCCCTCCCAGCACACACCTTTTATATGTGATACCTAAGCCCCTCCCTCCATCCCGCAGCTGGAGCCCTCACAGCACACACATTTTATATGTGATACCTAAGCCCCTCCCTCCATCCCGCAGCTGGAGCCCTCACAGCACACACATTTTATATGTGATACCTACGCCCCTCCCTCCATCCCGCAGCTGGAGCCCTCCCAGCACACACCTTTTATATGTGATACCTACGCCCCTCCCTCCATCCCGCAGCTGGAGCCCTCCCAGCACACACCTTTTATATGTGATACCTACGCCCCTCCCTCCATCCCGCAGCTGGAGCCCTCACAGCACACACATTTTATATGTGATACCTACGCCCCTCCCTCCATCCCGCAGCTGTAACCCTCACAGCACACACATTTTATATGTGATACCTACGCCCCTCCCTCCATCCCGCAGCTGGAACCCTCCCAGCACACACCTTTTATATGTGATACCTACGCCCCTCCCTCCATCCCGCAGCTGGAGCCCTCCCAGCACACACCTTTTATATGTGATACCTACGCCCCTCCCTCCATCCCGCAGCTGGAGCCCTCCCAGCACACACATTTTATATGTGATACCTACGCCCCTCCCTCCATCCCGCAGCTGGAGCCCTCACAGCACACACATTTTATATGTGATACCTACGCCCCTCCCTCCATCCCGCAGCTGGAGCCCTCACAGCACACACATTTTATATGTGATACCTACGCCCCTCCCTCCATCCCGTAGCTGGAGCCCTCACAGCACACACATTTTATATGTGATACCTACGCCCCTCCCTCCATCCCGCAGCTGGAGCCCTCACAGCACACACATTTTATATGTGATACCTATGCCCCTCCCTCCATCCCCATGGCAGCAGGAGCCCTCCCAGCGGCAGCAGGAGCCCTCACTGCGGCAGCAGGAGCCCTCCCAGTGGCAGCAGGAGCCCTCCCAGCACACACATTTTATATGTGATACATACGCCCCTCCCTCCATCCCGCAGTTGGAGCCCTCACAGCACACACCTTTTATATGTGATACCTACGCCCCTCCCTCCATCCCGCAGCTGGAGCCCTCCCAGCACACACATTTTATATGTGATACCTACGCCCCTCCCTCCATCCCTCAGCTGGAGCCCTCCCAGCACACACCTTTTATATGTGATACCTACGCCCCTCCCTCCATCCCGCAGCTGGAGCCCTCACAGCACACATCTTTTATATGTGATACCTACGCCCCTCCCTCCATCCCGCAGCTGGAGCCCTCCCAGCACACACCTTTTATTTGTGATACCTACGCCCCTCCCTCCATCCCTCAGCTGGAGCCCTCCCAGCACACACATTTTATATGTGATACCTACGCCCCTCCCTCCATCCCGCAGTTGGAGCCCTCCCTGCACACACCTTTTATATGTGATACCTACGCCCCTCCCTCCATCCCGCAGCTGGAGCCCTCACAGCACACACATTTTATATGTGATACCTACGCCCCTCCCTCCATCCCGCAGCTGGAGCCCTCACAGCACACACATTTTATATGTGATACCTACGCCCCTCCCTCCATCCCGCAGCTGGAGCCCTCACAGCACACACATTTTATATGTGATACCTACGCCCCTCCCTCCATCCCGCAGCTGGAGCCCTCACAGCACACACATTTTATATGTGATACCTACGCCCCTCCCTCCATCCCGCAGCTGGAGCCCTCCCCGCACACACATTTTATATGCGATACCTACGCCCCTCCCTCCATCCCGCAGCTGGAACCCTCACAGCACACACATTTTATATGTGATACTTACGCCCCTTCCTCCATCCCCATGGCAGCAGGAGCCCTCCCAGCGGCAGCAGGAGCCCTCACTGCGGCAGCAGGAGCCCTCCCAGCGGCAGCAGGAGCCCTCCCAGCACACACATTTTATATGTGATACCTACGCCCCTCCCTCCATCCCGCAGCTGGAGCCCTCACAGCACACACATTTTATATGTGATACCTACGCCCCTCCCTCCATCCCGCAGTTGGAGCCCTCCCTGCACACACCTTTTATATGTGATACCTACGCCCCTCCCTCCATCCCGCAGCTGGAGCCCTCACAGCACACACCTTTTATATGTGATACCTACGCCCCTCCCTCCATCCCGCAGCTGGAGCCCTCACAGCACACACCTTTTATATGTGATACCTACGCCCCTCCCTCCATCCCGCAGTTGGAGCCCTCACAGCACACACCTTTTATATGTGATACCTACGCCCCTCCCTCCATCCCGCAGCTTGAGCCCTCACAGCACACACCTTTTATATGTGATACCTACGCCCCTCCCTCCATCCCGCAGCTGGAGCCCTCCCAGCACACACATTTTATATGTGATACCTACGCCCCTCCCTCCATCCCTCAGCTGGAGCCCTCCCAGCACACACATTTTATATGTGATACCTACGCCCCTCCCTCCATCCCGCAGTTGGAGCCCTCACAGCACACACATTTTATATGTGATACCTATGCCCCTCCCTCCATCCCGCAGCTGGAGCCCTCACAGCACACACCTTTTATATGTGATACCTACGCCCCTCCCTCCATCCCGCAGCTGGAGCCCTCCCTGCACACACATTTTATATGTGATACCTACGCCCCTCCCTCCATCCCGCAGCTGGAGCCCTCCCTGCACACACATTTTATATGTGATACCTACGCCCCTCCCTCCATCCCGCAGCTGGAGCCCTCACAGCACACACATTTTATATGTGATACCTACGCCCCTCCCTCCATCCCGCAGCTGGAGCCCTCATAGCACACACATTTTATATGTGATACCTACGCCCCTCCCTCCATCCCGCAGCTGGAGCCCTCCCCGCACACACATTTTATATGCGATACCTACGCCCCTCCCTCCATCCCGCAGCTGGAACCCTCACAGCACACACATTTTATATGTGATACTTACGCCCCTTCCTCCATCCCCATGGCAGCAGGAGCCCTCCCAGCGGCAGCAGGAGCCCTCACTGCGGCAGCAGGAGCCCTCCCAGCGGCAGCAGGAGCCCTCCCAGCACACACATTTTATATGTGATTCCTACGCCCCTCCCTCCATCCCGCAGCTGGAGCCCTCACAGCACACACATTTTATATGTGATACCTACGCCCCTCCCTCCATCCCCATGGCAGCAGGAGCCCTCCCAGCGGCAGCAGGAGCCCTCCCAGCGGCAGCAGGAGCCCTCCCAGCGGCAGCAGGAGCCCTCACAGCACACACATTTTATATGTGATACCTATGCCCCTCCCTCCATCCCCATGGCAGCAGGAGCCCTCACAGCACACACATTTTATATGTGATACCTACGCCCCTCCCTCCATCCCGCAGCTGGAGCCCTCACAGCACACACCTTTTATATGTGATACCTACGCCCCTCCCTCCATCCCGCAGTTGGAGCCCTCACAGCACACACCTTTTATATGTGATACTTACGCCCCTCCCTCCATCCCGCAGCTGGAGCCCTCACAGCACACACCTTTTATATGTGATACCTACGCCCCTCCCTCCATCCCGCAGCTGGAGCCCTCCTAGCACACACATTTTATATGTGATACCTACGCCCCTCCCTCCATCCCTCAGCTGGAGCCCTCCCAGCACACACATTTTATATGTGATACCTACGCCCCTCCCTCCATCCCGCAGTTGGAGCCCTCACAGCACACACATTTTATATGTGATACCTATGCCCCTCCCTCCATCCCGCAGCTGGAGCCCTCACAGCACACACATTTTATATGTGATACCTACGCCCCTCCCTCCATCCCGCAGTTGGAGCCCTCACAGCACACACATTTTATATGTGATACCTATGCCCCTCCCTCCATCCCGCAGCTGGAGCCCTCACAGCACACACCTTTTATATGTGATACCTACGCCCCTCCCTCCATCCCGCAGCTGGAACCCTCACAGCACACACATTTTATATGTGATACCTATGCCCCTCCCTCCATCCCGCAGCTGGAGCCCTCACAGCACACACCTTTTATATGTGATACCTACGCCCCTCCCTCCATCCCGCAGCTGGAGCCCTCCCTGCACACACATTTTATATGTGATACCTACGCGTCTCCCTCCATCCCGCAGCTGGAGCCCTCCCTGCACACACATTTTATATGTGATACCTACGCCCCTCCCTCCATCCCGCAGCTGGAGCCCTCACAGCACACACATTTTATATGTGATACCTACGCCCCTCCCTCCATCCCGCAGCTGGAGCCCTCACAGCACACACATTTTATATGTGATACCTACGCCCCTCCCTCCATCCCGCAGCTGGAGCCCTCACAGCACACACATTTTATATGTGATACCTACGCCCCTCCCTCCATCCCCATGGCAGCAGGAGCCCTCCCAGCGGCAGCAGGAGCCCTCCCAGCGGCAGCAGGAGCCCTCCCAGCGGCAGCAGGAGCCCTCACTGCGGCAGCAGGAGCCCTCCCAGCGGCAGCAGGAGCCCTCCCAGCACACACATTTTATATGTGATACCTATGCCCCTCCCTCCATCCCCATGGCAGCAGGAGCCCTCACAGCACACACATTTTATATGTGATACCTACGCCCCTCCCTCCATCCCGCAGCTGGAGCCCTCACAGCACACACCTTTTATATGTGATACCTACGCCCCTCCCTCCATCCCGCAGCTGGAGCCCTCACAGCACACACCTTTTATATGTGATATCTACGCCCCTCCCTCCATCCCGAAGTTGGAGCCCTCACAGCACACACCTTTTATATGTGATACCTACGCCCCTCCCTCCATCCCGCAGCTGGAGCCCTCCCCGCACACACATTTTATATGCGATACCTACGCCCCTCCCTTCATCCCGCAGCTGGAACCCTCACAGCACACACATTTTATATGTGATACTTACGCCCCTTCCTCCAGCCCCATGGCAGCAGGAGCCCTCCCAGCGGCAGCAGGAGCCCTCACTGCGGCAGCAGGAGCCCTCCCAGCGGCAGCAGGAGCCCTCCCAGCACACACATTTTATATGTGATACCTACGCCCCTCCCTCCATCCCCATGGCAGCAGGAGCCCTCCCAGCGGCAGCAGGAGCCCTCCCAGCGGCAGCAGGAGCCCTCCCAGCACACACATTTTATATGTGATACCTATGCCCCTCCCTCCATCCCCATGGCAGCAGGAGCCCTCACAGCACACACATTTTATATGTGATACCTACGCCCCTCCCTCCATCCCGCAGCTGGAGCCCTCACAGCACACACCTTTTATATGTGATACCTACGCCCCTCCCTCCATCCCGCAGCTGGAGCCCTCACAGCACACACCTTTTATATGTGATACCTACGCCCCTCCCTCCATCCCGCAGTTGGAGCCCTCACAGCACACACCTTTTATATGTGATACTTACGCCCCTCCCTCCATCCCGCAGCTGGAGCCCTCACAGCACACACCTTTTATATGTGATACCTACGCCCCTCCCTCCATCCCGCAGCTGGAGCCCTCCTAGCACACACATTTTATATGTGATACCTACGCCCCTCCCTCCATCCCTCAGCTGGAGCCCTCCCAGCACACACATTTTATATGTGATACCTACGCCCCTCCCTCCATCCCGCAGTTGGAGCCCTCACAGCACACACATTTTATATGTGATACCTATGCCCCTCCCTCCATCCCGCAGCTGGAGCCCTCACAGCACACACATTTTATATGTGATACCTACGCCCCTCCCTCCATCCCGCAGTTGGAGCCCTCACAGCACACACATTTTATATGTGATACCTATGCCCCTCCCTCCATCCCGCAGCTGGAGCCCTCACAGCACACACCTTTTATATGTGATACCTACGCCCCTCCCTCCATCCCGCAGCTGGAACCCTCACAGCACACACATTTTATATGTGATACCTACGCCCCTCCCTCCATCCCGCAGCTGGAGCCCTCACAGCACACACCTTTTATATGTGATACCTACGCCCCTCCCTCCATCCCGCAGCTGGAGCCCTCCCTGCACACACATTTTATATGTGATACCTACGCGTCTCCCTCCATCCCGCAGCTGGAGCCCTCCCTGCACACACATTTTATTTGTGATACCTACGCCCCTCCCTCCATCCCGCAGCTGGAGCCCTCACAGCACACACATTTTATATGTGATACCTACGCCCCTCCCTCCATCCCGCAGCTGGAGCCCTCACAGCACACACATTTTATATGTGATACCTACGCCCCTCCCTCCATCCCGCAGCTGGAGCCCTCACAGCACACACATTTTATATGTGATACCTACGCCCCTCCCTCCATCCCCATGGCAGCAGGAGCCCTCCCAGCGGCAGCAGGAGCCCTCCCAGCGGCAGCAGGAGCCCTCACTGCGGCAGCAGGAGCCCTCCCAGCGGCAGCAGGAGCCCTCCCAGCACACACATTTTATATGTGATACCTATGCCCCTCCCTCCATCCCCATGGCAGCAGGAGCCCTCACAGCACACACATTTTATATGTGATACCTACGCCCCTCCCTCCATCCCGCAGCTGGAGCCCTCACAGCACACACCTTTTATATGTGATACCTACGCCCCTCCCTCCATCCCGCAGCTGGAGCCCTCACAGCACACACCTTTTATATGTGATATCTACGCCCCTCCCTCCATCCCGCAGTTGGAGCCCTCACAGCACACACCTTTTATATGTGATACCTACGCCCCTCCCTCCATCCCGCAGCTGGAGCCCTCACAGCACACACCTTTTATATGTGATACCTACGCCCCTCCCTCCATCCCGCAGCTGGAGCCCTCCCTGCACACACATTTTATATGTGATACCTACGCCCCTCCCTCCATCCCGCAGCTGGAGCCCTCCCTGCACACACATTTTATATGTGATACCTACGCCCCTCCCTCCATCCCGCAGCTGGAGCCCTCACAGCACACACATTTTATATGTGATACCTACGCCCCTCCCTCCATCCCACAGCTGGAGCCCTCACAGCACACACATTTTATATGTGATACCTACGCCCCTCCCTCCATCCCTCAGCTGGAGCCCTCCCAGCACACACATTTTATATGTGATACCTACGCCCCTCCCTCCATCCCGCAGTTGGAGCCCTCACAGCACACACATTTTATATGTGATACCTATGCCCCTCCCTCCATCCCGCAGCTGGAGCCCTCACAGCACACACCTTTTATATGTGATACCTACGCCCCTCCCTCCATCCCGCAGCTGGAACCCTCACAGCACTCACATTTTATATGTGATACCTATGCCCCTCCCTCCATCCCGCAGCTGGAGCCCTCACAGTACACACCTTTTATATGTGATACCTACGCCTCTCCCTCCATCCCGCAGCTGGAGCCCTCCCTGCACACACATTTTATATGTGATACCTACGCCCCTCCCTCCATCCCGCAGCTGGAGCCCTCACAGCACACACATTTTATATGTGATACCTACGCCCCTCCCTCCATCCCGCAGCTGGAGCCCTCACAGCACACACATTTTATATGTGATACCTACGCCCCTCCCTCCATCCCGCAGCTGGAGCCCTCCCCGCACACACATTTTATATGCGATACCTACGCCCCTCCCTCCATCCCGCAGCTGGAACCCTCACAGCACACACATTTTATATGTGATACCTACGCCCCTTCCTCCATCCCCATCAGCAGGAGCCCTCCCAGCGGCAGCAGGAGCCCTCACTGCGGCAGCAGGAGCCCTCCCAGCGGCAGCAGGAGCCCTCCCAGCACACACATTTTATATGTGATACCTACGCCCCTCCCTCCATCCCGCAGCTGGAGCCCTCACAGCACACACATTTTATATGTGATACCTACGCCCCTCCCTCCATCCCCATGGCAGCAGGAGCCCTCCCAGCGGCAGCAGGAGCCCTCCCAGCGGCAGCAGGAGCCCTCACTGCGGCAGCAGGAGCCCTCCCAGCGGCAGCAGGAGCCCTCCCAGCACACACATTTTATATGTGATACCTATGCCCCTCCCTCCATCCCCATGGCAGCAGGAGCCCTCACAGCACGCACATTTTATATGTGATACCTACGCCCCTTCCTCCATCCCCATGGCAGCAGGAACCCTCCCAGCGGCAGCAGGAGCCCTCACTGCGGCAGCAGGAGCCCTCCCAGCGGCAGCAGGAGCCCTCCCAGCACACACATTTTATATGTGATACCTATGCCCCTCCCTCCATCCCCATGGCAGCAGGAGCCCTCCCAGCGGCAGCAGGAGCCCTCCCAGCACACACATTTTATATGTGATACCTACGCTCTCCCTCCATCCCTCAGCTGGAGCCCTCACAGCACACACCTTTTATATGTGATACCTACGCCCCTCCCTCCATCCCGCAGCTGGAGCCCTCACAGCACACACCTTTTATATGTGATACCTACGCCCCTCCCTCCATCCCGCAGCTGGAGCCCTCACAGCACACACATTTTATATGTGATACCTACGCCCCTCTCTCCATCCCGCAGCTGGAGCCCTCACAGCACACACATTTTATATGTGATACCTACGCCCCTCCCTCCATCCCGCAGCTGGAGCCCTCACAGCACACACATTTTATATGTGATACCTACGCCCCTCCCTCCATCCCCATGGCAGCAGGAGCCCTCCCAGCGGCAGCAGGAGCCCTCACTGCGGCAGCAGGAGCCCTCCCAGCGGCAGCAGGAGCCCTCCCAGCACACACCTTTTATATGTGATACCTACGCCCCTCCCTCCATCCCTCAGCTGGAGCCCTCACAGCACACACCTTTTATATGTGATACCTACGCCCCTCCCTCCATCCCGCAGTTGGAGCCCTCACAGCACACACCTTTTATATGTGATACCTACGCCCCTCCCTCCATCCCGCAGCTGGAGCCCTCACAGCACACACATTTTATATGTGATACCTACGCCCCTCCCTCCATCCCGCAGCTGGAGCCCTCACAGCACACACATTTTATATGTGATACCTACGCCCCTCCCTCCATCCCGCAGCTGGAGCCCTCACAGCACACACATTTTATATGTGATACCTACGCCCCTCCCTCCATCCCCATGGCAGCAGGAGCCCTCCCAGCGGCAGCAGGAGCCCTCACTGCGGCAGCAGGAGCCCTCCCAGCGGCAGCAGGAGCCCTCCCAGCACACACCTTTTATATGTGATACCTACGCCCCTCCCTCCATCCCGCAGCTGGAGCCCTCACAGCACACACATTTTATATGTGATACCTACGCCCCTCCCTCCATCCCGCAGCTGGAGCCCTCACAGCACACACATTTTATATGTGATACCTACGCCCCTCCCTCCATCCCGCAGCTGGAGCCGTCACAGCACACACCTTTTATATGTGATACCTATGCCCCTCCCTCCATCCCGCAGTTGGAGCCCTCACAGCACACACCTTTTATATGTGATACCTACGCCCCTCCCTCCATCCCGCAGCTGGAGCCCTCCCAGCACACACATTTTATATGTGATACCTACGCCCCTCCCTCCATCCCGCAGCTGGAGCCCTCACAGCACACACATTTTATATGCGATACCTACGCCCCTCCCTCCATCCCGCAGCTGGAGCCCTCGCAGCACACACATTTTATATGTGATACCTATGCCCCTCCCTCCAGCCCGCAGTTGGAGCCCTCACAGCACACACCTTTTATATGTGATACCTACGCCCCTCCCTCCATCCCGCAGCTGGAGCCCTCACAGCACACACCTTTTATATGTGATACCTACGCCCCTCCCTCCATCCCCATGGCAGCAGGAGCCCTCCCAGCACACACATTTTATATGTGATACCTATGCCCCTCCCTCCATCCCCATGGCAGCAGGAGCCCTCACAGCACGCACATTTTATATGTGATACCTACGCCCCTTCCTCCATCCCCATGGCAGCAGGAACCCTCCCAGCGGCAGCAGGAGCCCTCACTGCGGCAGCAGGAGCCCTCACTGCGGCAGCAGGAGCCCTCCCAGCGGCAGCAGGAGCCCTCCCAGCACACACATTTTATATGTGATACCTATGCCCCTCCCTCCATCCCCATGGCAGCAGGAGCCCTCCCAGCGGCAGCAGGAGCCCTCCCAGCGGCAGCAGGAGCCCTCCCAGCGGCAGCAGGAGCCCTCCCAGCGGCAGCTGGAGCCCTCACAGCACACACATTTTATATGTGATACCTACGCCCCTCCCTCCATCCCGCAGCTGGAACCCTCACAGCACACACATTTTATATGTGATACCTACGCCCCTCCCTCCATCCCGCAGCTGGAGCCGTCACAGCACACACCTTTTATATGTGATACCTATGCCCCTCCCTCCATCCCGCAGTTGGAGCCCTCCCTGCACACACCTTTTATATGTGATACCTACGCCCCTCCCTCCATCCCTCAGCTGGAGCCCTCACAGCACACACCTTTTATATGTGATACCTACGCCCCTCCCTCCATCCCGCAGCTGGAGCCCTCACAGCACACACATTTTATATGTGATACCTATGCCCCTCCCTCCATCCCCATGGCAGCAGGAGCCCTCACAGCACACACATTTTATATGTGATACCTACGCCCCTCCCTCCATCCCGCAGCTGGAGCCCTCACAGCACACACCTTTTATATGTGATACCTATGCCCCTCCCTCCATCCCGCAGTTGGAGCCCTCCCTGCACACACCTTTTATATGTGATACCTACGCCCCTCCCTCCATCCCTCAGCTGGAGCCCTCACAGCACACACCTTTTATATGTGATACCTACGCCCCTCCCTCCATCCCGCAGCTGGAGCCCTCACAGCACACACATTTTATATGTGATACCTACGCCCCTCCCTCCATCCCGCAGCTGGAGCCCTCACAGCACACACATTTTATATGTGATACCTACGCCCCTCCCTCCATCCCGCAGCTGGAGCCCTCACAGCACACACATTTTATATGTGATACCTACGCCCCTCCCTCCATCCCCACGGCAGCAGGAGTCCTCACTGCGGCAGCAGGAGCCCTCCCAGCGGCAGCAGGAGCCCTCACTGCGGCAGCAGGAGCCCTCCCAGCGGCAGCAGGAGCCCTCCCAGCACACACATTTTATATGTGATACCTACGCCCCTCCCTCCATCCCGCAGCTGGAGCCGTCACAGCACACACCTTTTATATGTGATACCTATACCCCTCCCTCCATCCCGCAGTTGGAGCCCTCACAGCACACATCTTTTATATGTGATACCTACGCCCCTCCCTCCATCCCGCAGCTGGAGCCCTCACAGCACACACATTTTATATGTGATACCTACGCCCCTCCCTCCATCCCGCAGCTGGAGCCCTCACAGCACACACATTTTATATGTGATACCTACGCCCCTCCCTCCATCCCGCAGCTGGAGCCCTCGCAGCACACACATTTTATATGTGATACCTACGCCCCTCCCTCCATCCCGCAGCTGGAGCCCTCACAGCACACACATTTTATATGTGATACCTACGCCCCTCCCTCCAGCCCGCAGTTGGAGCCCTCACAGCACACACCTTTTATATGTGATACCTACGCCCCTCCCTCCATCCCGCAGCTGGAGCCCTCACAGCACACACCTTTTATATGTGATACCTACGCCCCTCCCTCCATCCCGCAGCTGGAGCCCTCCCAGCACACACCTTTTATATGTGATACCTACGCCCCTCCCTCCAGCCCGCAGTTGGAGCCCTCACAGCACACACCTTTTATATGTGATACCTACGCCCCTCCCTCCATCCCGCAGCTGGAGCCCTCACAGCACACACCTTTTATATGTGATACCTACGCCCCTCCCTCCATCCCCATGGCAGCAGGAGCCCTCCCAGCACACACAATGTATATGTGATACCAACGCCCCTCCCTCTATCCCGCAGTTGGAGCCCTCCAGCACACACAAATTAGGATTGGATTGCCATGGATCCTACTATAGGTACAAGTACAAGCCAGTATTCTGTACTTATCCAACAAAACCAGGTCAAAGGAAAAAAGTTAGTTATTAACAAGGTGGACGTGGCTAGCTGGGGCCGTGGGAGTAAGGTGTGTCATGTAAAAGAAGTTAAACTGGTTCCGTTTAAAGCGGGCGGTGTTGGCTAAACGTTATATTTAATACAAACCATACTCCATTCCGCCCCAGGCGGCCACCGCACAGTCTGGGTCCCACGGGACCCTAATATGTATTAAATAAACACTACCCTTCTTTGTAGTCGGGTTTCCTCAAAAGAGTGGAAGCTGCCCCCAGCATCAACAGACGCCCTCAGGCCATCTTAGTACAGGCCTTCTTCCTGAAGCCAGGCAGGCCCCACAGGGGAATCTATGGCTGCATAGCGATTGGTCCTTTTAAGTGTTCTCTTTAAGCCTGTGTTCCACCAGCCAAGGGTATCATTTTAGCTCGAATAACCACCTTCGGGGCACCCCACGGCGTGTCTCCTGTCCTTGAGTTGTAGGGGTATGGAGCAGGACTTTCAACTCTACTACTTGTCCCATCTGCACAGAACAGCTTGGGTTTGGCTCACCTTCAGTGCTTGTGCTTCCTGTATTACACCCCGCATCGTGGTGATGGTCTGCGGCTACCATCCAGACAGATTTATGCCCAAGCTCTGCGTTCACAAGTCGTCAACGGGGTGCTCTGATTGGTCCCTCCCGATTCAGCAATAGACACTCGCGCCTCATTTCTATCAAACTCTGTTTGGACCAACAATGCAGCCTTACAGGCGAACCACTGGGAATGTTCGTGAATAGGCGGGGTGCACAATTCTCACGTTTTTGTCCGAAAGGCCCAGAGAGAGGAGTTTGCTCTGATGGCATTGTAAATGGTGAGGGACTCTCCCTACGCCCCCTTCCAAAGTACTTCTCTTGAGATTTAATATGATAATTTGGCTCTCCAGTTCTTTGCTTGTCCTACGGTTGACGCTGACTTTACAGACAGCTACCACCCACCTACCACCAGGTGGCGCCCGGACCCCACGTTCAAGCTGTACAAGAAAATATTGTTTTAGCAATTGGCTAGCTGCAGGTTGTTCGGTAAGCTGGTTTCTCAGGACTCACCCCTTACAATAAAGTTAGTATTGTATACGTCTTTCAACGCATGCAGGTCCCATTCATTTCAAGGGATGAAGTGTTCGCACATTTTAATACAAAAGTGAAGCTTTTCACTCTTGGTTTGCTTAAATGAAGACCCTTTTAAAGCTTTTTTTTTTATAGATCCTGTTTGGGAAAACTTTGGATTTATTTTACATTTCCTGCTAACTCAAACCCTCGTGACGATAAACATGCTTAGCTAATGCTATTGGATATTAAACTTTCAGAAACGGGGCACGCAAAATCTCCCAAAAGCTCACGCTGCCTTGCGTTAGCCAGTAAATAAAACGGCTTGAAGCATTGATAAATCCGTTTGTTTTGCGCTGGAAACTCGATTTATTTTGGTCTTGTATCAACAATATTTTTTCCGTAATTCACTTTCTAGCCAGCGTGTTACCCCTACTGTGGGAAAGACATGGTAAACTCGGCTTGCTGGATGTTTAATGGACGATATGTATACTTTTAGAATAAGACACATGTACATAACGTTTATAATTGTAACTTTAATTACTGGGAATATATCATTTCGATTAAATACCTCTTCGTGTTTGGTATTATTGTGGCAATAATGGAAATGAACGCTGTTCTAGCGATTATCACCGCTCCACGAATTGAAATCTGACCTTTTAGGTCTTGCCTACATAGGGCTTGCGCTGTGCTTTAGAAATCAATTGTTTTTAATATAAACTTAAAAGGGACTTTCATACCGCCTCCTCTCTTTCCTGGCTTCTCATTGGTTCCTGTGCGTGCCACTTACCCTTCTTTCATTTCTATTGGCTGTAGCATATTTTCCTGCATTTACCAATGCTTGTTCCTCGTCTGCTTCTCTTTCAGTTTCCCACCTCATAAATACTGTTAACATCTGCTTTGGTGGAACTATATTTTCATAATGGTTTGCCTTTTACTCTTGCAGCATACATATTTTATCAGCAGGAGAGATTAACCCGTTCGCTGCTTCTGTCGGCCAACGGCCGTCGCAAGCACTACCTGGCTATTGCTGCGCACATCCGTTGGCCGACGCGCCCTGCCCACTCTTTCAGACCGCAGCGGAATTCGCGCAGCGGTTAAGAGATTTGCATAGAATCACAGGATGTTGCGCTGTGTTGCTGAGACTTGAATGGGATCCCCAGCTCTTGAGTCAGCATCTCTGGCTGCTGCACAACATCTTCTCCACTCCTGTGTTATCTGTCAGTGAGCTCTTTCCTTCTCCTGGAAGATGATTGATGTAAACAGCTCTTTATTCATTACATAGGTGAAACTAATGCATTACCAATGCTTGTTCTCCTTCTCTTGTCGCTCCGTCCTTCTTTCTATTTCTTCAATTCTCTCCAGGCTTCTCCAACGAGTAGCTTGTGAGATACAGGTATCTCTCCAGCTACCTATAAGTGGCCCTCTTATGTTCACCTCATCCTATTAAATTAGAAGCTTTTGTTTGGTTCAGGTAATGAATGTATACCAAAATTGCAAAGCCTATATTCAACATGAAAATGCATACGTTCTCTGAGTTTTTGATCTGATGTGGTCAAATTTCCAAAATATAGTTAAAGCTGATATTTGAGTGTAAAATCTTGTGGCGTTGGAGAGATTCATTATTAATATGATGACCATGGTGTCGATGGCATTGCAGCTATGCCTTTTATGTATTACATATATACAGGTATTCTATATGGATAAAGCCTTTTTTTACATTATTGTTGGCAACTATGCCTGATGAACTGAAGTGACCACTGCTTGTATCTTTTATTTGGTGGCACTAATGTAATCGTGTGTATTGTAGTAGCTCAGGATGATTTTCATTCAACATAAGTAGCTCCTATAACAGAAAAGGTTGGAGACTCCTGAGCTATACAATAAGAACAATGAGAGAAGAAGAGAAAAGCACAGATGGACAAAGAGGTAAAAAGACTGGTATAGTGAGAGAGGTAAACTAGATGAAGAAAGGGGGTGAGGTTGAAATATTTGTGCAGTGGGTGGGAAGAGACTCGAGGCAAAGAGGTATCCTAAAAAAGGATGCAGTGAAGTAGGCCGAGAAAGAGGTGGTAGAGAGCTAGCTATGGTTTTATAGTGAGGTAAAGGGGAAATGTAGAGACGGGGAGTCAGAAAAGTTGGGAGAGGGTGGGATACATAGAGGTGTCAGGCAGAGAGGCTAAAGTGAAAAGACATGCAAGTTAGCGTTCGAGGAAGACAGTTAAAGAAATAAGGTAGTGAGTGAAGTTTAGAGAAATACAAGGTAGAGAAAATTGTGAGGTAGAAGAGCAAAACAAAAAGTGAGGTGTAGCCATGTAGGTCGGCTGAAGAGAGCAGCGAAGCAGCGCGAAAGGCAGAGAGGATGGGGCGAATGGAAGAAAGGTGAGGTTTACAGGGTACAGAAGTGAAGTAGAGAGTCAAAGGTGAGGGAGAGAAAGAAAGGGAGGTGAGAATGAAGCAGACAGAATGAGGCATCGAGAGCAGCAAGAGAGATAGTCAGATGAGGCAGAGGGATGTATAAAGAGAGAATTAGAGAGGGGTAAGATAGAATGAGTAATAAAGCGGCAGAGAGATGAGAGTGGAGGTAATTACAAGGAAAAAGTGATTGTGCTAGAGAAATGTGAGAAAGGAGTACGGTAGTAAGTGAAGTAGGGGAGACAAAGGTAGAACAAGAGGGCTCAGGATTGAGCCCAAAATAGAGCAGTGAGGTGAAGATACAGGAGGTTGAGAGAGAGATTAAGTAGATGAAGGAGAGGTACAGGGTGGCGAAACGGACCAGTGAGGTGCGCGGAGGGGAGTGAGTTCGAGCACAGCTGTAGAGAAGTAAAAGTAGGCACATGATCGCTTTCATGGGGGCCTTCAAAAATGGCCCTTGGCCCATTGCCCTCTTAGCTCGGGTCTTGAAGCTGCTCTGCTTCAGTGGAAGATCTTAGCAAACATATCAGTGCATATTTCATTTGGAAGAAAAAACAGATGTGTTTTTAAGTATCCATGTGAAACTTGTTCCAGTTGACGGCACTTGGGTGCACTTCTAGGGAGACTTTCAATAGGAGTGCACTTTCTGTAGCACATGTTGTGGATGTACTGGAGTGCACTCTAGAGGGAAGCCGGTTAGTGAAGACTTCAAATATGAAACCTCCACCATTATAAGTTATTGGCATTTGTATAGCGCATCGTCTGCTATTAGTGACGCTTCATAGCTTTGTTGATGTCTGGGCTGCCGTCTATCCAGACCTGTGTTTCCTTCAGAGTCTCCGTTGTCTGTGGCGTCATGTATAGTGCATCCGGGTCCCAGCGCTGTGTGTTGCGCCTTGCTTGCAGTTGGGTCATCTCTGGCTTGTTGGATAGTTTGGAGGTGGGTATATACATTGGTACCAACCTGCCTCTCCAGTGAGGAGGGTTTGTGATTGATGCTGCATTATTGCTTAGACAAGTACTGCCCGCCTCTACGATGTGACTCAGGTTTTCAAGGAGCTATTGCAGTTCCCAAACTTCAACTTTATGAGACTGGATCTGGGAGCTAAAGGCGGAAAAAGGTGGCAGCTCTCAGACTCGTACTGTTTTAGACAAGACTCTGGCTAAACTTGTCTTTCAGCAGAGACTCCTGTGGGTAATAGATCCATATGATGCATTTGGCCATGTCTGCCAATCATTGTTACAGATAATACTTCATACAGTATTGATCCAGCGCGTCACCAATAATTGAGCAGGGATCAATACTCAATAACATCATACTACAATGGCCCCAACACATTCACCCAGAATCCCTGATGCGCTGGGGTCAATTTATATGTACGTTCAATTCTTTTCTTTCATAGATTCAAATGAGACATATTAACTAACTTTTACATCAACTTTCCTTCCATTTGGTCGATGGACCAATTAGTTGAATAGTTGATGGCAGTGATCATACTAACTAACCAACCACTTAGTCAATAAAATGATCTCAGGAACTCGGTAAAGTTAATAAGGCTTTTTCTTAATAAAGAGAAAAACATATGCAACATCAAATAAATACAAACTCATCCCAATTAATGACTTTTATGCAATGAAGGAGTGAATAGATTGAGACAAAAGTTTCAGCAAAATTCAAATGTGAATCAAAATGCACCTATCGACGGGATAGATGAAGAGACGATAGTATCCTCTAAATAATACATATCAGTATATCATTGGTGGTGTGGATAGGTGAAGAGACAAAAGTTTTTGGAGACAAAATACATTTTTAAGTAAAATCTTTGTTGAAAACTACTCCCTCGGCCTAGGAGATAGTGGGGGTTCACCAAATCTAGAATCGGGGAACAAAGATAAAGGACAGGAACAGGATCGGTAAGGAACAGCTAGGCCCCTCTGCAAACCGACGGACAACGATGCATCTCCCCTCTTTCTTTCCTGCCAGCCTAAGCCTAAACCACACCCCTAATGGCACCCCAATTATACCCTAAAATCTTCATGCCCATCCCTCCTAAACTGAAACATTAATAAAATCTAAGCAGATAATTGGTGGGTTTCGGAGGTGGTGTTGTCACACCACTGTGACTTCACCTACGATTCAGCTAATTTATTATTCTACATTCTTTCGCAGGGTTTGGTTCTCAGCTCGTTTTCACGATTCTAGACATGTTACATTTAGACAGTCTTTTATTCATAATTTAATATTATCGGCAGAACATGTCTCCAGTCCCACGACTTGGTCATCATTTTGGCAGTCAGTCATAATTTTGTCCTTCAACTCGTTAATTTTTACTGCGGTGCACAGCGGGTCTATCTTGCCTCTGACAGCTCTGATTCACTCCTCAGCTTACCCCTCCCACTTTAGCCAACTTTAGACAACATGGAGTTTCATCCAGCACACTAAAGCAAATGAAATATGAACATTTATTAATTATGTGATAATGAAACCTTCACTGTTTACCACCCACCTTGATATTATTCCCCATTAATGTTACCTAGCATAAGCTTGGTGCAAAAGCGGCATCATTTATTATATCAAAGCAGGATGCATCATGCAACTACTGATGCACATGTGGCCTAGTCATGCAACATTTCTTGTTTCTTTCAAACCACATTATTTTTACAGTTTTAACTCTTTCATATATTATTTACGTGTTAGTTCATGCATGCGCAAAGCAATTTGCCCTGTGTTTATGTTGGGTGTACGTTAGTTTTCTATAACTACTTACTGTTAGTATATATTATAGGGCTATTAATTCGAGCAGGATTCTTTTTTTGCGAAAACCCTGATCCATCACAGTATTAGCAAATAATATATTGTAATGAGATGGGACCTGCTTATATTGATCAGAAAATTTACTGGGCACAGAAAATGATCTTGACAAGATGCCTGTCTAACATCTGAGGAATTTATATTTAAGATCGGATTAGTGATTGTCACATCATAGATGCATGTAGTGAAAGAAGAGACAACTGTCTTTGTAACCCGATAGCCATTTAAATAACAATGAAGATGTCCATGTGTCTTTCCTGAGCCCCTCTTTCAAAGCATTAAGACATTATTAGCTGCAACCAGTGTTATTGGAAGAGGTTGTGCGGAGCAGGGAGGACGCCCTCTGAATTCGTAAATAAGCAGAGAGGGAAAGGTGCTACACATGGCCTGGATGCTTTGTAAGGAGAAAAAAAGGCAGTTTTTCCAAGAACAGGCAATTTATAAGGGGCTAATTGAGGATTCTATACTCGCAAGATTAAATCGTGATGGGCAAGTTTTCTCGGTTTGAGTCTGTGCTATTAATGATGCCAAAAACTGTACATGAAATGTGTAGTGGCGCAGGTGCTGTGAGGGATAGCTGATTAACAGTGATATATTCTATTTTATGAACATTTTGGTTGGAATGGAATTTTGTTTTAAGGAAATAAGCACGTAGGCTGGTTACCAGTGAGATGAAATGTGTTGCAGAGTGTGCTCCAATCACGCTTTGTCCTGTTTCCAGGAGTCCGATGCTTCTGTGGGAGATGCTCCTAGCTGCTTCATGCAGCAGGAGCAGCGGCTTGTAATGTCACAGTGACCTTGAGTGGAAAACGGGCTCTTTGCGGCTTAGCTAATGTTTTTTGGTATAATTTATGGATGCATTTAAGAACATTCTCTCCTGAGAAGAGCTGTGATGAGCTGCAGGAGCGAGGAGGCGTAAGCACTCCTAAAGAGATCAGCTGCCCACCTCCACAGCAGTTGTGTCAGAAAGGCTGCACAGTCACGGTTTATGAGCAAAGCCAAACTTAGGGGCTTAGCAGTGGGGAGGGAGAGCTACAAAGCACAGCTGCCCCCTTCAAGAACGTATATCAGGGGTGTCCAGCAGGACCGAATCCATGCCACATTTTCAGCATAACCACGTATTTAAATTCTTAGCTTGTAAATATTTTTGTATTTGATGTCCTGACAATCTTGCTGTTTCCACCATATATGATCATGTTTGAAAGTGGGCATTCTTGCGGTGGTAAGCTTACCATTTGTCCCCACATCACCAAGGTCGCAGCTCAATAGTCCTGGATTTTTCTTTTTTCAGAATACTGTGGTAGCCTCTCCCATTTGGTTTAAATGATGGGAACCCAGACCGAGACTTCCTGAATGAATGCAGTATTAAAATAAAAGCCTGAGAGTGCAGTATTACATTCTTACGCATTCTCTTATCAGGTCACCTAAGGGGTGAGGGTGGGGAGTTTGGAGTAATATTTAAATGTAGGTCCAGGTGTCTCCTATAAAAGCGTTGATGGGTTGGAGGGGCCTCTTACAAACCACAAGCCCAACAAGCATTTGAATTGCAATAGGTCTTGCAATAACGTGAGTTTAAGCTATTGGCATTGTCAATGACAATGCCTTTTATTTATGTTTTAAAAACAAAAATAAAAGGCATTGTTATTTGCGATACCAATAGCTCAAACTCGCGTAAATGCGAGACCTATTGCAGGGTAATCTAGTTAAGACTCTTTTTGGGGCCCATAATCTATTATGTACCCATTCTGAGCAGGCTATTTGGCCACTATACAGTCATTCTGCATAGTATCGAACCAACAAGGCAGGGGTTGCTAACTTAGTACCAGGAAGATTTCCCTGTAACCGGTTTTCTAGATTTAGACACGACAAAGGTATATACATTTATTCTAAACAAAACTAGTTTAAAGATTCAGTGGGTAACCAGAAAGTTTTGCAGGTGTGCCGTACTGTCGTACACACGACACCCCTGCGATAAGGTATCCACGTACATTTTCCCAAATTACCAAACTGATGACAATGAAGAACTAAGTAGCTTGCACTGTACAGCACCATCCTTCGTCTCCCTCACTGCTGTAGTGGAGATGGTCCTCACTGCACTGCACCTTGCCTCCCTTTCTGCTGCAGTGAGGCTACTGCACCCCCCCCTGGCACCCGCACTGCACTGCACCCATCCCTTGCCTCCCTCACTGCTGCAGTGAATGCGAATCACTGTACAGGGGGCTTCCTCATATGGCAGCAGAGGGTGTGTCACGCACTCGCGGACTACAAAACTGACAGGGCAGTGGGGCGCCCATGTGCAAATTATTTGAAACTGCCTAGGCCCTCACAGTGCAGCAGTGACAAGCAGTGACGGGACCACGCCTTGCCCCACAACACTACACCAGAGACAAGGTGCCACTGAACATGTACCTGTATTGCTCACACCACAACAGCAGTTATCAAAGTGAAGTGAGGAGAGGGGTGCGGTGGAGGAGTCACTGCTCACCTAACCAAGCAGTGCTCACCAACGAGCACTGATGTGGTGTCTATATTCCTATCGAGCCTCCCTCACGCTGCAGCAGGGGCCAGAAGTTACTGCATTCATACCTCAGCTCTGATACTAGCAGTGAGAGGCTCCCCTCGTACGCTTCCACTGTAGCAGTGACCAGATGTTATTGCATTCATACATTGAATACCCAGTTACCTTGGACTCTCACGCTCTGCGTCAGTGGGCAGATAAATCTGCGCACCAATTACACCACACAAGGTCACATGCATTATTTACAGGCACGGGGAGATTACATGATTTGCCCAGAATCACAGGATGTTGAGCCGACCTTTTGGTAGCTCTGGTTGTTACTCCACATCTTCTCCACTTTTTGTTTTTTTTTTACCTCAAACTAACATTTGCGTTAATTAAACCTCAATATAATGCTTAATTTAAATGAATACAGCAGAGAAAACACATTAACAATTTGGCAGTTGTGATAAACATTTGCGCTGCATGGAAAGGTGTTGAACAGAGGGGATTACTGGATCAATCCATTCACTCCTTCTCAATAATGCATGCGTGCGGGTTAATAAGAATCGTTCCAAGCTCCCTTTATGCCGGGTTGAAGCAAGCACAAGGCACTACAAAACTAAAGTGATAATGCTTTGGAGTGCGCACTGCAGAAGTGGAGGGGCTCTGGGCCAGGGCCGGTTCTAGAGGTAGGTCAAGTGGGCTAAGCCCTCCCCTGGCCCACCCAAGGCTCATTTACAATTAGAAAACTTTTGTTCTTTTTTTTTTAATGTGTTCCCTGGACTTCAGCCTCGATTTCTCAGGTGTTCAGAGTTTTGCTTCTTGAAGTGTTTGGGACAGGCGTGAAGTCAGTCAGAATGGGAGTGTGTGTGGGGGAGAGTGTGTGCGAGAGAGTGAGGGAGAGTGTGTGCGAGAGTGTGGGATTGTGTGAGATTGAACGAATGTGCGTGTGTGTGAGCCCGAGGGAGTGTGAGTGTGTGTAAGAGTAGTGTATGTACCCAACAGGGTACCTTGACACTCCAATTACATCAAAAGAGACCTACCGAAGCTCCCAGCACTCAAGAGACGCCGTCTAGCAGAAAGAATCTGAAAGAATGTTGCTATCCCAAGAACAGTGCTTGAAAACGTATGCACAATTGTACAGCTATCTGCAGTCTGGTAACATCATTTGAATGACCTTAAGGCACAGACACCACACTTCGGCAAACTGGTGGCTATTGTCTCCCCAAAAAATATCTCGCAAGAAAGTGTCGGATTTGGTCATCCGAAATGCCGCAGTCCTGAGAGAGGGCCCTATTGGGCTGCAGAGCCGAGCGACCTCGGAAGCGCTCACTGAAGCCCGCACCGCTGTCCGGCGCTTACTTCACCGAGGGGATAGTCTTTCCTCTCCAGCCCGAGTCTGATACCACGTTTAGCTTGGGTTTAGCAAGGGTCTTCCTGAAACAGCTCGGAAGTGTGCTTTTAAGGGACGCTGGCATCTATGTGCCCGTTTGCGCCACTTTTGATTACGTGAACAGTTCAGCGGCCCAGCACCAATATTACCGGATGAGCGAATGCGCCAAAATTTTTTTTTATTCAAGCATTTTAATTGTCAAAAAAGGGCTCTTCTTAAATTGTTATTTGTAAATGCTTCCACCGTCCCTCTAAAATCCTCTTGTTAGCATTCTTCTATCGGAGCAGCTGCAACTTGTGGGAGGCGGTGGGGGTGCCCCAGGGAGACGAGGTGATTTATGGCAAACATAAAGCGTGGAGGCCCGGCATGCAATGCTGCCGCTGTAGTTGCAAAGGCTAATTCCACAAAGGAGAGTCTCCAGTTACAAATGCAGGGGATGATCTCCAAAATAAATAAACAAACGCGGCACACTGCACGCAATTAAAACAAGTGCGAGCAGAGCGTACGGGAACTGTAGTTAGGCGCCGCTGCCTCAGGACTACACGGAAGTTAGCATAGGATCAACAGCCAATCGAAAGCTAGATAACAACAGCAACGACACAGGTAAACCAATCGCAAGAGGAAAAACAAATTACATGGAGTTTAAGCCAACATACACATTACTTTAGGTCTCGCTGAGACAGCGCACGTGGCGCATGCGCTGCCAAACACGGGACCTAAAAATGACTTTTTATGCTTACTGTGATGTCTTCTGTTTGCAGCTTTGCATACTTATATGTTCTCTCTCTTCTGCTGTCAATCAGATGTGCCTCACAAGGTTTGCTTTTGTGAGATGATAATGTCCAGTTTTGTCTCTTCCTTCCTGCTCCTTACCTTCCAGGGAGGCGTCACTCCGGGATGTTGTCCTTCACCAGACCTCCGGGCGGATTCATAACAAGAACGTGTCTACGCATCTGATAGGCAGCATCAGCCACGGTAAGTTAAGTCAATGGACTGGATCAGGACTGGCAGTTTGCCATGTCATAAGATTGGGTAGTATTCCTCTCATGTCTTCGCCGTGCTTCTAAACAACTTTCATGGGTTGTTGAGCGCAGTCCAAGTACCCCGCATGATATAATATCCTATTCTTTGCTTTACTGTCCCCTCTTCCCTTTCTTATCTCTGTCAATCCTATGTCCATCGCTTTCTTCTTTTTCAGTTTCGCTATCATGTTTTGAAGTGTCTTATGGGGGCTTGATGGTCTATGTACCCAGTTAAGGGACAGCGGGGCCTCATGTTTTCGCTTTGGCCAACTGAAAAGGAGATTTGTTTTCTGCCTGTATGATGAGGTGATGGTAGTTGCTGCTTGCAGAAGACACCACACCTGTGTAAGAATATGCAGGCCTGTAGAAGGTGCGATTCTATTATGATGTGGGATGGGGGTGATGAGCTCATATTGGTTTAAAACTTTGACCAAAATGGTCTTAAAAGTCAAAAATAGGAAACAATCTGTTGTAGGTAGTGCTACATTTAACTTGACCACCTTTTTTGACCACCCTATTAAAAGGTGAAGATGGAATAGTACATAAGGGCTTGCCTGTTATGTCGGTCAAATAAGATATTGCTGCCTACAAGTTTGAGCACCAAAATGAGCCCTGCAATAATAATCATATCCAATTTGAGATCTCGTCTTAGTCGTCAGAATTCTTTCTCCACCGCTTCTGTGGGTGGCATCAAGAGCGTTCTGTCTTAAGAGCTTGCTAGTGATGCTGTCATTATAAAAAATAAGAAACATTACAAATGTGCTTTGCTTTTCAATGAGTATATGGACTCTCAGCCTGCTATGTTTGCATGCATTGATGCACTGGAGACAGGCAATTTTACTGACTGATATCAGAAAAAGGGGGATGTGGATTAAGCTTAGTGTGTAAAACAAGAAACTCTGGCAGCTACCATCCAGTAATCATGGCCTCATTACCATTTAAACACTTACTGAAAATAATAATGAAAGCGATCCTTGAAGTTATCTAGCCAGCATGGTCTACAATTCTTTCTTTTTTAAAAGTTATACGTGTTTTGGGCAAAGATGAGGACGTAGATGATGTTAGGTTTGTTCTTAAGAACAGCGGAATGGTGACTTGGTGTTCTGATAAAAGAGGTGTTGCGGACCCACTTGCTCAAAGTACCGATTAATTACTGTGAATCTGTACTGTGGAGCCATCACTTTACTCTGGTATTGCTGCCCTTTCTCTGACATATTGAATCTCTGGGTCCAGACCAGAGCTATGATCTGATTTCAGTTCCTTACAAATGGCTGCCTCCCTGTGTGTAGCTGTCCAGGGGTTATAACCATCCCATTTACTTTCCTGTCTCATGTGTTGGTCTCAGGCCAAGAACTGAGACCCACAAAGTTAGCAATAAGCTTACATGGAGTGAGCCACTGCAATTCATCCATTGTTATGAGATCGTCTTGTTTCTTCTTGACTCAAAAAATTAATTCACGGTTGTCCATCAGTTTTCATTAGCGAAGGGTGATTTTTGAGCTCGCAGAAGCCTTTGAAATATTACATGTGGAAAGTAGTCTTGGCAGCTGGACTCAACCCACAGGTGTTTCATTATCCTCTGTAGGGGTCGATCTCCACTTGTGGAAGGGAGATCTTTCTGAGAAGTGTGTCCTTGCAGAAGGTTTTGATTAAGGGCTTCTTCCACTCAGCCGCTTCAATCATAGGAACTTATTTTAAGGAGTTACATTTTTGGTTCGCAGCACCAGCCGTGAGGAAATAGCTCTTCTGGAAAACATTACATATTTTAGATTTCACTGATTCTTTATTGTTGAAAGAGAAAAGCATGCAAAAAGTGACAAGTTACTATAACTCAAATAAACCAAATACCAACATAACAAAATAATTGTCTTGTGAGCACAGGGTACTGTAAAAAAAAAACAACTGGACTGCCGAGGTATATTTTGCATGACCAATTCAAACTTTGTTATTACCTTTATATATTGATTACTGCGATATTAGATACTGCAAATAAAATAAAAAACCCAAAGAGAGATCAGCAGTTCTATGTCTTATATAGATTTCACTTCAGTATACCTAGCTTTTGTCTTCTTATGAAACATTCAGGCACATGCATCAACCATTTTTGCGAGCGCAAATGGTGCGATTCACAAAAGTCGGCCGTTTGCGCCTGATAAAAGGGCATTTGCGATGTATCAAGGTTCAAGGCACTCGCACTTTGAGAATTCGCAATTAATTGCGATTTCTCAAATTGCGATTGCATTTAAGGAATCAAAATTTGCGATTCCTTAAATGCAATGCAAGAACCCTTCAAAATAGCGATTTCGCTACTAGGGGGCGCAAATTACCATGAACTTGAACTTGATAGTAATTTGCAAAAACTTTGAAAAATGCACTAAAGTGCTTCTTTTAAAGTTGTAGGTAACACACACATGCCCTTGGGTAGGTAAAGATTCTCCAGCTATTATCACCGGTAAGGTTTGAAAACTGTGGTCTGTCCACTTTTATAAATTAACGGAATGAGCCATTTGAAGATGACAAGTGGTGCATTGTAACTGGAGTGAGGTAGGAGGTGAAAATGAGTGAAGGGAGTTTGTGTTACCCTTCAATGTTGTTTGTATTCCACTAGGCATATATCTAGTGTCTCCCAGAGCGGAGGGTGTGGAGGTAATTATGGAGACTAGATGGTTGTGAAGTTATCTGTGCGTCCAGTAATAGAGAGCCAGTTCCACCACTTGTGTAAAGAGATGTTGTCAAATGATTTCTACTTACATAGTCCTTATTCCTAATGTTACCATTAGATTCATTAGATAATCATAACTTAGTTTGGATACAGTTGGGATATCCTGTAGTCACCAAATTTTTTAGCTGAACTATTGTTCTTTACCCTTACCTTCTTTTTTATCTCAAATAGATCTATTGGTTATGTATCAGAATAGAGAAACAGGTATACCACATTTACCTTTTTATTATATAATGGTTGTGAAATGCAAGAAACCGATCTTTTTGCTGTACTCCCCACTGAATTTGGTTTGCTTTTGTTTTTTGAAGCTCTGGGTACCTCAGATGTTGCCTTCTGGTGGGTAGTTCAGGCCAGTTGTTCCCATCTGTGTATGCTTCTACCTAAAATATACACTGACTAGCAGCCAGTCCCGACGTTGTCCGGCTATGAATTGCTGGCGGCCAGTAGTATATTGTTTTGTAGGATTTCGTTTTGATAGCATTTCTTATCTGTGACAGGCCTGTGAAACGCTCCGATTCACAGTGCACTGCTGATGCACTTAAGAGTGCGCATTCAGTATTGTGTGAACTCTAGTTTCCCTACTTTATTTTTCCTTGCAATATTATATAGCGCGAACTCGACAACATGGCATGAGCACAATTTACATTACAGAAGAACACATTCATTTGTGGTAGGCACGGGGAGACAAAGTGATTTGCCTGGAATCACAGGATGTTGAGCTGATGCCGAGATTAGAACGTAGCTCTCCAGCTCTAAAGTTCGCAATTCTAGAACTTGTGGCGGGAGGTGTGTCTAAAAGTGTATGTCGGTGCTGGCCATCATTGAGAGAGACCAGTGCATTTTTCAAATGGGTGGTGAAAAAATATGAGTATGTTGCTGGAGATGTGGGCCGCCGTGCCACCAATGTACTTACCGGGGGAGGGTAAACACCCATTATTCTGCAACTTTCTTTCCGCATACCATCATTCCGCATTCTTTCATTACGAAAGTACCATGACTCCGCAATGCCATTTTAACGCATGGCATTACATTTTATATGCTTTTACTACGCATACATTTACAACGAAATTCGTTGTAAATGTATGAATGGTAAAAGCATGTTTTTTTAAAATGTTTGGATAAGGTAAGTATGGGTATAGGGGTATATGTTTTGGGGTACTGAGGTATATGTTTTGGGGTGTTTGTGTATTTTAAGGGTTCCGATATAGTTTTGGGTTATAGGGGACAGGGGTAGTTTTAAGGTTTAGGGATAGGTATGGGTTTGGGGTACAGGGGTATTTTAAGGGTTCAGGGCTAGTTTTGGGTTTTGGGGTACATTGGCATTTTTAGGGTTCACGGCTAGGTTCGAATTTTGGGGTATCGGGTATTTTTAGGGTTCAGGGCTAGGTGTGGTTTTGGGGTACACGGGTATTTTAGGGTTCAGGGGTAACTTTGGGTTTTGGGGTACAGTGGTATTTTTAGCGTTCAGGGCTAGGTTTTGGGGTACAGTGGTATTTTTAGGGTTCAGGGCTAGGTTTGGGGTTACAGGGGTATTTATAGGGTTCAGGGCTAGGTTTGGGGGTACAGGGGTATTTTTCTGCTGCAATTGCCCTTTCCTGACATTACCCGCCTCAAAGGTTTGGGCTCTCTCTTTATTATATTAGTATGGATTTATTTTTTACACAACTTCCAAGTGGAATAAGCTATGCATAGGTCACGTTTCAAGGGAAAGCTTGACTGAGCAAATTTTTTGGTTTCGCCTTCACAGCGCTTGCGAAATCAATTATATTAAATACTAGCAGCTCATCCCGACGTTGTCCGGGAGTAATCATGGCTCAGGGCCCCCGCCCGCCTTGACGTTGTGTAACCTGCCCACGTCACTGCTCACGTCACTTTTTCATGCTGTAATGCCCCGTTTGCTACCCGCTTCACTTTGTACGCTTTTGCCACCTGCACACGTTTCTTTTTCCTCCTGTTAACCTGCCCACGTCACTGCCCACGTCACTTTTTCCTCCCTGTAATGCCCCGTTTCACTTTTCCATCCTGTAATGGCCCGTCTGCTCCCCGCTCTACTTTGTACGCTTTTGTCATCTGCACACTTTTCTTTTTCCTCCTGTTAACCTGCCCATGTTACTTTTTCCTGCACAAGTTTCTTTTTCCTCCGGTACCTGTGGCTCGCTCACTGCTCCTCCCCGCCGCCGCTCCTCCCTCACGTTTGCTTTGCTGACTGGTAACTTGGCGCCCTACCTCATCCGCCGCTGACCGCTCCTCCCTGCCGCCGCTCCTCACTGTCTGCCCGCCGATCCTCACTGTCTGCCCGCCGATCCTCACCGCCTGTCCGCCGGTCATGTCCGCCGCTCCCCTGATCTCTGCCGCTCCTCGTCACTGCTCCTCCCCGCGCTGATCTCCGCCACTCCTGTACGCCGCTCCTCGCTTGTACGCCGCTCCTGATGTCAGCACGCACGTCGCGGCCGGCGCTACTTTGAATGGTCTACTTTTTTTTTTAACTTATGTTTTTTAATAACGTATTTATTTTTAATTTATATAGCCTATGTCCATCTGCACACCCTGAGGATTACAACGATGTATCGGGTGTGTGGATCCAATCGGTCTCTGCAATGCGATTGCCAAATTAAGGCTATGCCAAAACCACTTTATTATTGACTCTACTTAAGTTTGGTTGCCCTGTAATGAATATGCTACTTACCAGTATGCATCTGTTCTTGGCATGTAGGGCTGCTAACATTCATATCTTTGCATTAGATCGCCACCTAGTGTTGGGTCCGGATGATCGCACATTGTTGTCCTGGAAGAGTCTTCGAAGTATCCTGAGATGGGTGGCTCCTCCCCTGGACTACAGTGCGCATGGGCATCGGCTCCATCCCCAGATTGTTTTTCGCCATTGTGGCAGAGGATGGAGTGGCAAGTATAAAGGATGTCCATGCTAATGATTGAATACAATAGTATATCTGCAGCTGCGACAGGCACCGGGGAGGAGGGCGGGCGATATGAATGTTAGCAGCCCTACATGCCAAGAACAGATGCATACTGGTAAGTAGCATATTCAGTTCGAGGCATGTGGGCTGCTAAATTCATATCTTTGCATAGAATACATAGCAGTCCCTCCATCAGCGGCGGTTGCCCGTGCCAGCTGCAGAAACCTGAAAAAGTGTCTTGAGAACAGCCTGCCCTACAGCCGCTTGCTGTTTGGAATGTACATCAACACAGTAGTGTTTTGTAAAGGTATGTGGTGTAACCCACGTGGCTGCTCTGCAAATATCCTCTAGAGGAATGTTACCAAGGAAAGCCATGGATGCCCCCAACTTGCGTGTGGAGTGTGCCTTTGGGGGTATTGTTAAAGTGCGCTTGGCTTTATGATAACAGATTTGGATGCACTTAACAATCCATCTGGCTATTCCTGCTTTGGAAATTGGGTTGCCTTTGTGTTGTGGTGAGAAGGCAACAAAGAGTTGTTTCGTCTTCCTAAAGTGTTGTGTCCTGTCTATGTAGTACATCAATGCCCTCCGTACGTCCAAGGTATGGAGCATCCTTTCCGCCACTGTTTGTGGGTTCTGGAAGAATGCAGGCAAATCGATAGTTTGGTTGAGATGAAAATGTGACACCACCTTTGGAAGGAATTTGGGGTTAGTACGTAGTACCACCCTATTTGGATGAATTTGGATGAAAGGCTCTTGTATCGTGAGTGCTTGCAACTCACTTACGCGTCTTAGTGACGTAATGGCAATTAGGAAAGCAACTTTCCACGTTAGGAATTGCAGTTCGCACGAGTGCATTGGCTCAAACGGTGGTCCCATCAGCCTGGTGAGGACCACATTGAGGTTCCACACGGGAGCTGGCGGTGTTCTTGGTGGAATGACTCGTTTCAGTCCTTCAAGAAACGCTTTAATTGCAGGCACCCTGAAGACTGAGAGATGCTGCCTATTTTGAAGGTAAGCTGCGATGGCGGATAGATGTATCCGAATAGAAGTGTACGCTAGTTTGCACTTGTAAAGGTGTAACAGATAGCAAATGATGTTAGGGATAGATGCATCTAGCGGGTTTATGTCATTGTTTGCACAGTAAATGACAAAACGCTTCCATTTTGCGGCATAGCATGCTCTGGTTGACGGCTTCCTCGCCTCCTTGATGATGTTCATGCATTCAGGAGGGAGGTTCAGGTATCCAAACTCTAAGACTTCAGGAGCCAGATCGCTAGGTTGAGCTGTTGCGGATCTGGATGCTGAATTTCTCCATGGTTCTGCGTCAGAAGTCTGGGCGTGAGGCGCAGTCTTTGATGCGGGACCACTGAGAGCTCGAGGAACGTGGTGTACCATGCTTGGCGCGCCCACGTTGGAGCAACTAGGATGAGTGTCATGGAGTGTTGCCGTAGTTTCCTCGCCACCAGTGGTATCAGGGGTGTCGGGGGAAAAGCGTAAGCAAATTTGCCTGACCAGTTCATCCATATCGCATTGCCCTGCGATTGGGGGTGTGGGAACCTGGCGGCGAAGCTTTGGCATTTTGCGTTTTCCCTTGTGGCGAACAGGTCTATGTCTGGACGCCCCCACCTTTGGAAGTACGGCTGGAGTACCGATGGATGTATCTCCCACTCGTGCATTTGATGACTGTATCTGCTGAGCAGATCCGCCATCTGATTGTCCTTCCCCGGGAGGTGTTCTGCCATGAGGAAGATGTTCCTCTGAATGGCCCACTTCCACATGCTCTGAGCCAGGTGAGACAGCTGTGGTGAGTGGGTGCCCCCCTGCTTTTGGATGTAGTACATCGCGGTCATGTTGTCCGTCCGGACTAACACCACTTTGTTGCACAGATGTACAATGAAGGACTTGAGCGCCATGAAGATCGCCATCAGTTCCAGATAGTTGATGTGCATCTTCTGTTGCTGCGTCGTCCATAGTCCCTGCACTGTGTAAGTGAGCAGGTGTGCTCCCCATCCCTGGAGAGATGCGTCCGTTGTCAGGATAACCTGTGGCACTGGCTCCTGGAACAGTCGGCCCTTGCAAAGGTTGTGTGGAGTCCACCAATGCAGAGAGTTGTATGCCCGACTGGTAACCAACACTAGGTCTGTTAATTGCCCCTGAGCCTGTGTCCACTGATTTGCTAAGCACTCCTGGAGCGGGCGCATATGCAACCGTGCGTGAGGGACTATGAAGATGCAGGAGGCCATCATGCCTATCAACTGCATGAACACTCTTGCTGGAAGCGAGTGTCCCGGTCTGAACTTCTGGATTAAGGACTGCATGCCGTCTATCCTGACCTGGTTTGGTCGTGCCGAGGCCGTCAGGGTATTGATCGTCGCACCCAGAAACTGCCGGACGTGTGCCGGCTGAAGGTGTGACTTCGGGTAATTCAACGAGAAACCCAGGTCGTGAAGGAGGTGAATGGTAGTCGACATGTCCGCGGCGCACTGCTGTTCCGATCTGGCTTGAACGAGCCAGTCGTCGAGGTAGGGGTAGACATGGATGTTCTGCCTCCTGAGGTGCGCTGCTACAGTCGCCAGACACTTGGTAAAGACCCTTGGGGCAGTCGTGACTCCGAAGGGTAGGACTTTGAACTGATAATGCGCGCCCTGGATAGTGAACCTGAGGTACTTTCTGTGGGACGGATGTAATGGAATGTGGAAATAAGCATCCTTGAGATCTAAGGTTGCTAAGAAGTCTCCTTTGTTTAACATAGGAAGAATCTGCTGCAGTGTAAGCATGTGGAAATGCTCTGACAGTATGTACAGATTGAGGGGACGGAGATCCAGAATTGGTCTGAGAGATCCGTCCTTCTTTGGAATGAGGAAGTACAGAGAATAAACCCCTGTGCCTTCCTCCCCCACTGGCACGAGCTCGATTGCCCCTTTTTGCAGCATCACCAACACTTCCTGCTGCAATAAGTGCAAGTGCTCTGCGGACATAGGTCTTTGCCTTGGCGGAATGTTGGGTGGAGTGGACTGTAACTCTAGACAATAACCGTACTGTATAAGTTGTCGCACCCACCTGTCTGTGGTGATGTTGGTCCAGACGGGCAGGAACTGCTGTATTCTCCCCCCGACAGGTGTTAAATGGTCGGGGGGCAGTGACAGAGAGTCACTGGTTGCTTGGGGCAGAGGAGCGTGAATTGTTGCCTCCTTTGCCACGTCCTTTGTTGCTGTTTCCCCTGTAGCCCCTCTTGTTTTGTTTGGGGTACGAGGACTGTGCTCCACCTCTAGGGAACTGTGACTGTTGACCCATCTGTCCTCTGGTGACTCCACGGGCACCTGAGCGACGAAAATTATTGCCCCGAAACTGCTGAGATTGTAGGGCCCCCATCGATTTAGCAGTTTCGGTGTCCTTTTTAATCTTTTCCAGGGTGGTGTCAACATCTGGACCAAACAGTCTATCTGGATTGACTGGTTGATTAAGTATGGTTGTTTGAATGTCAGGTTTGAACCCCGATATGCGGAGCCAAGCCTGTCTTCTGAGCATGACACTGGTGTTAACGGCCCTAGCGGCCGTGTCCGCGACATCAAGTGCGCACTTTATGGCCGCGTTGGAGATCAGTTGTCCCTCCTGTATAAGCATTCTGGTGCCCTCTTGAAACTGCGGAGGCAGGTGTTCTACAATTTGCTCTAGTGTGTCGTAATGTGATCGATCATAACGTGCCAGTAGTGCCTGTGTATTTGCAATACGCCAGAAATTGGCAGCCTGTGCAGCCACTCTTTTGCCTCCTGCCTCTAGCACTTTGGACTCCTTATCCGGGGGAGGAGCTTCACCCGTTGTTTGGGAGTTGGCCCTCTTGCGTGCGTTTGCTACCACCAAGGAGTCAAGCGGCAACTGTCCTCGAATGTATGCAGGGTCTGCAGGGGCTGGTCTGTACTTTTTTTCAATACGTGGGTTGACCACCCTTGCCCTGGTAGGCTCTTTAAAGATGTCCGCAGCGTGCTTGAGGACCCCTTTGAGCATAGGCAGTGTCTTTACATTTCTTTCTGAAACTGAAAAAGTGTCGAATAGAAAGTCTTCCTCAACTGGGTCAGCATGCATGTCCACGTCGTGATTAGCAGCTGCCCTCTCAATCAGTGCATGAAAACCTGCTGAATCCTCCGTAGGGGATGCACGTGTACTGAAGGACTGTGGGTCTTGCCCCACATCTTGGTTGCCTTGGTCCCCAATGCCATAATAAGAATCTGGCTGTGCATCAGGTTCATTTACTGGGAACGTGTATTGTTCATCTTCACCATAGTCCCCACTGTCAGAGTGGTCTGGAGACGGTGTTGGGCTCCTTCCCACAGGAGGTAGAATAGGTTCCATGAGGCCTGATGCGTCCTGTGGAACCTTCTTCTTCTTTAGGGGAATGATGTAGGATTCCACCGGCTGCGAAGTGATCTTCCTCTTATAAAGAGTTAACTTCCCCGTGTCCGCGTCTATAAAACACTCCGAATCCTCTTCAGGGTCGAGCACTTGACCCGAAGATGTCCCCGCCGTAGAGGAATCCGACTTCTTTGGCGTCGATTTCGAGGAAAAGGCCTTTGGCACCACTTTTGGCGGTAGAAGGAAAAGGAGCTTACTTGCCGGCTTGACCGGGACGTCTGCCGCCTTCTGCGTCGACGGCGTTGGCGTCGACGAGGAAAGAACCGTGTCCTTAATTCTTTGTAGTGAAGCAGCCACGAGAGATGCGTCGGTGACCGATGTCTTTGGCACCGATGAGGTGGCCTTGCCTTCGGATGCGACGTTCCGTTGGTCCTTTGGAGGGATGGACGGCGCCGACCCCGAGTCCCTGGATCGATGCGCAGATGTCCCCGATGGAGCCGGGGCAGTGTCGGTCGCCTTAGCTGGCTTCGCCGGCGCCGGCGCGCTTGTCTTGTGCGTGCCCCCCTTTTTAGAGGATCTCTCCTCCGGCGCCGATTTCGACCCCGTGGAATCGCCGTGCTTCTTCGACTTCTGCGGACCGGAGGTCGACGGAGTCGATAAGGCCGCCGGTTTATTTGTTTTCGCCGTTACGACCGCCATCTTAGGGACGTTCGAGTCCTTAACTTTCGGTTTCGGTTTCGGGTCGGCCATCTTAGGTGTAGTCGAGACCGTTGCTTTCAGTTTCGGTTTCGAAACCCTAGGCGCAGCAAGTATGTCCGTGGCCGGGCCGACAGGCGGGGCCGTGGCTTGCGCTACAGGGTCTTGGGTAAGGCCGACAGGCGATCCCGCGACCCCCTCCTGATGTTCTTCAACTTCGGGGCATAGCTCGTCCCCTGAGCTATCTTCCTCGGCCCCATAAACCATCACGTCGTCCCCTACCTCGTCGACGTATTCAAGGCCCTGACCCACGACTCCGTCGTCGTCATATTCCGGATCGGCCTCGACCTCCGTCTCAGGCGGGGAGATTTGAAGATGATGGCTCTGGTCTTCTTCTTCTTGGTCGCCGAAGATGTTATCCGGATCCGGGGCCGTCTGTTTGGCCACAAGGCGCACCGCGCGCCGAATCGTTAGAGTTTTCTTCGACCTGAACTTCGCACAGGCCCGGCAACTTCCTTCATCATGGTCTGGAGAAAGGCACTTATTGCAGACCGGGTGTACATCTACATGTGGGTATTTGGACCCACAGAGCGGACAGAGTTTAAACGGACTCCGCTCCATGTTGGGAACTTAGTGTCGAGTCGCGATGAGAAGGCCTCGATGTCCGAAGAGTAGTTAGAAACTCCGGTGATTCCGGCTCCGAGAGACGGAAGAAACTCGAGACCGAACGCAAACAATACCGACGTAAAGAAACCCAAAGCCTTTTGGCCGTAAAAAATGATGTTTATTCGGTTCCGACGGAGAGACGTCGAGACCGCATCCGAACCCAATGGCGGAAAAAAACAATCTGGGGATGGAGCCGATGCCCATGCGCACTGTAGTCCAGGGGAGGAGCCACCCATCTCAGGATACTTCGAAGACTCTTCCAGGACAACAATGTGCGATCATCCGGACCCAACACTAGGTGGCGATCTAATGCAAAGATATGAATTTAGCAGCCCACATGCCTCGAACAAACTGTTCCCTGCATAAAGCGCTGCCCATTGGTGTCACTACAGCAGCTCTTGCTTTGAATTCTATCTCCTCTGGTTGAGCAAATTATGTGATCCTTCGCACATATGAAATAAGCCTGTACTTTGATTACCCAAACTGGCAAAACATCAGAATACCTGTCAGTGACTCGGGTGTTGTACACCTCATAGTTGTTCCAACCATTTTGACACCTTGCTCATGTGCTTGTGCTGAGTTTTGCAGGTCGTCACTATAGTAAACTAAAGAAAGAAATGTTAAGACTGAGGTTGGAGTGGGAATATTATTTTAGCAATTATTCATTTATTTATCTATTTGATACATGTTTATTTATTGTATTTCGTCTTCAGTAACCAAGCTTGTTATCCAACTTCATTGCCCTTCATAATATAGCTGTATACTTCTGCTTTATTTGTAAATGGATATTTCTAATATTTCACAATATTTCAATATCCCGCTTGAATTATTAACTTTAAACATGCACCAAACACGCACACCATTTGAAAATGTAAAAAGAAACATAGTTTGGCCCACACAGGATTTACATGTCACAGGGCGCATTGTATGCTAGGTGGTCGCCACAATGCACAACACCACCCATCTGTGTTAAAGAAACGTCCCGTTGAATGTAGAAGAGCAGAAATGCTCGGCATTCTTATTGTAAATGTTTGATGTTTGATGTGTGCCGAGGAGAGGTGACTGGGTCCCTATGAATAACTACAATGACTCGATGCATTCAGATGATGCAAAAAAACAAGCATTTACAATGCAATGGCTCGGCATTGTTAAAGTTAGAGCTGTTGGCATTGCACATGACTTTATTTTTATTTATGTTTTTGTTTTTAAAACATATAAATAAATTGCGTTGTCATTTACAATGCCAATAGCTTAATCGCTCGCAAATGCCCACTTATTGCATTTGCACCCACACACACAAAGCCACCCACACACACACATTCAGAGCCACCCACACAGTCATTCACATAGAGCCACCTACACACACACAGCCACCCTCACACAGACAGAGCCACCTACACAAAAGCTACCCACACAGAGCCACACACACAGACAGAGCCACACACACACACACACACAGAGCCGCACACACACACACACACACACACACACACACACAGACAGAGCCACACACACACAGACAGAGCCACACACAGACAGACAGAGCCACACACACAGACAGACAGAGCCACACAGACAGAGCCACACACACAGACAGACCGAGCCACACACACAGACAGAAAAAGCCACACACACAGACCGAAAAAGCCACACACACACACAGACAGAGCCACACAGACAGACAGAGCCACACAGACAGACAGAGCGACACAGACAGACAGAGCCACACAGACAGACAGAGCCACACAGACAGACAGAGCCACACACACAGAGACAGAGCCACACACACACAGACAGACAGAGCCACACACACACAGACCGACAGAGCCACACACACAGACAGTGCCACACACACACACACACACACACAGAGCCCCACACACAATCAGAGCCACACACACACAAAGCAGCACCACAGCACCCCGCACAGACTGAGCAGCAGCAGGAGCGCCCAGCCTGACTTCTGCCCCTGGCCCATAATGGCTCCTGCCGCTCCAAACTTTCCCGACAGCGCCGCAGCCCAAAGTTCCAGCTAGTGCCAGCGGCCCCGAGGCGCAGCCAATGCTTCCACCACAGCCCAAGACGACCAGTGACCCCTCTCCTTCTCAGTCCATGAATCTCATACCAGAGAGCTCTCTCCAGACATTCCCCAACTATCCGATCATTCTAGTGTTGCCCCGGCCACAATTACCTTAAGTGGCTGTTGTTGGTTCCCGGGGAGAAGGAGAAACTATCAGCCGCCATTGAACCGGACCAGATAGGATCGTTGAGGCCACTGATCTGGGGCTTGTTTCGATCCCTGCAGCGTAGGACCGAGGTGTGGTCTGGAGGACTCGCGCCGCCCGGCTCTGCTGCTCTGCGGCTACAGTGCGCCCATCTGCGCTTCCTGGTGAGCCGCTCAACTTCACCTGAATCAGGTCCTTTCCCTGCCGGATGAGCGGCAGCGATGCCCCCGGAGATCTAGGTGAGCTGGGGGACGGTAAGTGGGACAGCTCGGGACAATAATACAGCAGAGTTGGCGCACCAAACATGCCCCGATGAGTTGCTGGAAACGCGACGGCTCAAATTCCAGGCAGATCCATCAGCTGTTGTAAAATCCGATCCACGCAGGCCACATCGAAGCATGCTGAATATGACCTAGGACGTATTCAGGGGCGGCCACGCATTGTCTCTTGATGATTTTTAAAATTGTATTTATAAATTATACCGCGCAAACTTTCACATTGAACCCAGACCTGCTGGATCTACATGTGCTCTGTGGACAGATACACACCTCGTCAGAATTACGCCCTCTTCATATGGATGTGTGTGGCAGGATTTGTACACAGACCTACATGGGAGTCACAGGCTTGAGATGTTTCACGATTGTTTAAACTCATTTAAACTCATCGGCGGCCGTAAGCGTTCATTCTGTAGGCTTGGGTGAAGCAACTTGTTAAAATTATGAGGGGAGATGCTGAACAATAATGCACAGGGTACCATGGTGGATGGGGATGACGCCATGCACGCCACCATCTTTCTCCGAGGCGAAGCAGAAATGCCTCTGAGAAAGCAACGTCATTTTCGGATTCGGGGGCGTATTTTTCTTTCTCTCCTCTTCCCATTGGCTGGAATGTAAAATTCCAGCCAATGGGAAGAGGAGAGAAAGAATAGAGAAAGAAACGAAAAAACACACCCCCCGAATCCCAAAAAGACTGGGCTTAAACGGACAGACGCCCCTCTCCTCCAATGGCTGGCCTCTGTTTAGGAAGCCAGCCAATGGAGAAGAGGGGCTGGTTCAAGCCCCACACTGAAAAAACATAAGATCTCGCCGGCGAGACTGCGCAACCGCAGCCTACGCAGACCGGAACCTAACAAGTGCGAGAGAGCACAGGGGCAAGCAAATTTGGATGAGGGGAAGTGGGGTGGATGAAAAGCCACAATCCTAGCACCGCATCATTCTTCATCCGACAACGCTCACAAAGAAAGATACCCTGTTGTTAGTCTCTCCAGAGAGGCCAAGGACTAACTGGTCAGTGTGAAGAGCTTGAATGCGTGGGATGTATACTGAGCTACAGTGGGTGGACATTGTTATAAGCTGGGAGACTTGTACTGTACTGTGCTGTGCATTTTCTGCCAGTCTGGTCGAAGCGTGTGTTTTCCTGGTCTACACGTTCTGTGAATGTGCATATGGCTTGCATTGCTGTACCTGAGCTCTGACTCTTTTGTGTGCGCAACAGAAGGTGCATGGCTGTGCTGAAGCCCAGAAGGAGATACGGTTCGAGACAGCGCATGCCTGCCGCCTTAGAGCCGAGACCTAACTAGAGCTACGTCTTTGCTTTAAAGTTACAGTGCTGACTGAGTGTCTTGGACTCAGCGCGCTGTGCTAGTCTTAGTGGAGGGCTTGTGAATGCCGTTCTTGCATGGTACTCACCAGTCGCCCATCACCACCCCGACTCCCACACCCCCAGACCGAAGCTGGCGTTCTCTCTAGTCCTCCCTTTTGTTGCGGAGGCCAGTGCTTGTTATGAAATTCTGGTCATCCTAATAGTAGGTACAGCCAAGCAATCTATTTAGCAGCCGTACAGAAAGTGTTGACAGTCCACATTCATTGTTAGTATGTAGGCACTGGGCAGACTCGTCCGACAGGCCGTTTGTAGGTGTTAGAGTTTGAGCATAAACCATCCATTCTGAAAAGAGCAGCGAAGGAACCTGTTGTGAATTGCTGCGCTTTGAGTCCTGTTCCTGGGTTTGGGGCACTATATAGTGCAGGAAAGCACGCCACTTAATTCAAGCCATCACGAACATCTTTCAGTGTTCACGCACTTGGTAAATGTGCTGTAACATCGAGCGAGAGGCACGTGTGCTGCTTTTTTCAGACAATACATAGAATGCTGGCCAATTCTGATGCTTTTATTGTTGGCTGGAAGTAATTTGTTAAAATAGTTTTGCCGTGTTTTGATTTGTAGCCATAGCGAAGACTTTGGATGTTGAGTGAGAGTTTGCAAGTATTCATTGCAATCCCTGGCAGATAACTTTTTCATTGTTCTCTTCCCCGAGCTTTTTTTTTCATGGCAGAACACCCACAATAACTGTGCGAAGGACTTAAGAATACTGACGTGCTTGGTGGAATATTTGAGAAAAGTTTGTGTGTTTGTAATAAAATTGTATGAAGTGTTTCTCATTGGGGTTTGTGTGTTGATGGAGGTCGCCTTGACCTGTGCTCACTCTGCTGACGCTGACCCCGAGTTCTGCGCTGTGGAGCAGGCTGTGCCTTCAGAGCTTGGGCGCACATCTGTTGCCGCTCAAAGCGGAGTGCTTTTTAGATCGAGCCTATAGCAGCGTGAATGCGCTGCAGTAGGAAAACGACCTCTTGGAGCTGACCACAACTTCGCACACGCACATGTGTGTGTTTTTTTTAGGCTGACAGTCTATTGGCCTTTGCGTGCGTCTTTTTAAGCAATTTGGTAAAAGCGGGTGCATGTCCCGCCTTTCCCAGTAAATGTAACCGCCCATGGCCTATTGCTTGCGGTTACGCACAGCAACGGCCTCTGTTTCTCATTATGACCATTTGTTTATAATTAGCGTGTTCGCCTCCCTGCCGCGCTCGCTCGTCACTGCTCCTCTTTTGTGCTTTTTTTCACAAGTGTTATTGTGGGCAACATTTCTATTTATGGCGATCAAGAACCATCTGCTGGCAGTTAAAGGGAACATTCCTTTGCAAAGTTAAAAAATGTCCGCAAAACTGCATATTTATCCCGCTTATGATTTTTAAAAATAATAAGTGCCGGTCACTGAACGACAAGGCTGACTAGTCTTGGTTCCACTTCACGCCTCTTCAACCACCACCCTACGCTTACTATTTATCTCGCTAGTTCGTTTTCAGCCCAGAACCTTCTCATTATCACTGCTTTCCTAACTATCTCTTACTCCTTTTTTCGGCAATTCCTTTTTTTAAATCTCTTTTTTTAAATCCATGCCTGCAGATATAAGACCCGGTCCCCAAAATCGGGTGCTGGCTCCCATTAACTGCAACCACCGGCATAAATTAAGCACTTCCATTGCCCAGTCGTTTCATGGCCAGGTTGAACGTGGAATAAGTGAGTGGGAGAGGGTGAGATAGATGAAAAGCTGCATTTCTATGAATTAAAGAAACCGCAGCCCTACCACCAGCCGCCTTCCTTCCCAGTTCACTTGTGTCAATGGCATCTCTTGCAGGAGAGAGGGAGAGGCTATTGTCCCAGGAAGTGGTGATGTCAGAGGAGAAGGCGAAGGGTCAAGGAGATGGGCTGATCACAGGTTGGGATCCGCTGAGAGTGTTCCATCACGCGCAAGTCTGAAGTATGTCGTCATCGTTTCCCATCGTCCCTCCTACAGCTCACTATAGCATAAACCAGTGAGTCCAGAACCAGTCACTCCTCCAAGTAACATAAAGCCACAACCTATATACAGGTCAGAGCCATCGACCTCCGCAGGGGTAAAGTTGGGCTTCCTGCATGAAGTGGAATGACGGTCACACATGGCAGCAGACTCACAGTCTGTTAATTGCCCTACATGATTAGGCACAGTATATAGCATAGTTTGTGTGCGGAACACAAGGGTTTCACGGTGCAGAGGTCAGGGCTGAAACACGGGTTCCAGTACGCAGCTTCTCGTGGTCCTGGGTCACTGGGGCTTTGTGTTTATCTTTTCAAAGGGAGGGTCTTAAAAAGGGGAGGCTTTCTCTCTTCCCATGACTGCTCGTGTGCTCTTTCCTCTTTGTTCACGTGTGGTTTTATTTATTTATTTATTCAAAGTTTTATATAGCGCGAACAAGATCTTAACAGATATCAGAGCGCTTCACAGGGGGGGGGGAGTGGGCAAACAGGAGGATGAGTAGACATAATAATTGGGTACAGTATAGTGAACGGTAGCATAATAGGATAACAGTCATGTGCTAAAAAGATACAGTAAACACTCAGATAGACAGTAAAATAAGGTGGTGCAGAGTCTTTGATCTAACTAAAATAGAGATCATGAAATAGCAGAGAACACTCAAATAGACAAAAACATAAAGACTCCCCCCCTCCCCCCTTCTTCTCATTGGTATACTCCCGCCTCTACAGCACAGACCGTGTATTCGAATGAATATCTGTTGGGAGACACACTTTTTACCAAAATACCACCATATCTGCTGGATGGCCTTCTGTACCCACCCAAGATCGAAGAAGGAGGTGCGTGCGCTGTTAACACTCCTAGTAATACCCCCCATGCTTTTCCACCCGCGAGTCCACATATTATAAAACAAAGGTACAACTGAGAAGGTGGATAACTATTAGTCAAAATGTTTTAGATTAATAGAAAACATTTTTTATGGGTTCCTATTTGCATTTTTTCATAAGTTGTTGGTTCTATACATCACCTGAGATGAAAACTGTTAGACCTGGCACCATTGGCGTGGTTCTCCCTTCCATTTATGCTGTTGTCTCATGTATTTTTGCTGGTGTTAGATGCTTTGGGCACTGTGCCACTGCTATCCAGTGCCACAGTGCAAGTGCTCCCTACTGTAAATTGATGTACTAACCAGTGGTTCCATGTTTGGCTACGTGGTTTACTTGTCAGACCCCAGTTTAGTGCACTGAGTGTGCCCAGGGCGTGTAAATCCAAATGCTGCTGGTGGGCTTGCAGCACTGGTTGTGCCACCCACAGAAGCAGCCTTGTCAAATGTGTCTAAGGTCTGCCATTGCAGAGCCTGTGTGCAGTCAGGTACTGTCATGCTGACTGGGCAAGTGCACCCACTTGCCAGTCCCTAAACCTTCCCTTTTCTTCATATCAGTGACCCCTATGGTAGGCCCAAGGGCAGGATGCATTGTAGGGAAAGCCCTGATGTGTGTGTGGCATGTCCTAATAGTGAATTACAGCCATTTTCGTTTTTCACTATTGGAAGGCTACCTTTTCTCCATAGGCCAGAATGGGCTGTTAGAGTTATTACATTTTATAATCCTAACTGTCTCAGAGAACATGGTAGAAATTCGAGTTTAGTATGCCTGAACTCAGAATAATAAAATACATCCTTTAGTGAAGGTTATTTTAATATTTTGTGGTTGCAAATACCACTTTTGGAAAGTAGGTATTTGCTTGTCTAACCATTCAAACCTGCCTCTGCTTGGTTGTGTATTCCTATGTCTGGTTTTGAGAGTGACAGGGCTAAGGAATTCCAGGAGACAGGCTGAATCACCCAGTGGTGAATAGAGAGATCTGCATCTAGATGGGAGGGAGGAGTTGCACCTGAAACTGTGCCTGCCTTCCACAATGCTGGCTCAACCCCCTGGGGAGCGGCTGATGTCTCTGCCCTGCACACTGAAAGAAGAGAACGAGTCCTGTAAACAAAGTGCTCCAGGACTGTACTTGCCATCCACAATGCTGGCTCCACGTCCTGTGGGGCATCTGATGTGCACTGTCAAAGGAAAGGAGAAGTCTCGTAAACAGAGTGCTCCAGAACTGGTTTGGACTGGGCAAAGGCCCCTCTCCCTTCAGAGAACAAAGGATTTTGGGGTATAAATATTGGGACCCTGATCCCATGAAATTAGATCACTTTGGACTACAAGAAGAAACGTTTACTGAGAAGAGGAACCTGAAGAAACTGAGGAGAGACTATTCCCAAGCTGAAGTCCTGCTTGGGGGATTGGCCTGCAGTGGTTGCCTAACTGCCAAAGGAAGGAGAAAGGAACGTTGTGTACTTTGCTTTCAACTTGTGAAGGATCTCTAAGGGTTTGGAAAAGAGCTTGCCTCCTGCTGAAGTCTCAGGGACAACATGCTATACCCCCCAGCTCCCCAGAGTTCTTTTGGAAGTGCCTGCTGCTGTTTTGGGCCTTCTGAGGAACTGCGTGTCGCAAGGAGCTAGAAGCACGACTCAGCGAGAAGAAGCGTGTCGCCATCGCGCTGCTGCTGCCCTCGCAACCCTGAAGAAGAAGGGTGTCGCCGCTGGAGCTGTCGCACTGCAACGCATCAGGAGAAGAATCTCGCAACGAGGTCTGAGCGTGTCGCCGTCGCTGTGCCTGCCGTCGCAACTCCGAAGCAGGAGGGTGTCGCCGCTGGAACTGTCTCACTGCACCGCATCAATCAAGAGCACCTTGCATCCCCAAAAGGTGCGCCGCCGTTGGAGCTGCTGCCGTCGCATATTGGATGTCGCCGCTGTAGTTGTCACATTGAGCGGAAGCTTCACTCATCGTGGAGAAGAGCGTCGCTGCTGGAGCTGTTGCCGTCGCATCGTAAGGGTGTCGCCGCTGCAGTCCACGCATCGAACCGAGGACTTCCCGCATCCCTGGGAAGCGTGCCGCATCTGGAAGGTCTTCACGTCTTTATTTCTTTGTATCTGAAGTTTGCCGCATTTCTCATCGCTGCGACAATGCTTGTCGTGGAAGCGCAATGCAACTTAAGGTACATTGACGCAGAGTGTCGCATCTAAGAACTGAACTATGCTTAAATCTACGATCTTAAAGTGTTCATAGTGTTTATGGTCTTGTGGTAACTCTATATAAAGTCTACTTATTTTTTATATAAAACCTGTGTGGTGTCCATTGGTAGTGTTGTCACTGGGTTACTGTATGTGGTCACAACTGCTTAACTTACAACGCCTCTGAAATAAGCCTTGACTGCTCGTGCCACGCAACCTAGAGGGTGAGCAGAGGGTATTTTAGGAGTGTAATCCCCTTGTCCTGACTAGAGGAGAGGGTCCCTATTTGTCACAAGTACCTACCGGTGCCAACTAGAGACCCCCAAATCTAACAAAAACAGTAAATAAAGTTGTTAATAAAACGTCACGGCTTAACCGTCAAATGAAAAGGACTCTCCATTTTCTGTGCAATATACTGTGGTCGGGCATACAGCACTTGTGAAGACCAGATTTGAACCCCAGCAACTACAACTGCCTGTATCTGGTTCACAGTTTAACCACTTCCACCTGCCCCATGTTATGTATAAAACATTGGGGCATGGATCTACCAACACTGCAGTGACTGTCCTGGCTGCCCCTGGTCTTAGTTTGCATCTCAGTGGGCATCTCTTCATGCAAGTGACTGAACGCCTTCAGCAGCTAGCATCTCCTAATGCCAGTGCAGAGAAGCTGGGTGACGGACTGCCTTCAGTAGCTGGTGCAGGGTGACTGGCTGCCTTTAGTTGGCATCTCACCGTGCCAGTGCAGAGAAGCAGGGTGACTGGCTGCCTTCAGCCGGTGATGCAGGGAGACTGGCTGCCTTCAGTTGGCATCTCATCATGCCAGTGCATAGCAGCAGGTGACTGGCTGCCTTCTAGATGCTTTGGACGCACATCAATTTAATATTGAAAAAAACAGTACTCCAAATTTAGTTTACGCAAACGAACTAGTAAATCACGGTGATGTCTTAAAATGCAGACTTTTTGGTTTATTTTAAATCCTTTTACCTTATTTGCAGAAATGTTTTATGTGCTCTAAATCTGTAATGTGGGCTCTTGCTATTCCTGACTAAACAGAAAACACTCATCTATGCCTATGTTATCAGCGTCACTACCTGTTAGACCTATCAGCTTTAGGGTGGTCTCCCCCCCCTTTTGCCAGAAGCGTTGATGTGAATCAAACTCACAGCACTTTATACACTATTTCCCATTCCTAGTGCCACCACTACCTAATAACAGAGACTTGCCCCTACCGCTTGCTTCTCCCGCCAGACAGAAGTGCACACAACTATGAGCCACCCCTTGTTTTCATGAATGGCTTCTCCGTCCTGCCACGTCACCAGCATGATACCCGACTCGCAGCATCTTTCCTTAAATTTGCCTTATGTTTGCAACACTTTCTTGACTCGCACCACATCATGGTGATGCTGCTTTCACCCCTGCCCAGGATTTGATCAGCCTATTATACTGTGTCTGTGTCCGACCCCCACATTTCTGATTTTATTATGTTATTTACTATTGTCACATATCACATTTACGGCAAGCAAACAATGCAGTACCTACCCGGCCTGTTAAGCTACAGAACTCATTCAGGTCTTGTAGCAAGCCCGCAGAAAGAATAGTTTACAAATTGTATTATAATCCAAAATACACGTTGTTTACTCCAGTAACAGGACCACGGACTTCTCCAAGCAGGAACAAGGCAAGAAGTGCCGTGAGATCTTTACATTCTAGAACTCATAACATAATTACATCAATAAGGTTCTATATTAAAGAGACATACAATATAACTTACATATATTCCACATACCATATATCCCCCTTTTTAGACAAAAAATAACAAAACATCCTAATGTAATGTAATTCACACAAAAACATAATCCCTAAAACGAACAGGAGCTGTTCTAATCCTGCTACTGCTCCTGTACACCATCTCCATCCCTTCTGGGACACAGCTCCTACTAGTTTGCACACCAGAACTGGAAGCGACAGGTATGCAATCTCCTTGACTTAAGACTGCTGTATTAGGAGTTTCTCTAGGAGCACAATCTGCATTAGTAGAAACAGAACATGTCAAGTTACCAACACCATACCAATCATCACTAGCTGATACATACCTCTTTTCGTCAGAACGATCTTACATTCTTTCACAAATCAAGTCTCCATGTTCTTTACTCACTTTAACAAGAACATTTTTGTTGCACCATCCTCTGTCCTGTACAATACAGCCATACAAGATATTCTCAAAACTTTAAAAGGAACAGAACATTTTGATTGTCCTTTGAGAAACTTACGCGGTTTTTTAATTAAGACTCAATCTCCAGGAACTAATTCCATCTCTTTGACATGCATCCGTTTATTATAATCACGTTTGCAAACAGCTTGTTTCCTTCTCACCGTCAAGATTGTGAGACTCTACCCAATAAGCATTGTGGATTCAATTTGGAAATAGGTTTCCTACCTCTCAAAAGAATACGAGGAGAAACACCAGTCGTGCTATGCGGAGTAATATTGTAATTCCAGATTTTTTGATGTAGAAAACTTGCAACCTTCAAGCCATTGGCCACAGCAGTCTGCACACCTTCTTTCAGCATACGATTTGCCAGCTCAAAGAGTCAATTAGATGCTTGACTATATAAAGGCACAAGAATGAGTTTAACATCAACTTAAAAAAAAAAAACTTAACTCTTCTGACACAAAATGTGACCCATTGTCAGTAACCACTTCCTTAGTAGTCCCCTCAATACAAAATAAACGCTCCAAAAATGAAATAACCGAATTAGAATCAGCATTCTTGACATAAGCTAAGTACACCTATTTTGAAAAATAATCAACAGCGACAATAAGAAATCTTTTGTCTTTTCTAAAAAAAAATGGTCCTGCAAAATCCAGTCCAATTTTTGCCAAGCACTACTGGGCTACTCCATAGGACACAAAGGCAAAGTAGAAGTCTTCCAATGTTTATCCGAACAAAGGTACTGAACACACTTTTCCACATAAAGTTTAAATTGACCATCAATATCAGGCCACCCGTATATTTCTTTGATCTTGTTAACAGTGGCAGTAATGTCTAAATGTCTCTCACGTGCCAAAGAAACAATTTTACTTCTCAAACCCCTAAGAGGAACAAATGTGTCTTGTCGAACTAAAATATCATTGGAAACAGGCAATTCTGAAGCCACCTGAGAAAAAGTTCTTTCCTCAATAGACAAACTTCTGTCAGAAGGCCACCCTTTAACTAAATATTTTTTGTAACATTCTTCAAACATTTATCCTTTTCACAATTCTCAAATCAGTCTACCGGAGTAATCCTCGAATCTTGCATAACATCATCCACAGAAAACACCCAGTCAAAATCATTTTTTTTCTATCAGATCATTTCCAGATTGCAGAGGAAGGCGTGACAGGCAATTGGCACATCCATTTTTTCCACCAGGTAAATATTTGTTATCAAAATTAAACTCTTGTAATCTCGCTAGTAATTTTATCAATCTAGAAGAAGCTTTGTTAGAACAACTGTCCCATAACATGTAAATTAATGGTTTATGGTCTCTATAAAGCTGAAATTTAGTGCCCAAAAATACCTCTTAAATTTCTCAACAGAAATGCTATAGTTCAGCTCAGCTTCATTGAGTGTTCTTGAGGCAACAGCCAAAGTACATTCTTGTCCATTCACCACTTGACTCAGTACAGCACCAGGCCCTTTAGAGCTGGCATCCAACGTAGTAATACTCTCCACACCATAAGTAAAAGCTTTTATAGCAGGAGCATTGATAAGTAGATTCTTAATTGAGATGAAAGTACTTTGAGTATCCTCGGACCAGACATACTTAGCATTTTTTTTCAACAAATTCCTAAGTGGCTGTATCAATAATGCGAAACCGTGGACAAATCTGGCATAATATTCACTTAAATCAAGGAATGCCTTCCGTGAATCTTTGTCTAAAGGAACTGGTGCATCTCTAATAGCACCAAGTAGAGGGGATTTAGGTTTAATACCCTCGCCAGAAATGTTGTGACCAAGGTAATCCATTTCTTTTTTAACAAACTTACACTTGCTGGCATTGACTGTCATACCATGCTTTTCCAATTTGTTCAAAACTACTTCAAGAATAAGATAATGTTGGTCTAATGAGTTAGAGTGAATAAGTATATCATCTTGGAAAGCTTGGATACCCACTTCATTAGCAAACATTTGATCCATAACTCTTTGAAAAATGCTGGCGGCTGAAGCCAAACCAAAAGACAACCTTCTGTACATGTATACACCAAAAGGAGTTACAAAGGTAGTTAATGGTTGTGACTCAGCTGATAAAGGAATCTAATGATAAGCTGAATTTAAATCTATAGTGGTGAAAAACTTACTACCCCTATTTTGGCCAACATCTCATGGATCCTGGGAAGAGGATGGCAGTGTACTATAATATTGCGGTTTAGAACTCTCAAATCTACACACAAAGGGATATCTCCAGAACTTTTGCGAGCGACAACAGCAGCCGAAACCAACACAGATGAGTCAACTGCTGTTATTAGCCCTGGAGCACACATCTGTTCCAATTATTTTTTTTAATCTTCTCTAGCTGAGAGCGGCACTGGTCTAAATTTTTGCGCGACAGGAACTGCGTTACTCTTAAGCTTAATAGCATGTTCAAACCCTTTAAACACTCCAACATCCCTGCTAAAAACAAAAGCATACTCATTAAATAAATCATGTAACATGATCATGTTCTTCAATGTTACCAACAGATAACACTGGCAAATCACCTAAAACAATAGGTTTCAAATGTCCTGGTCTAAATATTATGCCCAAGCTAGCTTGATCAAGCCACCCCCAGAATGTCACGTTCATTAACCCCTTAACTTTTTGGGCTATTTGGGATTGTTCGCAATTAGGCCTCTGTAACTTTTTGACCACATAAGGTATCCACGCCAAATGTGAGTCCTTTTCTTCCAACATCATGGGGATTCTAAAGGTACCCAGGGTTTTTGGACTCCCCTGAAGGGGACCCAGAAATTTGCCAAAATACAGGTATTTTTATTTTTTTTAGAATAATGGAAAAAAGGGCTACAGACAAAAGTGTCTGTTTATTTCCCTGCAAATGGTATAAAAAAGGGACTGTGGTGCTGAATTCACCATCTTTCCAGCTTTCAGGGACAAGCAGACTTTTTTGTCAGCAAACCAAATTTTGTTACACAGTTTTGGCATTTTTCTGGGACATAGCCTATTTTTGCTATTTTTTGTGCTTTCAAACTCTTTTCAGTTAATGGTAGAAATGGGTATGAAAGCAATAATGGATCCTGGAAAGCTATGTATTTTATTAAAGTACACACAATTCTGGATCTATCAAGGGGTAATTTGTGTAGATCCTTCAAGGTTTCTTTATAGAAACTAACCGTTGAATATAGGAAAAATTGAAAATTAGTTGAAAAAAACAGACATTTGTGTCAACGTTTTCACCTGTAACTTCTTCTAATTATGACAGCTGTTTGAAAGCAATATACTGTTACATCCGCTGGACCTTTCTGGTTATGAGGATATATAGGACTTGTAGGTTAACCAAAAATCAGGCAAACCCAGGGCCAATAACGGAGCAGCATCTTGTGATGGTTTTTAGGTCTCGCGCCTAGCAGTGCAGTGCGCAGCATAGCTCGCTCCAAAGCAGACTTTTTGTAGGGGGTTTGGAAATGGACCTAGGAATCGCACACGCTTGTGCGTCTGCTTTTCCTTTTGGTCCACACTATTGGCCTTTGCGTGCGTCTTTTTATGAAAGACTGCACGCAATTGGCCAAAGGCGGGCGCATTGCTCCACCCATGGCCTATTGGTATCTATTACGCACACCGCCAACATGTGGTTTCGATTATCATGCCCAGATACGGGCGCAATAATTGAAATCACATGGCTCACTGTGGCGTGGCGCACCAATCGCAGGCTTCTCCTTTTTTGGATCCATTTCATAGGTAAGCAACTAAATGATGGAAGGAAAGACAGGTGGGCTGTTCGCGCGCACCACTCGCTGGCTTGTTTTCTGGTGAGATGAACCGTGAAGCTGCTTGTGAGCTATAGGCGTGCCCACTTTTTGCACTCTAACGGTGAGACCAGAGTTTTCTGCTCTTTGTGGGGGCAGCATTATTGGCAACCCATACCGTGTGGGGATGGGTGCTTTTGGTTATCAGCCGATATAGGACATATTTTTATGTAGTGAATATTCATGAGGTGCAGGTATTGTGTTATGGGTCTCAGCCCCTGGCGGTGTAAAAATTGAGCATACATAAGAATGCCCAAATTGTACTTTTTTTATGAGGACTAAAAGAATATACGCAGCTACACAGCACTGTTCTGGCAAAAGGGATGCTCAGTGTGTGTACACCAAAAAGGAGGGGGTTAACCAGAGGATGTCAAGTAATCTATATGGCAATGATGCTCCAGGCAGAGATGGTGTTGAATGAGTAAAATGAAGCCAATTGGAGAAGAACTGATGATATGAGCATTAGCTGTGCATTCTTTTTTTAGGTTACTGCCTAAGATCCCGTATGAGGACTAGCACCAGTTGGGTGAGCCCAAATTGGGTAGTAGCTCCAGCCCTAGCCAGACTGGCTGCACCTACATATGTAATGAAGGGTCAGAAAACAAGCTCTGGCAGCACAGGAGCAGATCTGTCTGCATCATGTTACCCTTCTGTCCTTACGTCCGCATGCCAGCCCAGTACTTTTCTTGTGTCCCAGAGACCCTTGCTCTATTTTTCATAAAGAGGCATCTTCTGGCCTATCTAGAATTTCCTCCTAGACAATTCCACTTGCATTCTTAGCAGTAAATGACATGTCAGGGTAAAAATAGAAACCATGCGGTGACAAGAGACTTGCCCTTCTTCCATTGTTTTTTCTTTGACAGCAGCATGGCACTGAACTGGTAGATCTCAAGTTTGTTCAGTCTTAGTCTACTTCGTCAGTAGGTTGTTTCGATTCTCTTGTACTTTCTGAGGCTGGGGTGCTCAGCGGGTTCTCCCTGCCTGCAGTGACATGCGTACAATTTGAGATTATTGATAAAATCACTGACCTGGTTTGAAAACATTCTAATAATGCTAGTGATTACCAAAACTTTTCATAGGCTTTCTTATTGTCCTTTGTTGCTTTCAGTGACAATGTACATTTATTTAACAATGTTGCCTTTGTGGATATATATATTAATTTTTTCATTTTTATTCACTACCTGCAATACACCACGCACCTACGGTTTGGGTTTCTCAGTTGTCATTCAGCATGGTGAGCCAGACATTTTGACTGTCAAATGTACCCTTTTGTGATCTTTGTAGCCAAATTGAGTTGCGTCTGAAGTTCATGCCTTTGTTTCAAAGGTCTGGAAAATTACCTAGCCATGGGTTTGTGCGCTTTCTTTGTTACTCCATTGAGGAATATTTGCTGACTGGCCTGTCAGGTCAATGTAAGGTGTCTCGTAGTGTTCAGACTTTATATCTACCTCCATTTAAAACCAGGGTTGCTATAAACCTAGATCATGTATTTCCCTGGTCGGTTAACTCATATTTTCTCTTTGGATGTAATCGTCGAATACTAGGTTAGCTTTCTGCTGTCCACCCCAAAAGAACGTTGCTGGTTCCACTAGAAGGGTTTCTTAGCTGAAATGTGTTTGATATCTGGCAGTGTTTAGTGAGATATGAAGCTCAGTTCTTTTGAATACTTAGTGTTTCCGAGTATCGATGCCGTACACTGTGTGTAGCATATTGAGAAAGTGTTTTTACATGGAAACTTAAAAGGTCAAAGCAAATGGATCGAGACTGCTAAAGTTCCATCCACCGGAATTGATTAAGGAATTGTTATTCTGTGGATCATCGTACAGATTCAGCACAGCGTTATTTATACATTATTAAGTAGGGACCTTTTGTAGAGTGCAAATCCCCAGTCAGGGCACTAGAGTACTGAAAAAATGAGTGCGGTTTCTTAGCCTGCTTCGGGATTTTGTTCCATTTGTAAGCAATGACAGTTATTCTTTATTACCCAACTCAGTGGTAGTCATTGCTTCGATCTTAGAAGGATGACGGACTTAATGGGCACTGCAGGATTTGTATCCTTCAGTTTACTTCCATGTCTCCCTAGTGGGCGCCGAGTTGGCTTACCCACAAGAGGAGAAGCCAATGCCAACAAGCATTTACAATGCAACAGGTCTTGCAATGACATTATTTTGAGCTATTGAAACTGTAAATTACATTGTTTTTTTCTTTTGTAAAGCATAAATAGAAAGCATTTGCTATTGACTATTAACATTGCAAATAACAATGCCTTTTATTTTTGTTTTTAAAACCTAAGTAAAGGGCATTGGTATTTATAATGCCAATAGCTGAAACTTGTTTTACCTCGTTTTGTTCCCTGTTCCACCCCTGTGCGGTATCCTTTTTGCACCCTTCAGTCACCTGGACAAACTGTCACAGTGATATTGAAATTGAAATTAGGATACGTCACGTCACGCAAAGGGCACAATTGCTGAGCCTCTGTTTGTAGAGATTGCTTATTTTTTACTGTTGCCGCTGTCCAGACATACCCAGAATGAAGGAAGTAGAGAGAAAAATTAAATGACCCCCACTTTGAACCACATGAACCTAAAATGCGAGCAACGTGAGAAATCTATGCAGGCCCGTGAGAGTTGTTCCACCCTCGCCCGTGGTGAAAGTAGTGCACATTTATGCTTTAGAGCACATATTAAAACAAGCATTTGCAATGCAATAGGTCTCGCATGTGCAAGAGTTAGAGTTATTGGCATTGTAAATGACAATGCCTTTTATTCATTTGTTTTGAAAACATGCAAGCGGTGCATAAACTCGCACTTTGGACATATAGTCCTTGCTTACGAGAAGCAAGAATGACAGTAAAACAGACTGCCAGCCTAGCTTCTCATAAGCATGGACTATAAGTACAAAGTGCGACCTTATGCACAGCTTGCAGGTTTTCAAACGTATAAATAAAAGGCACTGTCTTTTTTACAATGCCAATAGCTCAAACTCTCGCAAATGCGAGGCCTATTGCATTACAAATGCTTGTTTATTATGTACTGGTATATAGCAATTAATTTTGGTAAATATATACATGGAAAAATTAGTATGAAAGACACCAATGTATTTCTGAAATTGGAATAAAATATAGAGTTTAGAAAAAGTAGATATTTGCACGTTTCCAAATTGTGAGTACCCATACTAGCATGAGAATTTTTGCTCATTTTTCAAAATGACTTCTTTTATACACATAGTCTTTCATTTGTAAGGTAGAAATGCATCGACAGTCAATACAATTCTATGTTAGCCGAGTCACCCGATAAAAAATGGTACATCACTTGTGTGGGTAGGCCTAGTGCCCGTGACAGGAAACGGCTCAAAACGCAACGTGGACACACTTTCTTTTTACAGTGAAAATTGACCCTTTTAGGTCCCGCCTACGCAGTGCGCAAGCGCTGCTTTGGAGACCTTTTGGAATCGCTCCAGGCTTTTCTTGAAACTCGTGCATGTTTTGCACTGTTACGTATTAGTCATCGTGCATGTCTGGCATTTACCTTGTGGGAGCAAGCAGCGGCGCCATCTGTTAGCAATTACCGTACATGCTGCTGTTCGCTCCTGCAAGGTAAACGCCAGACATGCCCTTAGAGTCTACAGGTGCAGGCGCCATATGTTTTTAATTAGCGTGGCTTTAGCGCGATCGCTTTCATTTTCACGGCCTTGCGGTGTGTCACTTTCACACCCTTGCGGCGTGTCACTTTCACAGCTGTGCTTGTTACATATTCCCTTGCTTCTCGTTTAGCATTCTTGGGCGATAAACTTTATATACAGAACAAAGCCCCATGACTAACCTGTTGCGCAGAAGGTAACGCAGCAACACGCAAACAGGTAACAAAGCGCACATTCCCAAACCCAGGCCATGCTGAAACCGATATATGTATATTTAAAAGATAAGAAAGAGACTGCCTTTAGCTGTTCCGAAAAGGGTCTCCTGTCTCCTGTCGCTCGGCTGTCTCAGTCTCGCATCAGTAGCTGAGTAGACAGATTTGTGAGCTCAGAGCTCCCGTCGGCGCCTGCTCTCGCGCAACCTTCTTTCCCTCCCCCGGATTTCCTCAGGCCCACCCCTCGTGCTCACTTTTCAGGGTTTGGGGGCTTCCTCACTGGGGCTTTCCCTTATTGATGAACCTAGGCTGGGGTGGGAATCTCCCAGCACCGGGGATGTGTCACCGATGGCTTCTAAGCACAGGGGGCTGCTTATAGTAAAGCAAAAGTTCAACTCGCTGGTGGATTCCAGGGTGTTGTACTTGTAAATATTGCAAATAGTGTGAAAAGAGCATGCCCGCTTTGTAACTGATCATGTGCTCAAACCTCGCTCACTGTCTTTGTCCCCCCAGGTTCCTCGCACTTACTTTAAAGTTCAGAACTAACAGGAGGTGTCATACATCTTTTTTCCAATCCAATTTGATGAATCCACCCCTTTCAAAATAATAGATACGGTAAATAAAGGCATGAGATCTCACGAGCACACATGTAACACACACCACAGGTGATGAACAAGCAAGGAGAGCACTTTTTAGTAGTCTGCTAGCCTCTCGCCTTGTGTTCCGCAATAGCGTGCACCTCACCGCCAAGCACTTCAGTGCCTTTCTGGGTCATAAGTGCTATATAAATACAATGTACAATTACAATAGAATTACACGTGATCCATGCCTCACACTGTCCGCAGCTCAAGTGCCTCACTCTGTCCTTGTTCCTCAAACTCCTCACACTGTCCCTGATTCCCATGCTCCTCACACTGTCCTTGTTCCTCAAGCGCCTCACACTGTCCTTGTTTCCCATGCTCCTCGCACTCTGTAAACATGTGCCAGAGTTCCTCACACTGTCCTTGTTCGCTGACCTTTCACAGCGTCTTGTTATGTGCCCAAGAAAGTTCACATTGTCCACATTACCCAAACTGCTTGCTTGCTTGCTCCTTGTTCACCAAGTTTCTCACACTTTCCTTGTGCTCCAAGCTCTTTGCACTGTCCATGTTCCCAGACTCTTCACATTGCCTGTCCTTTTGCTCTAGGCTGCACACACTGTCCCTGTTCCCCTGTTGTCTCTCAATTCACATGCTGTCTATGTGACAGAACTCCTAAACCTGTCCTTGTTCCTTAAGCTCCTCCCACCGTCTTTGTTCTCTGAACTCTTCACACTGACCGGTACTGTGCCCGATTTCCGCGCAGTATCCTCGTTTTCCAAGTTCCTCTCAATTCCTACCCTGCCCATGTGCCAGAGCTCTGCACACTCTCCTTGCTCTCTAAGCTCTTCTTACTGCCCTTGTACCTGAGTTCCTCACACTGTCCTCATTCTCCACGCTCCTATCAATTCAAAACTTGTCCATGTGCCCTAGCTCCTCACACTGTGTCTGTCCCAACTCTTCAAAGTCTGCATTTGAGACAATAACGTCATACTGTGCTGGTCCCCTAAACTCATCGTAATGTCCATGTTCCCAGGCTCCTCATTTTGGTTGTCTTTGGGCCTCAGGTTTCTCACAATGGGCCCAATGCACAAAGGTTCTTTTGGCCAACATAGCTTCATCTACACCTGCTAGGATTTCACCGAAGGATTCCAGACAGGTGCACGTATGTTTAATTCAATACCGTGTAATCTTTCTCTACATGTGTGTCGAACTACATATCAGTAAACACCCCCCAAGGGGCGGGGAGTGTGCGGAACAAGGCATGGCTTGCCATTTACATTTGTGAACACAAACACACTTGGGTGAAAGTATTCCCTCAAAACTTGCAGTTGGATGTAAGGGCAGTTGCAACTAGCTGGGAACGGTGGCCGGGGTTAGGAAAAATAGACTGATCTGCTCGTCACCGGTCACCAGCTGCCACCTCTCCTCTCCCTCGACAGCTTACATTGTTTACTTTGTCTCCCTCCTCCATCGCCGAAGTGCTACGGAATTTGTGGCGCTTACTACCAATGGAGGGGACATAGCGGGGCTGTTTCAGAGAGAAATTTCTGGTTAAGTGAAGCAGTCGACTGAATTTCAAGAACTATCGCAAACTGACAAGATATTTATGTCTTTCGAACAGAGAGCGACTTCTGACGGTGAAAGGTGGACTCTGCCTTAATATTTCTGTGTATGGGTATACGGATAAATTGTACGTGGAGCCACAGTTTTCCGGCCAAATGAAAGGACAAATTCTAAAATTAATTCCGTGCCATCCTCTCGTAAATGCATAAATTGCGGTTAAGAATACCACAGCAACACTGTGGGAAGGATTGGTGGAGATTTCCAAATAGACTACTTGTAGCACAATATTTTGCATTGCAATTTGTGCATCCTCAGCCGTTGCACTGCAAATAATTCACTAATTCTTCTCTTTCTAAAACAAATGTGTGCACTGAGGTACGCAATCCCTTCGTGTTGAACTCGGTCTTTCACTTGCGTTTCACTTCTCTAGTATGCCAAAACTGTGACCTTCGTCAAAGGCATTTGGATTTTAGTTATTGGTCCCTCGCACACAATTATGTATTACTGTTGAGCCAAGGCTGTTCACACTGTTTGGTGCTGTTTATCGGAATACTTATTTGGAACAACTATGCTATCGCCTAGTGACATTGTGCACAGCAAATATCCAATACAAATTACATGCTACACAGCTGCTCTACCTTTACCTAGCTATATTGACAATCCCCTCTTTTGTGAAATCCCAAAACCTTATTGAGTTTACTCGCCCACTTGCCAACTCCAGTGTCTGCACTGGGAAAGTAAGGGGACTCTTGCAGCTTGCAGTTGCAGCCAGGAATGAGCTCTCGGAAGTAATTCTATTCTGTGGCTTGTTATTGGCTACGGGAGTCACTTCAAATCCCAGCCTCTATATTCTGTGCACTCCTTATCCGCACAGCACTTACAAATCGTCCAAGTGCTGTAAAGCATAATGAATGTGCCTCTCTCCTGTCCCTTCCTTCCTCTAACGCGCTGCTACAGACTAGGACCTTACAAAAGCAACACCATCACTTAAAACAATACATCAACTTTGATAAGAGCCCAATCTCAATCATAAACAAGCATTTGCAATACAATAGGTCTTTCATTTTAGCGAGTTTCAGCTATTGACATTGTAAACAATAGTGCCTTTTATTTTTGTTTTCGTTTTAAAAACATAAATTAAAGGCATTGTCATTTACAATGCCAATAGCTTAAACTCGCGTAAATGCGAGACCTAAATGCGAGACCTATTGCATAGCAAATGCTTGTTTTGTAAAGTGCTTAGCTGTAGATTTTTAACCCTAGCTCTGCCGGCACCTAGGGAAATCTATCAAACCTATACATTTTTGAAAACTAGATACCAAGGGGAATCCAGGATGGGGTGACTTGGCTCTCACCAGGTCCTATTAACCAGAATCCCTTGCAAACCTAAAATATTGTCAAAATACCCACATTTTCTTCACATTTCTGTGGTGGAAAGTTCTGGAATCTGCGTGGGTCTACAAAATTCTACCCACCCCACGTTCCCAAAGTCTTCAGAGAAAAATGGTACCTCACTTATGTGGGAGGCCCAAGTAACAGCAACAGGAAACGGCCCAAAACGCAACGTGGACACACCACATTTTCGCAGTGAAAACTATCCCTTTTTTTGCAAAGTGCTTAGCTGTAGATTTTGAACCCTAGCTCTGCCGGCACCTAGGGAAACATATCAAACCTATACATTTTTTATTTTTTAAAACTAGACACCCAGGGGAATCCAGGATGGGTGACTTAGCAAGCTCTCACCAGGTTCTGTTACCCAGAATCCCTTGCAAACTTAAAAAATTGTCCAAAAAAACAAATTTTCCTCACATTTCTGTGGTGGAAAGTTCTGGAATCTGCGTGGATCCACATAATTCCACCCACACTCCGTTCCTCAAAGTCTTATACACAAATGTAAGAGGCACATGTAAAGAGACAAGTTCACAACAATCCTTGGAAACAGTCCACAACACACAGGAGTGACGATATCAGGCACAGGTGTGGGAGGCAAAGTACCCGCGACAGGCAACGGCCCAAAACGTGTTGAGGAGACATCAAAATAGCTTATCACGAAACAACCTGGTTTTGCAAGGGGGTCACCTGGGTTTTTGGCCCCGTGCTCGGCGGCCAGCTAGGGAAACCTACCAAACCCACACCTTTCTGAAAACTAGACACCGGGGGGATTCTAGGGAGGTATTGATTGCGTAGATCCCCCAACATTTTCTTACCAGAATCCCCTGCTAACCTCGAAAAAAATCACTTTTCTCCACACATTTTTATGTGGGAAAGTTGTGGGTTCACCGGGCTAACACAAATTTCCTACCACCCAGCAATCCCCCATGTTTCCCAAAAAATAAGGTGCCCCAAAGTTGTTTTGTGATAGGCAATTTTGATGTCTTCTCAATACGTTTTGGGCCCTTGCCTGTCGCGGGTACTTGGGCCTCCCACACGAGTGAGGCATCATTTTTATCAGGAGACCTGGGGAAACGCTAGGTGGTAGGAAATTCGTGTCAACCCAGTGATCCCACAATTTTTCCACACAAAAATGTGTGGAAAATGAGTTTTTTTCAACTAAATCTGAGGTTAGCAGGGCAGTTAGAGACACGCAAGTATTTCACCCTTGTACTCCCCTCTTTGTCTACTACTCAAAAATGTGAAAGTTTGCCTAGGTGATCACTGAGCTAGGGCAGAAAGTCCCCTGCTACCCATATTGACAACAAAAATATCGTACAAAAGGCCATTAAACCGCCACAAATGTAAATCTAACACTAATTTGATAAAGCTGATCCACCACTTACACTGGTTAGTTTTAGTCCCTCCAGAAATGCTGGCTTTAAAGCACAAATACTTATAAAAGTTTATAAATATTGAAGCCTTCTGAAGGGGAGCCATAAAGCCACTTCACAGCACCAACCACTTTATGGTCCATTCACACGCCATACACAAGACTTCCATTCCACCTTCCACGGGCCCAAACAACCAGATCACTTCCACACACACAAATATACCGCCGCCATGCAAGGGCCCATCACATTCATATGCCACAAGACATAATGAGTTTGACTATATTTTACCATCTGACAAGTCCCCACTTCCTCCTTCCGAACGCATGCCCAGTGTACCTATACAAGTGGCTTCCATGACAGCCACATGAGGCTCAGTTCTTTGGAACGCATCGCAGTTCTCTGGGATTTCTGGAGCTTACTACAAACCAGCTCTTGCGGGAATCCTTTGCAGCGACAACAAATTTTTTCTGCATGCCACGGTGCCAGCTTTGTAGAGATCACTGAACAGCTCTACTCCTGTATAGAAATTGTCCACACAAAGGTTATAACCTTTGTGAAGAAGTGGCTGGACAAGCTCCCATACTGCTAGCGTGGGAGGGAAACCTACAGGGTTAAGAGTTGTGTCCTTCCCTTTATACACTCTCAAGCTGTACACATAGCCAGTCGAGCTCTCACACAGCATGTACAGCTTGATGCCATAGCGAGCGTGTTTGCTCGGAATGTACTACCTAAACAGCAGCTGCCCCTTATACAAGATCAACGACTCATCAATGGCTATATTCTTTCCAGGAGTATAAACCTCTGGAAACCTGGCAGACAAATGTTCCACGACAGGCCGAATTTTGAACAACCTGTCATGTTCTGGATGTTCCCAGGGCAATGCAGCAGAATTGTTGTTGAAATGCAGCATGGGCTGCAATAGCAAAAAACGATCTCTGCTCATGTATGGTGCGAAGATGGGGGTTAACTAACCGTGTGAGTAGACCAGTAGGATAGCAAGGTTGGTTTATGCACTACCCCGTTTTAAGCATGAGGCCCAAAATATCTTCAACGCCCCTAAAGAAGTGGGAGTCCACCTGCATGCTCTAGAATGAGGCCCAAGAGTGCCTCCTTGCTCCCTCAGAAATTGTTCGACCCGCACCTTTGTTTTCTGTACAATTTCGTCACGGAAGTCAACATCCAAAAAGAGATGGACGTAGTCAATTGGCGAAAAATTTGCTGTATCGACTTTATATCCTGCGTCACCAGTGAAAGGTGGAATTTGGGGCTGAACTAAATAGGGAGTCTGCCAAGACAGCACTTTGTCTGTGCTTGCGGCCGAACTTGCCTGCGCTCTGGGTTGCTCTAACCTGCTACTGGTGTCCTGCTGCACAGACTGTGCTGGCAAAGGGAAAGCATGACTGACATAATCTCTTTCAGAATCGCTGGAAGAGGAGTTGTTGGATAGAACAGCGCCGACCGAAAAATCACTCCCAGATTCGGCTCCATTGTCCTCTCCCTCACACGCTGTCTCAGTATCTGCTGTTTCAGTCTCTGATCCCGCCTCAGAGCTAGACTCCAGAATCAGACTTAAAGCCTGGGCAGCATTAAATCCAACGATATGCCATCTGTGCTAGTGCCTCAAACTATCCTTTTAAAACACTGTCCTACGTAGATGGCAGATAGGTTGTTGGTTTCAAAGTGTAGGTGGGTGTGTGCATGAGCGAAGTGTTCAACAATCAAAAATTACTAAGTCACCTTACCTTTCCTATGCGAAATCCGTCTGCTCTCCCAAAAAACTAAGAAAGAGAGAAAAAAGACACAGTATTACTTTAACTTGCCACATACCCATCATCACAGCCTTTTAGCGCTGGTGGAAGCCAGTGCGACCATCATTAGGGCGCCAACATGCCTATGGGTGAAAGTGTGCTTTGCAATTGCACACTATGACCTCCCTTTGAGTCACTCACTACCATCCTTGCAAACTTTCCCCTCATCTCTCCATAGCCCCTCTCTCACATACATTTCTTCTGTTTCAAAGTGTTTCTACTGCGTGGCTTTACTGATCAACTTAATTATCCACATAATACTGATCTGTTCTTTCCAGCATACTCTTTATGGCGTCAAAACTGCCACTAGACAAAAGTCATATATCTCTATCTAGCAGGAATTTTTTGTTGTACTCTGCAGTAGTACCACTCTTTACTGCCTTTCATGTAACTTCAAAGCTCAGTTTCCTTGTTTCCCAAAAAGAAAAACGGCACTCGGGTGACAAATTCAAAAACAACAATTGATGCAAGGAATGTTGCACAATAGCAAAACATTCACCGCCAGTCAAAGATCTGGGTTTAATCCATCGTTATTTTGCTCACCACACCACCATTAGGCTATGTTTCCATATATACACAATAACTGGTAAATTACCAGGATACACTGTCTCATACTGATTGGACTGTTTAGTGAGTATGAACTAATAATATTTTTTTCTACGAACCTCTAAACAAAAAATGTCCTCTAGCTTGGTTTTCACAAGAGCATTCGTATCGGTAGCTGTGTACATTTGTAGTATATAGTGGAATGAGAGGCAGAACTTGTATGTACCTCACAATTAGGCTGTTTTCCTAAAATGGGGGAAACATTCAGTCAGTAGTAAAAAAACAAACAAAAAAAAGAGTTTTGGATTGTTGAATTTTGCGCCTTTTTACATTTAGCCTGTTAGATATTCAAGTTTAAAAATCTTTCTCAAAGAACATAAGGAGCTGCTGCAAATGCCAGACTAGGCCATGTTTATGGGTTTACAATAGATGCTCTCCCTCTTTTCAGTTTTATAGCCTTCATTCATTTCAATTTGTTTGACTTCAGCTTCTTTTAGGTATTGTCATAGTTCTGTCCTTTTCACCCATACAGTTCAGTCTCCCTTTTGTTTTTATCAGTATTATTTGTTTTTTTTATCAGCAATATTATTAAATTTTCTTATCAATTTTGCGCTCCCTGATTTAATTTTGCTATTGTATTTTATTGCTGGGGTTATTCTCTCTGGAAATGAAGACAAAAGACAGTGATATTCCAACTCGATAGGGACTTAATGAAAGATTAGTTTGTTTTTGTTTGTTTGTGTTGATGAATGCTTTTTAATAAAGGTGTGAATACTTTCAGAGTGAATGTGTCTGGGTGGCTGTCAGATAAGTGCTGGGAGCCTTCTGGCTATAGACAACTGATTCACAGCGTTTTCCCGCTGAGCCCTAGAAAGCCATTATAAACGTGTTGGTGGATGCTGCAAGGATCTACAGCAAGGTGACTGATTAAGTGCTAATAGCCTTCTCTGCCAGCCGCAGAGATACTATTACACGGGTTTGAGGAAAACTGCAAGAGCCATGAAGTGGATAATGTTTGTGCCATAAATGGAGCAGTGATCCACAGCCTGGCCTGGCTATGAAACCAAATGATCAGTGCACAGTAACCAAGCAGCCGACCTACCTTTAACTTGTTGCAGAAACAATAGGTTTGAGATAAGTTGCGCACTAAAAACATTTGGCACATGGCAGTAGTGAAAGGTGGTCTCCAGACCTCCCTTCTAAATCCAGACCTCCTGGCAGCCTGCATTATTGCTTGCAGGGTCCTGGAGGTGGCACACTCTACGGACTTTAGGAAAGAAGTGGCTATTTCAAGAGAAGCCATTGGGAGCTCACAGTCCGAAATGCTCCAAAAGATCGGGTCGTGGGCGCACTCCAGACACCAGAGGCTCACGAGATGTGGGTCTGTAACCGACATCAACTTGTGACAGGAGTCACAAGGTTTAAATCCGGTCCGTCGATGTGACATCCCTCTGTGCACCAGGAGTCGAACAGCTCGGAAAAAGAAGTCAACAAAAGTCAAAAATACTCTAGTCAAAAAACTGACTAAGGGTACCACACTCTCCGGTCTGTTCTGGCTGGCATGGAAAAAGAAAGAACTGACGTCAGCGCACAGGTGCGGCATCTTAGTAGACACCGCAACATCATCCCGGCGATCACAACGTCAACGACGAACTCGGAGTCAATCGACGCCACCTACCGAGGCCAAGGGGTACTGCTGAAGAAATATTCTCCAGCTCCAGTCTGACGCCTGGGGAAAATTCTAAGGGAATGAATCTATAACTAATATATGTTTCTTACAGATATATCGTTACTGAAGTTAAGTAACTTGTTCTACAATACCAAAAATAGCTAGGAAAAAATGGTACCTAAGAGCTGTCATGGTAACTACTAAGATTACTAGAGCTATTGTGGCTTCTGGAAGCTAGGACAGATGTCTTCCTAGGTGAGAGTGCACAATAATGAAGTATGGTTTTCACATAGCATGCACTCTGAGCTAATACATATCTTGATGTGATCTACAACAATCAGTAGAAACCAGACTCTAAAAAGTTGTGACTGCAGCATTCCTTAAAGCTGGTCGGTTAGTTGCAAGCGCTAAGGGGCAGGATAGTCAATGTCCCAGAATGCAGCAACTCTCACCTCCTTGGACAGGTTTCTGTAACCACCAGATGAGCTTCATGGCTGACCCTGCCTCCCTTTTCAATTAGTAGAGTCAGTGATTTATCGCTGTTCGTAGTGATGATAGGTTTGAGTGAATAACGCCTAAAAAGCAGACAAAAATCTACGTGGAGTGAAAATATATCACACTAAATTGTAGGCTTCAAAAACCAACAACGTGCCTAACAAAAATGAATGTGTCCATCTGTAACAAAACTGTTTTCGTGTAAAGCGCTCTGATGCCCGATTTCTCAGGTCTACTTCGCGCTGTATGAAACTAAAAAAGAAACAACAACAACAACAAAAAAAACATAGATTGTAAACATGAGGACCCCAAATTCGTATGCTACAAACATGAGGAGTCAAACATTTATCCTGCAAACAGATGCTGGTCTAACATGAAACAGTAGGTATTCTACAAAACGGCATGAAAATGATCAGTGTTTTGCTGATTATATTTTGGCTATGAAGTGTCACATGTGAAGCCACGGACCACCAGTGACAGCCTCTGGTTCTGGATTTCTTTATGTAATGGTGAGTGTGGTTTCTGTGTGACCCCTCAAGGTCAATAAACATGTGCTTAATAACACCAGTAGGAGCAGGACTTTCCATTTTAATGTTGATTCTCTGAAGGTCAGACCTGCTGTGCTTGCCTTGTTGGTAAACAGTAGTTGAAAAGTGAATCATGACAGACTAGCTGTTGAGGTCATCATCTTTAATGGAAGTATAGAATCTTGTGCAAAATCCTTTATAATCGTTGTCTTTATTCTCAAAATTATAAAGGCCATCAACATGCAAAGAGCAACGTGGGCCAACTACTAACAATTGCTGCCAAAACTCACTGCTTCCAGTTAGTAAAGAGCAAGGATGCCCGCAACTGGATTTATGCTCCAAGGCACAGCAGTTTCATACATTTAGTATGTTCCTCCTCAATTGTAGATCTTTGCCTAAATACTTTTTTGAGCTCAGGATGCTCCTCGAAGACGAGGATCCAGATGCACTATTCCTGACGCAAACCTGGTTACACAGTGCATCAGAACCTGAGCTGGTACAAACCTTGCCCATTGGCTTTAACATAAAGCCAAATGACTGTGATATAAAGAAAGGAGGGTGTATTGCCATGATTCATAAAAATTCTATTAAGTGCCAGGTTGAATCTAATATTATTTTGGATTGTGAAAGCCTTTTGTTCATGGCACTTTCCCCAACCCACTCCTTTGGTGGAGTCCTTATTTACCCCAGCCCAGGAGGGTGTGGGCGATTTATCAAATCCCTTCTAGTAGTCGCTGCAACAGTAGTTGCCACCTCCCCCAACACCACTCTTATGGGTGACTTTAACCTCCACTTTGATAACCCCAGTAAGGTGGACGCAGTGGAGCTCATTCATGATCTTTCGATCATTCCAACTTTCACAAAAAGTATCCGGCCCCACACATATAAAGGGCCATATTTTAGACCCTATCTTTAGCAACTACCCTGGAATACTGGTCTGTGACCCTAGACCCATTCTTTGGTCTGACCACTTTCTGATTCCTTTCCATATAACATCCGGAGCATAAACTCCCAGTATTAAAATAAGGAAAAGGAAAGTACGACCCTGGGCTCTCAAACCTGAATCCAACTCAAACCTGACTGAAACTTTGAAAAACTTTACACGCTGGATTGAGTCTGCATTGGGCATGGTCATCCCAACTAAACCCAGCCACAAAGCCAGAGACAAAAAGACCCCATGGTATTACCCTTAATTGAGAGGACTAAAACAGACATGTTAAAGACCCGAGAGGGAATGGAGGAAGGACATCCAGGATATGAGTAAACGGAAATAGAAAGAAGCTGTAAAAATCTATCAAAAAGAAATAAAAGTTGTGCAAGTAACCTACCATGAAAAGATCATTACATCAGCCAATAATACTCCAATGAAATTTTTCGAGTTCACAGGATCTCCTAGAGCTTCGAACAAATGATATATCCCTTGAGGCCACCCCAGAAAGGTGTAATGCACTTGCAGAGTTCTTCCCGGGAAAAGGAAACACATTCCCCCAAGCTCCCTTGTCCTATTGATCTCGCAGACACTGAGACACCCATACACCATATAGAGCATGTACTGAATTTGCAGCTATGAATTTGGACAAGCTGACAGAAATCTTTCCACAAATTAAATCAGGCTCCCCTTAGGAGCCCACTCCTCCACATATCTTACGTAAAGCAGGGAAGGCGATTCTTCCAAGTCCCCTGGAAATTATAAATCTCTCCTTGTCCACAGAATTTGTTCCAGGTCCCTGGAAGCATGCGATTGTCAAGGCCTTATTGAAAAAACCTAGCCTAGACCCAAACGACCTAGGAAACTACTGCCCAATTTCACTGCTGTCGGTAACTGTAAAGATTTTGGAGAAATATGTGAACACTCTGCTTTCCAATTTTTTAGAAACCCATGATCTTCATGCCACCCAGGTGGGGTTTCGTCCTAACCATTGTACTGAGACTGCCCTTCTTGCTGTGGTGGAGGACGCCAAGCAGATCCTGGATCAGGGAGGAGCAGTTACCATCATCCTCCTTGATCTAAGCTCTGCCTTTGACACTGTTAACCTCCATTCTAGTATAGAGACTTAGGAGACTGGGGATACAAGATAATGCTATCTTCTGGATACAATCTTACCTAGACAAAAGAACCTTCCAAGTCTTTTCAGGGGATGCCACCTCTCAGAGACTAGAGCTCACTTGTGGAGTCCCACAGGGATCCTCGTTAAGCCCTACTCTCTTTAACATATACATGCGGCCATTAGAATTAAGATTGTGACCTATGCGGATGACACACAGCTGGTCATAACTCTTAGTGGGGCCGGCAACCTCCTGTCGGACTTTGAATTATGGTTAGAGAAAGTTGCCTTGTGGAATGAGCACTCTTGCCTCAGACTCAATGGAGGCAAAATTGAGTTGATGTTCCTAGGTAACCACCCTAGTGTAGGCCCCAGCTAAACCTGGCCTAAGTGCCTAGACCCGCCCTTACTCCCAAAACCAAGATAAAGAGTCTGGGTGTCTGGTTAGACAACTCGCTCAAGTTTGACCATCAATCAATGAGGGTGACAGGGGCCAGCTTTGGTACTCTCAGATCTCTGCTGAAAATCTTACCACTGCTCCCAATGACCGCAATGAGACTTCTCATCCAGGCGTTGGTTTTGTCACGTCTGGACTATGGTAACTCCCTCTATTAGGGAGCACCCATACCAACATTTAGGAAGCTTCAAGTCGCCCAAATTTGCGCAGCAATGATGCTACTTGGAATCCCAAAAACTCAGTCAGCCAAACCAGCCTAAAAAATCCTTCATTGGCTGCCAATCATCCAAAGAATAAAATTTAAGGCCCGGTGCGTTACCCACAAGAATATGTGGGGAACAGGCCCGGCAATCAACAAACCTCTTATCACTCCGTATCGCCCTAAGAGGAATCTGTGATCGCTGAACCTTAACCTTGCAGTTGTTCCCAAAATCAGGCACACAAGAAGCAGAGGAAGATCCTTTGCATTTAATGTGGTGAAACTGTGGAACACGCTACCATTCCGCAAGATTTAAAAAACATGGCTATTCCAACAAATAGCTTCTTAAACTTATCGGTTTTCTACTCAGTTGTTTAGCGCTGGGATGCCCGAGGGTAGCCATGCGCTCTATAAATGTTTAATAATAATATTTACGTGTTTCACTCCTACTATAGTAATTAATGTTACCTCTCTTTTAATTTAATGCATTTTCATGAGTATTGTTGTCTAGTTTTTCTAATTTCTGTCACAGTTAAAAGTTAGTGATCAATATCCTCAAAATCTAGATTTTCTAGATGTTTACTTGACGATCAGTATGGCAATTATTGCAGCCAGTCTGGGATCTTACTGTTCCCTTCCAGCATCAGAGCCTGATACCCCGGGATGCTTTCTTCACTTGTTCATGCTTTTTTGGTGTCTAGGTCGTTTTTAATCGACGTGGTGAGTTTATTCAACAGGACTTTGAAGGAGAAGCGTTCTGTCGGCCATCTTTGCAGTCTCTTGACCCTTCTTATGCTACTGCCACTCTGTTCCACATCTTTTGCAGCCCAACTCATAGGTGCTGAAAGTAGGAGTGGGGGGTGCTGCAATGCCCCCAAATTAACCATGCTGGAACTAAGAAGGTAAATGAGCATCAAGGATTACTATAATGTTTGCTTTTATCTTGTCACATTTGCTGTGAGCTCAAAGACAGAGTTCCACAAATTAAATATTTTTGTCTAATTCTGAAGTGTGATGAAAATAAAAATTCTGAAGTGGGATGGAAACAAAGGATCACAATAAATCAAGATACTTGGTGATGTGCAAATGACAAATATTTCTGAAAAAACTTTTCCACATATTAGCATGTGTACGATATATTGTTTTGCCGCTAAAACTTCATGTCAATCCACATTTATTGGCCATTTCAATAGAAAATCTTCATTCAGTAATTGGCAGCATGCTACCACACCATGCTTTAGTATTATGTTTCTCACGGTGTGCTCCAAAATGCATCAGCAGGTACTTACTACGCTTATACCATTCTTTTGCTAAATGGGCCTGGCTCATTTGCTACACTTGTTCTTTGTCATTGATGGCAGCGCTCTGAAAATGTTTCCAGCACCACCGGCCCAACTTGTTTTTTCTGACCGATAGCAATCAACAGCCTCAGTGTGAGTTCATTGTTAGTAGCGTAGTGGAAAATGACAGTGGCGGTTCCACCATGTGAGCAGAACAGTGTCACCTCCTGCCCCCCTTGCTGAAAAAGCAGCTGAGGTGGAAAATAAAATGGTCATAAAGTGAATGTATTCCCATTTTATTTTTCACAGCTGATCTCAGCCCAAGCTAAGAGTCAGGAAGGGGCTGGGCTGTTGCTGCTGTTTTGCAGCAAGGGAGGAGGTGCCAGCCTGACATGCACACTTTAAACCTCTCCACTCGAGCTTTTTTAGACAGCTGGGTGGAGAGCAGGCACAAGTCTCCTGTGCCTATAGGAGCGTCGAGCCAGCCTGCTCCAGCCAATCCTCGTGCTGCTCTAATGCTGCTGAACATTATCAAACACATGAGAGAAGCGTCTAGGGTGGTAGAGGGGCGTTGGCGGAAGCTCCAAGACTTGCACTGGGGCTTCAGACAAGGAGAACACAGAGGGCATGTGGGTAAATAAATAGTTGATTATTATTATTATTTGCTTTTTTGACCCACTGCCAGGCATAGTGAGAAACTCACACTGCCTTCAGCCTCAAGTTCAGGTCTCTCAATCATGGCTCATTATAAATAAAACACTCTTAACGAGCCATGACTGAAAGCTTTAGCATCGAGACTAAAGGCATTTATCACAGTGCCCGTTAGTGAGTTAAACCATCCACTCAGTCACCCCTCCACACCTACAGATCACCACCCGCCACTGGAATATGGCACTACTCTTAACCAGGTGGTAGTGAATTGTGCCCAGCTGCATTATGTTCTGCCTTTAGCCATAGTGACTGTTTAATGGCATATAGGGCTGAATAAGGATGTCTGGTGTTTTATTCACCAGAGCAGTCATTCAGACCGCAGCTCCATCCAGTGGGATTGGTTAGGCAAGATCATTATCACAGAGAAGCCAGTACCTTATTAGTGATTTTTTTTGGAAAGAGTTTTTTTATCTCTGAAATTAGATTTCCGTATTTTGAAAGCTTCTTTAACCGGGTGTACCTACTACCAAAGCTCGTGAAGCAGGGCATTGTAGTCAAAGAGGAGAGGAGTTGGCCTAACAGCTAGGGCGGTCGACCTCAAGTCTGGGGAAAAATAAATTTAAATTTAAAATTTAAAATACTTATAGAGCGCAGCATACACCTTGCGGTTTCTTGGCGCTGAAGGTTCAGTGGCTGAGGGGAAGGAAGACCGGGGAGGAAATTTAGGCGGGGAAAGCCTGGCTAAATAGGAAGGTTTTCAAGTCTCCACGGAAGGAGAGGTACTGAGTTGCGGAGCGGAGGTTATCAGGGAGAGAGTTCCAGAAGGAGGGGGCAAGAGTAGAGAAATTGGATCCACCCCACTTTTTGCGCGAGAAACGGGGGATCAGGAGAAGGGACTTGGAAGAGGACCGGAGATTTCTTGCGGGGACGTAGGGTTTGATAAGTGAAGTGATGAAAGCAGGGGCAGTGCCCTGACGGGCCTGGAAGACCATGCACCCGATTTTAAAGAGGGAACGTTGTTTCACAGGGAGCCAGTGGAGTTTCTTTAGGAGGGGGGTGGAGTGGTGATAACGTGGGAGGCCATATATCAGTCTGGCCGCCTGGTTCTGGATGGTTTGGAGTCTACGCAAACTGTAGGCAGGGATGCCATGGAAAAGAGCGTTGGCGTAGTCCAACTGGGTTCAAGTCTCGGTAATGACGCTGAACAGCCTGTGATTCTGAGCAAATCATTTAATCTCCCCGTGCCTAACAAAAATGAATGTGATGCAACTGGTGCTATGTAAAGCGCTCTTGTACCCGATTCGGTTCAAGTTCGCGCTATACAAAACTCTGTTAAAAAAATGGTAAAGGAAGAAACACGTTGCAAGTCAATAAGAGTGACCTCTCGAAGGCCTCTTGGCCTTTATCTGGGCTGTACTGCCTTCCAAACTACCCTTTTTGCATTGATTTTTTTCTCTTTTGTCGAAGTATGCTGTAATTAACTCAGTTCTCGACACCTACATTGTTGACATGTCCGTGGTCTCCTGTTTAATTATTGGAGGGCATGTAAAGTGACCCTAGTTAACTGTCTGTCGTTCACTTTGATGACTATGGATTTTGAGGATAATATATAGGTGTACTGGCCATTTCCCTCCATGATTACACCTTCGCCTAGACACCTGGAAAGTGTTATCCGAATGAGGTTAGGACGTGTTTATACCCTTTGCCATCAAAATGTTGTTTAAAACGCAAAAGAATGGTTCATTTTCATGTGTGTCAGATTGCTACGATTTGAGGCGAGTCGCCTTTATTTCTTTGCTCCATTTGCATATATGGACGTTACATTGAGACACTTTTACTAATAAAATCTGTTAAAAATAGTGTACAAGGGAAATATGTCACCTCACAAATCTAAATGGTCGTCCTTATAGGACACATTTGTTAAGAACCATGTTCATTTATCTGATTAACTGGGAGTGTTTGGAAACGTTTAAAGGGAGAAACAGAATTACTCCAAATTCGCTCCTCCATCCTCGGTCATCCATCCCACAAAAAGCCTGATGAAGCCAAAGCTAATATGTTATGATATGTTTTAGTTTGGTTTTTAAGCATATTCTGTGTTCTGTCCGCTACCTTGGAGCTAGCTAGGAGGCTGCAGATAGTTTCAGAAAATGTAAGGAAATTTGCCAGGATAGCTGAATAAAAGTAGATTTTCTGATAGAGACTTCAAACCGCAGATTCCTCACCTTTTGAATATTCCTCAGGATGGATCTGGAAAATCTTCAGCAGTAGCCCTGTGCACCTGCAGTTGCCACCAGTGGCTTTATCGTTCTGTGCCAGGTGGGCCAATAAACACGAATTTGGAGCTACCCCTTACCCCATTGAGACACTTTTACTAAACAAATCTGTTAAAAACAAGGGAAATATGTCACCTCACAAATCTACATGGTTTAAACCATGTGGGGCATGTCACAAACACATGTCTGTGACTGACCCACAGGTTGCATCTGAAGCACCGCAAGATCCTGCGCTGGGAATGGTCGAGGTCTAAAGTAGGTCGGTTGCTCTTGTAACAGTACGTCTGGCAAATCAAAGAAAAAGCGCATGGAGTCCAAGCGGGACTTGACCCCATCCTGCTACTCTCGATCTCCTGAGAAGGCGTGAGGGATTCACTAAACCTCCAGGTTAAACTCCTGAGGTCGCTCTACTTTGAAGTCAATTCTGACCCTTGTTCCATAGCAGGTGAAATTTCTGGGACCGTCGGTGATGCAGCAGCAAATGGAGCACCTCCGTGAATCCATGCTGCAGCCTTTTGTCACAGTATTGCTCCCTCTGGCATGCCAGATGGGGCCTCTGGATCCGCTCAGAGCTCCAGGCCAACTTTGGTACTACAACCCACACTAGATAGTGCTGCGATGCCGGCACAGTGCAGCCCCGGCCTTGGCTGGGCCGCTTGTTCCTTTATCTGAGCTGCAACCTCTTTACCACCCTTCTGATTTTGGCACATTGCCTCTACCTTCCGGAAGGGCTCATGTCCTTTATCAGTTATTCGGCATAGACTCCGATAATGGGGGCTATGATTCTGGGGATGAGATTATCCAGTTTTACCAGAAGACAACTTGGTATGAGGACCTCCAAGATGACAACAATCTGGATAACTCCAGAGACACTGTGCTAGTTTTGCTCCAGGTCTTGCCATGGAAGACCATGCTATGGTTATGCCAAGGGAGGTGGTGGAAATTAAAACCATTGTTCTGACAGAGGTATGGCAGCGTGGCCAGTCAAGTTCTGAGCCCCTACTCCCATTCAGTGAGACTCTTACTAATACACTCTTAGGTGCCTTTGGCTAAACCCTGCTCACACCTGCTCATTCTCCAATACTGTCCCTGACAGGAAAGCAAAGTGGATAGATATCTTTGATAAGCAGGTTTTATCCTCTGCAAGTTTGGCGCAGTGAATGCCTGCTGGCTCGTAGGCTGCTTCTTTCATTCCTTGCGGGACTCCTTGGCTATGGTCCCAGAAGAAGCTTGGGCCCTTCTTTCCCAGGTCATGCAAGATTGTTTGTAATGCAGCCATGTTCACCATCTGCTACATACTGGATACCACTGACTCCCTTGGCAGTGCTATTGTCACTACTATGACCATTTGCAAGCATGGCTGGATGCGGTCCACTTGCTTTCTGGAGACGTTCATGTCAATCTTATGGACATGCAGTTTGATGGCTCCCGACTGTTTGGGGATAAAGCGGATAATAAAAATGTTGTCAATGTATCTGCGCCAGAAGCCGATGTAACCCACGTGTTCTTTATCACTGTGCTGTTCCTCACCATGGTCGTCGCTGGTTTCACTTTGCATCACCGGCCCGGTAGTTCCTGTCACGTCATCCGCGTGTTTATCTCTGCGCCGTTCCTCACTCCCCTTATCATCACGGTCTTGTTAAATGTTTACCGCCCATACCGGTCCCTAACAGAGCACCAACGGACCTTGCACCATGTTCTTTGTAGTTACAAGCTATGGATACAACTGAATTTGTCAATTCGGGTACAGACCTCCCTGACTTCCACCGTCTCTCCTCGAATCGATGAGTAGAGACGGAAGCGCCGGTCCTGCACTCTAATTTCCAGGGTGAAAACTTATTGTATTGCAAATAATTTTATGATATTGAGCACCTATCCATAACTGTACTGACTAGCTCTAAGGTTCATCTGACCTCCCTGACTTCCATGGTCTCTCTCTGTGTGGTCTCCACCTAGTAGAGACGGAAGCGCCGGCCTTAGTAGTCACCCTGCGTTGAAAACTTTCTGTTACAGGATTGTAAATATGTAAATATATGGCTGCTTAAATAATTGCTGCATGCAAAGTGGTTATTCATGTCACAAGTGATTCACTTGAATCTTCTTTTCTCTCTCTTTTCTTATCTTAACAGGCGCTAATAATTAATTTCATAACCAGGCAATTATTATTGGTCCTGATGATGATCCCGTTAGTATAGGGGCAAGGGATCGGAACGTTGACTTTCCAAATACAGTGTCTCAAATTATACCAGTGTGTTATTATATTGCTGTCACTGTCACTGAGCTTGCAGTCTATGTATTAAGATGCAAGCCACATTCTGCTCCAAAAGTTATTGCCTGAAAATCCAATTTGTCCTTTACCTTTTCCTTTACTTTTTCTTTCCCTCACACCGGGTAAAGGACTGTGCCCCTCTGATTCGTGTGTGTTCTATTTTTCATTAATTTTTCTACATTTATCAAATACATATTCCATGTCCGGCTGGACATTGGATTCAAACTTACAGTACTCATCGTGGTCTATAAATGAATTTGTTTATACCAATTTTATAAACTGAGGACCATTGTTCTTTGAAATAACCAATTACCCGTGGTCCGCGGTGATCCTATCGGGTTCCCTTGTTTTGCTTAAATCAACTGTGAGAGGTTGTGGCAGCATACAGGTTTTTTTTTTGTCATTAGCAATTGGACAAACTTATGCCATCTCCCAGAACTAAGCACAATGCCTACTGGCCTGCTCAAGTAAAGTTTTCCTTATGTGTCATGCACAGGCCCTGGATTGACAGCCACCTGTGAGGTTCCAGTGTGTGTTGTGTATGGTGCCTGCTAGTAGAACTTTTATGTTGTAAGTGTATTTATGCCATAGGCCATTGGGATCCATTTTGGATTGTCTTTGACATGGCACATGATGGAGGGGTTGAACAGCCTCCATAGACCAGGGATATATATTGCTTACATTCCTGAGCTGGAGAGTGTAGCCGCAGGCACAGAAGTGTGGATGGATGGGAGACAGGGCTGCCATTCGAAATGCAATGTGACCTATTTATTAAGGAGCTGCTGATTGGTGCTTCCTCTGCACTGCCATTTTGTTAATAGAGGAATGGGGATGAATTAGTGGGGGAAAGGTTTCTTGGCTGGGCCTGGGGTTTTTTCATCCAAAGTGGCCAATCCATGGAGGCTGATGACAGCCAGGCGCAGAGCATTGCACTCATTGTGCTTGCAATTCGGGTTCTCACTACCTGCTGTGAGAGCCATCTCCTTGCACAATAATTGTCTGTACTACAAAAGAAAGATGACTTTCTGAAAAGTAACCACCCAAGCATGTTTCCTGAACTGTAGACTGTGCTCCCAATTTTTCTGTCTGAAAACTCTGTAGAATAGTGGGATCTAAACCTTCCCACTTTGTTAGAGTTACAACCTGCTCTACTGACCAAGGTTACTTCTGCTCTGCAGGGTGCCCGAAGAGCTGCTGTGATTCAGGGCTGGTATTGGTGATAGCCTGTCTCCCAGAGGGGAGGGAGCATCACATAAAACATACTCGTCTGGGGGTAAAAGCAGTGCCTCTGTCCATCACCTGCGCCTGCCTGCCAACCTTTTTCCGTGGGGCCTGCTGCCTGAGGAGAAGCCCAGCCACTGAGCCTAGAAGAGGAGCAGCATAGAAAAGCTGGTTTACTCAATGGTGTGTCCCAGGCTTGCATGAGTTTGAAGGAATCCCGGCCTCCCAGTTGAACTAAAGACCGCGTTCGTCATGGAGGAGATTCACCCTAGTGCCCACTACTATCACCGCCACAAGGAAACCAAAAGAGCTGTGCTGACACTACCTTCATTGTGCCAAAGTCTGGATCTCCGTAGGGAGTGTGTACTGTCCGACGCAAGTGCCAAAGATGATGTAACCCTCGTTGAGCTGCTGTCAGCCAATGTAGAGAAGTCTGGGCAGCCAACAAGAGCCTGCGTGATGCGTGCACATATACTCGCCCATGCCGAAGCTCAGTTGCATTTCACATGCTGGACCACCCCAGGCAAGTATTGAGGAACAGCTAACCGCATCGAGAACACTGACTGTAAAGTTGCTAAACAGAACTGCTTTTTGTGACTTTCTTATAACTTTCTAATAAAACTTCAATCATTGAATCAGAAATGCTGAGCCAGGAGAATGGTATGTGTAAGAAGGGGGTCCCCGCAAGGGAAACGTGTTATGTACAACACACACTAACACTAGTATGGACTAGACAAACATCAATCAAAAAGACTTGTAACAGGTATTGTCCTTTATTTTACAATGTGTGTATATACAACAAGAGAGGAAGGGAATGACGGCTACTCTCCTACCCCTAGTTTAAATAATTATCATCAACAAAAGAGCGCCCGAAAAAGAACCGTGAACCCCTATCTCACAGTGAAAACAAGGTGAAATTTTTTTACGTAAGGTGTAAGTGGTCACTAAATATTGTAAAAGGCAAACAAATGGAAAATTAATTATTTTCTAAAAGAACCCTCACTCACCCTAGAGGTGACATGCTTCATCATGGGGTTCTGTCACAGGGGGGCTGACTATCCCCTCCTGTGTGCTACCACGCCTGCAAGTGCAGCGGAGCTGGTGAGAGTGGAAGTGGTGATCAGTGAAAAAGGTGTATTAAAAGATCACAACTGCGCCTTAACAAACTTTATTAGGGGCCAGTTGCTCACATTAAAAACTGTGTAGTCATTGGGTTTTTTAAATTTTTATCCAATGATTTCAAAAAGTGACTGGTCAACATGTTTCTGCTGTAAAAGCTAAAGTCAGCTCAGCTTTCTTCAGGACCAAAATTAAAATGAAGAAAATTCCTACGGGGGTCCAGGCACGCTAAGGTCTGTCCACACCGTTAGGAATTAGGAATGAGGGTAGATAAACAATTAGTACTCTCCTCTGGTTAACTCACGGTTTACCCGTCCATAAGACTCCTGCTACTCATCGGGCGGAGTATCTGTAGATAAACAGACATATCAATTCTTATAACACATGCCCTTATGTATTGCATGACCATTATTCAACACCATTATTCTGTTCAAAAGTTGCATTTTAACTCTCCCTTTGATTATTCATCATGGAATTCATATTAATGATGTTTTCTTTATTTTAAATCACAGAATATTATTTTAGTGTTTTATGCTATCATAGATTTAGAATGTATCAGTTCATGTTTTATGCTGAAATATCTCTTTCGTGAACAATTCATATCAACAGCAAAGTATAATTCGCATATGGCTCTCAAAATCCATTAGTAGTGACTAGATATTCAGAGAAGAAGTTTTTAGCAGTTCTTAGGGGAAAATGTTGCTCTTACATTATTTTATGGTGCAACCCGCTTCATGGGCTGAAAGGGATAGGGATAGGCAAATCTTCACTCACAGTTACCACCTATTTGAAATAGGTGGTAACTGCTAATGGATTTTGAGAGCCATATGCGAATTATACTTTGCTGTTGATATGAATTGTTCACGAAAGAGATGTTTCAGCATAAAACATGAACTGATACATTCTAAATCTATGATAGCATAAAACACTAAAATAATATTCTGTGATTTAAGATAAAGAAAACATCATTAATATGAATTCCATGATGAATAATCAAAGGGAGAGTTAAAATGCAACTTTTGAACAGAATAATGGTGTTGAATAATGGTCATGCAATACATAAGGGCATGTGTTATAAGAATTGATATGTCTGTTTATCTACAGATACTCCGCCCGATGAGTAGCAGGAGTCTTATGGACGGGTAAACCGTGAGTTAACCAGAGGAGAGTACTAATTGTTTATCTACCCTCATTCCTAATTCCTAACGGTGTGGACAGACCTTAGCGTGCCTGGACCCCCGTAGGAATTTTCTTCATTTTAATTTTGGTCCTGAAGAAAGCTGAGCTGACTTTAGCTTTTACAGCAGAAACATGTTGACCAGTCACTTTTTGAAATCATTGGATAAAAATTAAAAAAAAACCAATGACTACACAGTTTATAATGTGAGCAACTGGCCCCTAATAAAGTTTGTTAAGGCGCAGTTGTGATCTTTTAATACACCTTTTTCACTGATCACCACTTCCACTCTCACCAGCTCCGCTGCACTTGCAGGCGTGGTAGCACACAGGAGGGGATAGTCAGCCCCCCTGTGACAGAACCCCATGATGAAGCATGTCGCCTCTAGGGTGAGTGAGGGTTCTTTTAGAAAATAATTAATTTTCCATTTGTTTTGCCTTTTACAATATTTAGTGACCACTTACACCTTACATAAAAAAATTTCACCTTGTTTTCACTATGAGATAGGGGTTCACGGTTCTTTTTCGGGCGCTTTATTTTACAATACCAAATATCAACCATTGTCAGTTTGCATTCACATGTATTAAATAACCCCAGTTGGGGAAGGAAGGAAAGGGAGGGAAGGGGGGGTGCTCAGGGCGGTGTAAAGTCAAAGAAGAGTAGACACAGTCAAAAAGAAGGCAATTATAACAGTCTTTAAAATCAGATCGAGACAAATCAAACACAAAAGGCCTAAACAATTAAGGCATCCATTGAAAAGCTGTTATACTAGAGACATTCAACGGTCACATACACGAATCAGAACAATTAGGGGCATGTGCCGGAAGTCCAAATTGAAGAACAAGAGCCGTCGACGTTTCGACCCCTGGCCGTAGGCTACGTTAGGTCCTTAAACGGGGTCTTCATCAGGACATGTGCAGGAAAGTGGGGGGGCAAGGGTTGGGTGGGGCGGTTCTATCTGTGGAATTAAAACAAGAGGTCAGACCAATATTTGTAAGACCTGATTGACGTCATCCTATTTGACAATACTACAGTACATTAACTACAATTTACCATGGGGTCCGAGCCCATCGGGCCTCTGAACGTAGGAATTGAGTGAGACCAAACAGTTAGTCATGGTCAAACTCAGCGATATTAATTCGCAAACACAGAGGAGAGCTAAACAGTATGGAATGAGAACATCCGTTAAAGGATGTTCTGAGAGATATTCTGTCATGCAATGTTACATACTAGATTAAAAACCGGGACTCAACGTACATAAGCTTCAACCAGTCAGCCGAATGGTGAAAAGTTCTGGGTTTCAATCCCAGTAGTCGTTAACCAAGAGGGACAAGGTGCAATTAATGTACACCAGCTGTGGGTTGAAAAGAGTTACGGGACTGATTTAGTCGGGTGCTATTCGTAATAGAAGCCCACATTGTGGCAAGTAGAACAACTCGTCACTTACATTAGACAAGCTGAGGTGAAAACCGCTAGTGGTCTTTACACATGGAACGTTGTTCCTGGGCTGACTTCGCAACGCTGTGGGTCGCTGTAAGGATACAAAAGGGACCGCGTTGGAAGCAGGCTGCGTGGGAGTACCCGATTAGTCTAAGGACATACCTCCAAAGGTGACATACCTCCAAAGTAAGAAATGGTCGGGGAGCCGATCTTCTTTTATTTCGATACAGGTGTATCTCGTGTAACACCAGCACAAAGATAGATGGGGGCAAGGGTTGGACTGCCGTTCCGTCAGTCTCCGTGATGATTAAAACCTTACGGGGAAAACCGAAGGGCCCACCGGTCAAACAACAGAAGAGAATCTCTCTTAGAATTGAGCAAAATAGAGAGTTATTCGGCGAGAAACTTACAGGTATACAGAAGGGCTGCTACCGTCAGAGCTCGTCGGTGCGGACTCCGCAAGGTTGCTTCGCGGAGTTTGGGGCGGGAACCGTAGTTGACCGTCTCCGTGGTGATTAAATCCTACGGGGGAAAGAGACCATCGGACAAGGGGTAAATGGGATTTCTCATTTAATAGTGTGGCAAAGTATGGGTTGCTCGGGGAAGGAAAGGCGCTGCTACTTACAGGCACTCAGAGGGGCCGCTGCAGTCAACGCTCGTCAGTGCAAACTCCGCAAGGCTGCTACGCGGAGTTGGGGGCGGGGTCAATATTTGACTGGCTTGCAGGAAATAGAAGAGTTACTTGATAAATACAATGTACCGGCACCGAGCGGGTGCAACTGTTATTAGAAAGCATGATATATGCATAAAAATTAGAAAGTCATTAAAACCAGTAATTTGTCGGTTGGATTTAGTACAGACTTGAAATATTACTCGACTCGAGCAACTCACTCACAGGAAGTTGTACACGAGTCAAAGTCTCGTGTTTGGCGTGATATCTAAAATGTTGCAGTATTAGAAAAATAACAATCGAGTCCCATGGCACAGCTCGTGCACTTCTCCAACATGAGAGTGTAGACGAGCGACATCAGATACAATTACATGGAGTCCACTCGTCCACGTCTCCAACATGAGAGTGCAATACTCATAACATTCAACCAAGGCAGGACATATGGTGTCTGATTTAAGATGGCTGGTCATTGAAAAAGTATCCCTAGGGAGAAGAGGGGGTAACCTGCTGACAGCTCTCAACACACGAGAATCTAAATGGATGTCCCTTTTAGACTCGATAAAAAATGGTCTCAATGAACAGGACAGTAGCCTGGCACAATTAGCAGCGCTTGGTTGAATGTTATGAGTATTGCCGATGAGTTGTGTTCACCCTTCATCTGCTATTCATGAATATAGTTTACCACACTTTAGGCTTCTGATTATATCCATCTACACCTTAATGTGACCACATCCAAGTACAGATCAGGTAGTGCATCGCACAACATTAAATGTATTTGAATATACTCGTCTACACTCTCATGTTGGAGAAGTGCACGAGCTGTGCCATGGGACTCGATTGTTATTTTTCTAATACTGCAACATTTTAGATATCACGCCAAACATGAGACTTTGACTCGTGTACAACCTCCTGGGAGTGAGTTGCTCGAGTCGAGTAATATTTCAAGTCTGTACTAAATCCAACCGACAAATTACTGGTTTTAATGACTTTCTAATTTTGATGCATATATCATGCTTTCTAATAACAGTTGCACCCGCTCGGTGCCGGTACATTGTATTTATCAAGTAACTCTTCTATTTCCTGCAAGTCAGTCAAATATTGACCCAGCCCCCAACTCCGCGTAGCAGCCTTGCGGAGTTTGCACTGACGAGCGTTGACTGCAGCGCCCCTCTGAGTGCCTGTAAGTAGCAGCGCCTTTCCTTCCCCGAGCAACCCATACTTTGCCACACTATTAAATGAGAAATCCCATTTACCCCTTGTCCGATGGTCTCTTTCCCCCGTAGGATTTAATCACCACGGAGACTGTCAACTACGGTTCCCGCCCTAAACTCCGCGAAGCAACGTTGCGGAGTCCGCACCGACGAGCTCTGACGGTAGCAGCCCTTCTGTATACCTGTAAGTTTCTCACCGAATAACTCTCTATTTTGCTCAATTCTAAGAGAGATTCTCTTCTGTTGTTTGACCGGTGGGCCCTTCGGTTTTCCCCTTAAGGTTTTAATCATCACGGAGACTGACGGAACGGCAGTCCAACCCTTGCCCCCATCAATCTTTGTGCTGGTGTTGCACGAGATACACCTGTATCGAAATAAAAGAAGATCGGCTCCCCGACCATTTCTTACTTTGAAGGTATGTCACCTTTGGAGGTATGTCCTTAGACTAATCTGGTATTCCCACGCAGCCTGCTTCCAACGCGGTCCCTTTTGTATCCTTACAGCGACCCACAGCATTGCGAAGTCAGACCAGGAACAATGTTCCATGTGTAAAGACCACTAGCGGTTTTCACCTCAGCTTGTCTAATGTAAGTGACGAGTTGTTCTACTTGCCACAATGTGGGCTTCTATTACAAATAGCACCCGACTAAATCAGTCCCATAACTCTTTTCAACCCACAGCTGGTGTACATTAATTGCACCTTGTCCCTCTTGGTTAACGACTACTGGGATTGAAACCCAGAACTTTTCACCATTTGGCTGACTGGTTGAAGCTTATGTAAGTTGAGTCCCGGTTTTTAATCTAGTATGTAACATTGCATGACAGAATATCTCTCAGAACATCCTTTAACGGATGTTCTCGTTCCACACTGTTTAGCTCTCCTCTGTGTTTGCAAATTAATATCGCTGAGTTTGACCATGACTAACTGTTTGGTCTCACTCAATTCCTACGTTCAGAGGCCCGATGGGCCCGGACCCCATGGTAAATTGTAGTTAATGTACTGTAGTATTGTCAAATAGGATGACGTCAATCAGGTCTTACAAATATTGGTCTGACCTCTTGTTTTAATTCCACAGATAGAACCGCCCCACCCAACCCTTGCCCCCCCTCTTTCCAGCACATGTCCTGACGAAGACCCCGTTTAAGAACCTAACGTAGCCTACGGCCAGGGGTCGAAACGTCGACGGCTCTTGTTCTTCGATTTGGACTTCCGGCACATGCCCCTAATTGTTCTGATTCGTGTATGTGACCGTTGAATGTCTCTAGTATAACAGCTTTTCAATGGATGCCTTAATTGTTTAGGCCTTTTGTATTTGATTTGTCTCGATCTGATTTTAAAGACTGTTATAATTGCCTTCTTTTTGACTGTGTCTACTCTTCTTTGACTTTACACCGCCCTGAGCACCCCCCCTTCCCTCCCTTTCCTTCCTTTCCCAACTGGGGCTATTTAATAAATGTGAATGCAAACTGACAATGGTTGATATTTGGTATTGTAAAATAAAGGACAATACCTGTTACAAGTCTTTTTGATTGATGTTTGTCTAGTCCATATTAGTGTTAGTGTGTGTTGTACATAACATGTTTCCCTTGCGGGGACCCCCGCGCCCAGGTCCCCGCGACTGCATGGGTTCAACCCCCCTTTCTGTAACGAGCCAGGAGAATGGACTGACCCACGGGTTCAAGACTATGGCCACGCGTTCCTGCACCTGGACTTAAGTTGGAGCTTTGCTTTTTTACTATGCAGTTACAAGGAATATTAGTGGAAACCAAACCCTCTTTCATCATGGCCAGACACAATCAAGAATACTAGGATACCAGGAATATTTTTTGATTCCAACTTCTATCCTAGTGCATACAGTACGAATGGTAACTATTAATCGAATCAGCAAAACAGTAGCCACAGCATTAACCAGAAGTGTGAACCATACAGAAAATATCGTAGCATACTGGTTGAATCATAAGGCTCTCTGTATATTCATATTTGGAATCCCACCCTCACCTCTTTGGCCAACTAAACTAGTACTAGCACCAAACAAAGGGCCTAGTTTGAGTTTCAAAGACGAACCACACTTGCATATCTCTTCTGAACAATGAAGCCAATGTTCTGTCAAATAGCAATGTCTGCTATTCTAGACGGCATTGAAATGAAGGCGATAAGCCCACAGTGTGAATGCTAAGTGCGCCTCCCGTAGTCTTCAGCAAACGAAGATGATACATTCTGCATGGGCTCTGTCCTGAGTCTCTGGCATAAATCCTCCTCCTCTCTCTTCACACTCTGTTCTTAGTTTATTTAATATTACTGTTCATTGTTGACTCTCTGGAAGGCCTTGGCGTCCTTTCACTTACTTACATTCTGTGAAACTATGCTTTTGTTTTTACAAACAATAAACGTGAAGCAAACTTACCAATTTCGATGAAAGCTTTTCTATATTCATAACAATCATTAGCACAAGAGATTTGATTCATACGAAATAATATGAACATATTCATGCAGACTTGATTATCATGTGGCAAGGACTATCATGAATAACTGCTCATTAAATATTTTGACATCCATATCATTCAAAAGTGGGATAGCTGTAAGGAAAAAAACATAATAATCATAACACTATTGTGCAAAACAGTTGTAGTCTTGGTAGAGTAAACCCCATAGATTGAGTAGTGAACATCCCGGAGTGCTGTACAGTTTCTCTGTGCACTGAATTGTTTTGGTGTGATTAAAGTACTTCGCTTCAGAAAGGAACACTTTAGACTAGACATTTACTTAAAGCCGTCTGTTGTGTGATTGTCGAGTTTATACACTACTTCCCTGAGACACCTTGAAATGCTTATCCTTTCTACCCTGAGAGTAAAGTGTGGTAGGGGTGTATTTGACCCAGAAGACAGACAGTGCCATAGAAGGACAGCCCCAGGGCATCAGTGCCAAATGATTTCAACCCTATGGTTGAGACAGTGTAACTTGTGCCTTGTCCCTCACTTGAATGGAATATCTGTCTGCAGGTTTCTTCAAGGTCACCTTAGCACATCTTTCATAGTTAGGCCAGAAAAATAGCACTGTCTTCAGAGAATATATGTGAGGTGTTGTGAATAGCAGCACATCAAAACAATTCTACAGTCAAGAAATAAATAACATGATTGTCCACACCAGGTTTAAGTAAAACCAAAAATCAAGCAAGAATAAAGGATATTGGGTGAAGATTTCAGAGGCACAGATGAACATATCTGGAAATGTCAATAGAAAATAAAGAACAAACGCCAAATGAGCCCAGCAGTACTCAATGCGGGAAGTAAGAAAGTTTCCAAAATTAGGAAGCCGGCATATGGAAATCTTAAGGGCAGAAAAGTGAGTGTAAACCTTCTCGCTTGCAAGGATCGTTATTATGAAATCATTCTTCAGGTTCAGGCACCACACAATCTGAAAGTCTGGTGTAAAGAATTTGAGTTGCTTTGCTCTGTGAAAGTGGGAAAACCATACGGGATGAAGAGAGCTATTGAGGCCACAGCTCGATATGGGCGTGATGGCTGTCATTTTAAATTTGGCCTTCTACAGTCTTTGCTCCAACTTGATAGGCTCGAAATGTAAAGATAATTTTATGAAACCCAATTCAATAGAAGCATTGCAGGACTGTTTCTACCAAATTGTGTCATCATGGTCTGTAGATCCCTCGTGTTCCAGGACCTTCACTGCTCCTCTGCACCCATGCTTGGGGCCTAAAGTTCTTTCAGCAGGCAGGCTCACATGTGAATATGAACCAGGTCAGGAAATTGGCTCCCCTATTTCCGGAGTCAACTGATAGCAGAGATTCATGATACATGATGGGGCACTTTTCTAATTATGACCGATTCTGACACATTTTAATAAAAAATAATGTTATACAGGGGATGTAATCCATGGTGATTAATGCAGATCACAGTCACGTACACATCAGAACAAGTATTCGCCTTGAAGTGGCAGGGCTCTTACAGTAAGTAATATCTTTATTCAATTTGCTTTCACATCATAAAAGTACGTAGGAAATACATCGGACATTTTAAAGGATCGAAATCCAAAATCTCCCACCACTTAATACAATACACACATAAAATCAGAAAAAAAGATAATACGTTATCAGCTCCCATTAACAACCCCTGAAACGAGCGAAATAATAACAAATAGTTAAGATCTGGAGAAAATAAAAAGGCACTTGAATAAGATTCTGGTTCAACAGAAGAGGCCAGACTACATATGGCGCAACTGGTTAAATCTGGGGCATAACATACCAATATGGAGAGTGTCAGGGAGGGACCCATTATCAAAGGAGCAAAGAGGGAGATCCGAGGCTGTACACCAAGCCCCTCTAGGTAACAAAAGCTGATCAAATATGTTAAACCTAAAATAAGTGAGGAGCCTCCTATAATAATCAGACATTTCCAACGATAATAGGGTTTCATGCCCTGCACTATCTTAATCATGGTGAATTGGCGCATGGAGCGCTTATGAAGGGCTAGGGCCTCCCGCTCTGAAGCCGCGCTTTCGAAAAAAGCCAGTTTTACCCAAAGAATATCCCTCCTGATGCTCCCTTCAGGGTTGAAGAACAGCTCGGGTCGACCCAAAGACTTAAAAGCAACTTTAATATAGGCTAACCAAGAAATACTCATCTCTCCATCCAAGACCATTCAGTTTTGTATTATGAGCCTTTCAGCAAAACCTCTTCTTTCAACCAGACTGATAGCCAGAAAATCAGGAGAAGAAGGCCAATCCAATCTGTTATATAACCAATGCCCACTTCCTCGTGCAACATTTCTGAAGGAGTGCTTGCAGAAACTTTGAGGACGCCCTTAAGAAAAGAGTTTTCAACCACCTGAAGCAGAGGGCACGATGCATAACACCTGATCTCACAACCATAGCTGACCAGTGTCACACATTTGGCCTTCTAGATCTTTAACATATCCCCTACATTAGTTTGGCCGAAGTGTCTAGCAAAAAGGGCAATACCCTAGTTGCCGATTTTCAATTTCATAGAGTTTTTCTTCATCAGTTTGTAGCCAGGAAAGCCTGGAGTCTAGGAGAATCCCCAAATAAGAGAAGTACTATACCCTAGAGGTAGATTTGAAATGATTTGTGGTATTGTCTAGACCTTCCATATACCCTACGTAAAACTCAATGAGTCATTGCAATCCCTTGGCAGGTCTAGACATGAGGACAGCATCACCCGCCTATAAAAGAACTGGTGAGCACCTACTAATGGAGCATGTAGTTCTTGATCCAACAAAGCTGCCTCCAAACCATTCATTTAAAGAGTGAAGCGAAAAGGGGCCCAAAATACACCACTGGCACACCCCTCTTTTCAATTCCAGGGACAAGGTGCACTCCCCCTCTGGACTTAATTAACCGTGGCGGAAAGACCCTATGCATGAAAGAAAGCTGTCTCGACCCCTATGGATCCGCTAAACTCTGTTAACCTGATAAAAGCCTGAACTGGGGTCCATGAAGGACATGTGAATCGACCCACCCCTTTCTCTAGTATACTTAGTTGTCAACAACATGAGGTTATGGGTCTGATCTACTGTCCTCTGGCCGCTCCTAAACCCATACTGAATCTTAATAAAAATATTACCCTCATTGGCCCTCGATGCCAATAGGTACAACAAAACTCTTCCCAGGACCTTGACCTCGCTGTCCACCAAAGATATAGGACGATAAAAGGGCATGATCAGTCCTGCACTCCTTCTTTAAAACCGGTATTAATGTTTTGAACTTTTCCAGGTAGTAGGCAACTTCCCTCTAGCAGCTGCATTAAAGTGCTGCGTAAGCAAGGTGACCCATAAATCCGCCTCCGTTTTGAACAGATCCCCCAGAATGCCATCTGGTTCCGGACCCTTACCCTCCGGTAAGACCCGGCTAGCTTTCCTAACCTCCTTCCAGTGAAAGCCCAGGCCCAGCACCTTCCACCAATCACTACTCCCATCCAAATGGTAGATAGCTCCAAAGTTATCCCGCCATTACTGTGAAGGAATGATCAAAGCCTGGGTATGGATCTGATCAGAGGTAAAAACTCTGCAGAATCTTTTGTGGCACATGCTCCCATCAATTTCTTCCAGAGTTCTAACTTACGGAATGTCTTACTGTTGCTGCGCACCGCCTGATAGGAAGCTCTAGCCTGCCTAATTTCCCCCGTCACTGGACATTCTGTGTAAAGCAGACATAAGGTCTCTGTGGGCCCTTCTACAATCCTTGTCAAACCACCGACAAGGTGGTGTGGAAAGAACTGCTGATGGTGTGGCCAGGGCTTTCTTTATACACCAAGGTATATTATCAAAAGCCTTCAAGATATTAGAGACTGTAGTCTCTTCATCTAAATGGTAAAATCCAGCATGCGGGTGGATATAAGAGTCCTTAAGAAATCCTCAGGAACCACTTTAGCCCACTTAAGCCTAGGCCCTTGAGCGACAGGGACAACCGGTTCACGATATTGAACTACTGTCCTGTCCTTAGATCCGTTTCAGTTGAAATGTGCCAAAAGGGGGTTATGATCACCCTGGGGATGCATGACAGTTTTAAAATCCATCAAAAAGAAGTTAAAAAACAAGTAGAAACTAAAATATAGTCACGTTTCGTTTCGTAAACTTTTATTCGATTATAAAATCATAAAAAGTACAATTTATAAAAATCATCAGTTTTGTACAGAAATTCACATGTTTGTAGATTTATAAAACAATGCCCTGACGGGTTTTCATTACTTTTTTTAAAAACATCGATATCATTTTGGCTTTGTGCGGGTTTACCGGTGACTGGAGATAAACAAGAGCTGGATATGTGTTTCTGAGACCGCTTGAACGAAGAAGGGGAACAATCCATTTTTTCCTGGCTGCGCTGTAGTATTTGCAGAACAGTGTGACATGGACCGTTGATTGCTTGGATGCCCCGTCACACGGACAACAGCACAAATTCCGAGACCAGCTGTTCTGTCCCGGAAATGAAACCAAGCGGAAGAAGAGATCGAACCGGAGTCTTGTCAATAGAAACTTCTCGTAGTTTGAAAGAAAGAACGTCAGGTAGGGCTGTATCAATTTCACTGGTTGCAATAGGCAGATTTTTCCATTTTGTGTTTTTACAATCTCAGCCTGATTGCGGAGTTCTCTTAAGTGGCCCATACATAGTTCTTTGAGCTGTTTCTTTGAAATGTCTTCTATTGAAGGTGGATCAAGAAAATATTGCTCCCGATCTAGATCTTGAAAAAATTTAAAAATGTAGTTGAGCCAGGGAATTTTCCTCCAGTGAGATAGACTAAGGCAATCGGCGATGAGGGAGCGTGTTATATGGCTTTCTGAGTTGCACCATATGCGATGCCATAGAATGAGGGGCTGGCAGCGTATGGTGTCTGTCACAAAGTCCATCCCTAGCTCTCGATGTGATGCTAGAATCGGAGAGCTTTGGGGAAGGGCCAGGACATACTTAATAAAGGCATTCTCCGTTACCTGTAGTTGGTTAATGCTTCCGTATCCCCAGATGCCAGCTCCGTAACTAGCCACGCTGTGGCACTTTGCATAGTATAGCGTTAACAGTTCGGAAGGAGCTGGTTTGCCGAGTTTCCTGGAAAAGGCACAGAGTGCTGATGTTGCTCGACGGAAGTTGAGGTTTCTGGCTTCAATGGCTTTACGCCAGGTCATTGAATCGTCCACAAGTATACCCAGGTGGGGGTATACTGTTGTTTTTTCCAGCTTGGTGTTATTTATGTGTATGGATCTTGAAGTTCCGTGTTTGGGTCCTATGATCATTGTAAATGTTTTCTTTGTATTTACTTTTAGACCCAAAGAGTCCATAAACGTCACATATTTGTTCAACTGTCGTTGAAGTTGATTTGCTGTTCGGGCCAGGATGACCGAGTCGTCGGCATAGAGGAGGATGGGTATAGGGCGGCGTGCTATCTGTGGGAGGTCCTGGCTCCCTGTCAACATAGCTTCTTCAATCCCGTTGGTGTATAGATTGAATAAGAAGGGAGCCAGTACACACCCTTGCCTTACTCCTCGTGTGATTTTAAAGGGGCGTGACAGTTCGCCGCCGATGCCATACCGCACTCGGCCTTCTGCGTTGGTATATAGACCCCTAAGGAAAGCCAATATCGGTGGGTCTACTCCAAGATTGGACATAATTTCCCACAGCTTTGCGTGCTGAACGCAGTCAAAAGCCGCGCTCAGGTCTACATAGACCAGGTAGATTTTTCCTTCTTTTGCGTGAGCGTATTTTCCGGCCAGGAGGGTCAGGTTTAAGGCCTGCTCCACCGTTCCGAGCCCCTTCTGGAAGCCATATTGCAGGTCTGTGAAGATGTTGTTTGCCTGGGCCCAGGATTGTAATCGGTCCAGGAGTAGTCGGCCTGCAATTTTGCCCGTGGAATCCAGAAGGGAGATCGGCCGGTAGCACGCGGGATCGTTGCGGTCCCCTTTCTTAAATATTGGCAGGAGGGTGGATGATGACCATGATGGGAGGAGACCGATTTCAGCGACTGCAGTCATTACCCGGGTTATTATTAGCGACCAATAGTCACTGTTGTGTAAAAACAGGTCCATAGGTACCCCGTCTGGGCCGGGAGCCTTGCCAGTTTTTGACGCTTTGATTGCCTTTCTGACCTCGGTGACAGTGAAACGTAGCTCAATGGGAAGAAAATTTTTCTCTGCTTCATCCTCGCGTTCTGTTTGAGGTATGTCAGATGGCGAGCCAAAGATTTTAGTAAAATGGTGAACCCAGTCATTCTCGGTTACTGCTACGTCGAGGTGGTATGGATCGGTGTTGTTATCTAAAAAAGGTGATCTGATGGTCTGCCAGAATGTGATGCTGTCCTTTTTTAGTGCGCTTTCATGTAGTTGGCACCAAAGATCTCTCTTTATCTGCCGCCTTCGGTTTTTCCTAGCTTCGTTATACGTTTTCCTCCGGAATGAAATTAATTGGGCATCTCTTGGTTTCTGCCGAAGGGCTTCTTTTAAGGACGTGAGGGCCTTTCTGCAGTCTGAGTTAAACCATCTTTTAGTTTGGGGTTTAAGTTTGTTTGCCATATGTTTGAGTAACTCGTCTCTTATTGCCCCTTGAATGTTATGGAAAGAGGTGATGATTAGTTCAGGGGAGGCCTCTGCGGACAAACAGTCCCTTAACCAGGGGTGCGCTTTTTCAAGTATCCTTTGCGAGGTCACTTCAGGGTCGACTTTCGCCCATTTGATGGCGTACCCGTTCTTCTTTTTTATTGTTATTGATTGTTGGTCAAGAGAACTGGTTTTAGTTGCAGAGCGGCCCGCTTTCTCCATTGTGAGCTCCACGCTGAGGGGATAGTGATCACTGATTGGACTGGACCCTACTTTGTAATTTTTTAGCGAACTTTTACACGTGTTAGAGGCTAAGATAAAATCAATGGTGGACATGTAGCCTCGCCCATGGAAGGTGGGTAGAAATTCCTGGGCCGGGTCCACTAGTTCATTTACAAAGTCTAGGTCCAGAGTGAACAGGATTTCATTTAGCTTATTTCCGCTTTCAGTGTGTGCGAAATGAGGGATTGGATTTCCGGAATCAGATTGCAGGCCACAAATTCCGATTTTGTGGTTTGGGCATAATGGGTGGTTAAAGTCGCCTCCCCAGATGTATTTTATTGTCGCGCTTAAATTCGCGCTTTGCAGTGTGGATATATGAGCCACCATTTCATCCAGATTTGTACAGCAGTCCATGGTACCTGCGTTGTTATAATAATTTATGAGTATATATATGATCCTCGATGCGGTAGTCTGGTGGGTAATTTGGATGATTTGAAAAGTAGGTGTTTCTTTCGTTAGTTTTACCGTGACTGCTATGGTGTTGGAGAAATAGATCATGAGTCCACCTTTTGGTCTTCCCATTGTGCTAGGCGTTGCTTTGGTGAAGAATGTTTTATATCCCGTTAGGTGGAGGGGGGATGTACGCCAGGTCTCTTGTAGGCACAAGATTTGGTGGCTTCCTGCTATTTCCAGCCATTGAGGGCATGTTATTTTCCCGGTTAGACCTGCAACGTTCCAGAAAGCTATACCTATATTCATGGCCTCGTTGTCTGTCAAGGTGGCGGGTAGTGTTTTGTGGTTGGTAGGGATTTCAGCGGCTGAAACTTGGTCAGTGAATGATCTTTTGCCCATGTCCAGTTTTTTGGGGGAGGTGTGGGTCAAAGGGTTGTTAAGTTGGATCGTTGGTGCTTCTGGTGTGTCATGCGGTTTTGGTGAGGCTGTCGGATGCTTATCAGAGACTGGGTGGTATGAGGCGGCAACTGTGTGTTGGCTAAGATCGACCGAAAATGGTCAATCGACCATGTCGAGACACTCGTATCGATTTTGGGTCGGGAATCCCTGCCAGCCTTCGTGTGCTGGGTAGGGTCGATCATGCCAATATGGAAATTGGCCATCAGTATACCTTTCTCTTGGCCCCCCCCTGTTTAGGTACTCACGTGGGTAATCCCTCCGACTCCATGGTGTTTGGCACCATGGGTCCTGGTTTTGTTGATCTTTGGGATGGTGGTGCCATTCCCAGGGTGGTAGGTTGTGGTGTTGTTTTACTGGGGGGTAAAAAAGAGAAAGGTGGCGGGCGTCTATTCCCCCTTTTTTCTCGAGTTGTGGCCAGGCACAGATGTAGTCTACCGTTGCGGGATCTCTGCATGTTACAATAATGCAGTCACCGCGTATTGATTTCTTGGTTTTGCCTATCCAGGCTACCCTACGTGCTGACGTAATCCCTCCTGATAGGTGTGATTCAAGAGGTCTATTTATACTGAGCCACTGCATGGCCTTGTTTTTAAGTGACCATGCGGTTTCTGGGGTGTCTTCTGCTAGCTCGGGTACTCCTGTTAAGACTATTGTGTAGGGAGTAGCTTCAGGGGGCAGATGGGCTGGACGTCTAACTGTGGGGAGTTTTTTCGGGGTGGTTTCCGATGCGTTCTTGGATGTTTTTTGGGATGGTAGTGGGTTCGTAGGCTGGGAATCGGGTTTCTCTATGGGGATTCTACTGGAATCTGGGTTTTGTGCTGGGCATGGGGTGTGTGTCGTGGTCTTGCCTTTAGTAGTTACCTGCTGGGCTTTTTGTTGTGGTGGTTTCTCCTGCTGGGGATGAGGCTTATTTGCTATTGGTTTGGGTGTGGTGGACGGTGGATTTGGGTTCTTCTGTGCTGCAGATGTTACGTTTGAAGGATTGACTGTTTTCTGTATGAGTTTTTGGTTTTGCTTTCTTGGTGGGTGTGAGGTGTTACGCTGGCCCTTTACGTCTATCCTAGTGTTTGAATCTAGAAGAGTGGCCGATATTATTGTCAGTTGAGCTTCGAGATTTCTGATGCTCAACTGGATAGGCTTTAGGTATTGGTAGAGTAAATCTTTGGTAGTGGTAAGCACTTGTGATGTAATTCTGCAGGTCTTACATTGCTCGGACGTGTTATTATTGGAGATTGCCTTGTGTGGAAGAGTGGAATCAGGGATGTGCAGTATGCTGTTGGAGCATGGGGAGTTTGGATGGGTCATGGGTGAGCTTTGAGTTTTTCCACTGAGTGATGGTCGAGTCTCCGATGTTGCCCTTTCCCTCTCGCCATGCTGGGGCGGGTTGTCGGTGGTTTGGATATCTCCTTGGGTTTGACATCCAGCTAAGTCGGGGGTTGCTTCCAAGTCTTCTGATGTTATTGAGAGGTCCGACTCGGACTGCGTGACTGACAGATCGACTACTGAGGGGACGGTGTTAAGTTCTGAGATTGGGAGAGGCACTGGAAGTGAGCTGTTTTGGGAGGTCAGATTAATTGGGGATGCAGCGTTCGCTATAGCACCAAGTGATGAGCGCTTGGCGTTTGCGGTCATAAGGTCCATTGAGACTCTCTTTTCCATTAAGGCTATGCTTTGATTTATTGTTTCGTTGACCCGTGATATAAAAAGGTCGATAGGGCCAGTTACTTGTGCTACCTCCTGTGCATGTTTGGATTTGGGTTTGGAGGCACTTCTGGTTTTTGGCGGCATGCTTGTTTGTTGCTGGGTCGTCTATGGAAGAGGGAGGGGCCGGTCCGGTCTCTATCGGGCACTAACGGGCAACAACGGGCCCGCCCTTGGCCCGGGCTTCGCCCGCGCTTCCCCCGCGCGCGTCCCGCGATGCGCGTGGTAGGCCCTGTTTAAGTAGGTGAGGTGTAGGGAAGGGGCGGGGCACTGGGAGGGGGCGCGGCTCACGCGGGAAGAGGGAACAGCTGATGTTACTGACGCTGTCCCTCGCAGTCCCCGGGCCGCGCCTCTCACCTCCGCTGCGGCCTCGCGTCTCCTCTCACAGGGTCTTCAGCTGGACTGGCTCAGGAAGGCTGCTCCTGCAGCGACGGCAGTTTAGGACAGGAAAATGCGTTGGCGAGTCCTCACGGCAGCAAAGTCTCTCTAGTAGGCGTCACCCGAGGAGCGGGGGCCGCGAGAGCTTTTAAAACAGCCTGCAGGGGGCGGGGCACTGGGAGGGGGCGCGGCTCACGCGGGAAGAGGGAACAGCTGATGTTACTGACGCTGTCCCTCGCAGTCCCCGGGCCGCGCCTCTCACCTCCGCTGCGGCCTCGCGTCTCCTCTCACAGGGTCTTCAGCTGGACTGGCTCAGGAAGGCTGCTCCTGCAGCGACAGCAGTTTAGGACAGAAAAATGCGTTGGCGAGTCCTCACGGCAGCAAAGTCTCTCTAGTAGGCGTATTATAGTCAATAATAGAAGAGACTGTCCTGGTTCCCTTAAAGGTTGGGATATGAGTCACATTCCCAACCTTCTGTTGATTCAGAAGATTCACAAGAGAATGATCTAAACATAATGAGTTAAACCTATCACTCAGGGGTGAGTGCTACAAGTGAATCTGATCACCATTCACTAAGTCCTCATCTTCTGAGGTGTCCTAAAAAAAAAAAACAATCTCCACACGGGTGTAAATTGAAATCGCCCAACAAGAGAATTAGCGTAAAACCTGAGTACTAGATAGACATGTAATAAGAAACTGAGCTCATTGACAGCTAAGTGGTACCCCTAGGTGATTAATAAACATTAACAATGAGAATCCTACAGTTATCATGAAATGTCAGTAGGATACAGGACCGGACTGAGAACAGAAACCGGCCCTGGCAAACTGCTCAGCTGCCCCCCGCTGGGGTCAGGGGGAGTGCAGGTGAGCAGCTTGCGACGGCCGGTTTCGGACGATTTTGTTACCGGGGGCCGACATTACCGACCCCCGGTAACAAAAACGGCCCTTCAGGGGCCCAAAACCGGCCCCCACCCTAGCGGCCTACCGGGGAAACCCCCGGTGCCCGCTATGGCCAGTCCGGCCCTGGTAGGATACCTAAAATAGCTGGTGTGTGAGAGTCCACAACTTCTGTTTTACAGTTAAGGGATACTCTGATAAAGGTAACCAAGCCTCCTTCGGCTCGACCATGGGCAGAGGGAGGGCAAATGAAATTAACTGCATGAATCCTTCCAAAACAAGTAACCCCTCTGTATGCCATGTTTCCTGAAGGCAAATGATATTGTTCAGATTTAGGAGATCACGATACACCTTATCTTCCAGCTTGTCTCTGATCTCAGCGATGTTCCAACTCGGGCCCCTCAGTGTATTAAAATCAGCAGATGTTACACTGCGCAAAACTGAGGGGTTGGACACTGAGGAGCAAGATCTGTGGCTTCCTGTCAATCCAGACTCTAAATCAGCCAGGGGGTAAAAATGATTCTCTAGCGTGAGAGGAGGGGACACAAAAAGGGTGGCGAAGCCTAATGCCTACCAAGGCCCATAACCCTTGGGGTTTCTAAACCCCCTTCCTGGAGATCCGGAGGTGACTTGTAAAAGTAGCCCAAAGGGAGTAAAGAATCTCTGCATCATGCCCTTTCACCCTCTGGAAAAGTTGATAGTCACCCAGTCACCTGCAAGAGATTTGGGTGAATGGCCCAACCACCCCAATTGTCGCCCCATAATAATGTCTCTTGAGCACAAATGATCAGTCCTGACCTGCTTGTGAAGCCAATGCAAAACTTTCTTTTTCAGCTGAGGGTAATTCTCTGATGTTGAAGATTTTAAGGGTGAACACTGGCCAGGACCGCTACGTAGGGAGCTGCTGCGGGAAGGAGCTGAATTGTTACCTTGCTAGAAACAAGATTCGGTGTGGGGCCAAAGTGTTAGTCTTACTCTCCCCTGATAAGCAGCATGGTGGTTTGTTGCTGAGGGAGCTGAACGAGGAAGATTGGAAGGTAAGGCTAGAACGGGGGGAGGGTGTTATCTGGCCACCTGGAATCCTGCCTCCCCTTAGCCTCATAAGGGGGACCCGCCCTCTGAGGCTCTTGTGAGTCTAAGCCATCAATCAAACCTGCTCTCCCCCAACATGATCAATAGAGGTGTTTGGGTGCCCGCATGAGCAATTAAAGAACCTTATCTAACCTCTCCCCCTTTGTTCCCATTATTCTTTAAAATTGTCTTTGGGCTGGAAGGAATCCCCCGGTCTACTATACCAATGACTGAGACTTCCCTCCTCTTATTTGGGGAATTCAAGAGCATGGATTCTACCTTGTTCCCCATCTGTGTATTAGTTGGCCCAAGAGTATTGGAAACTGATGGAGAAGCAGAATCATTATGTGACCTGGTGAAGTTGGGGGAGAAGGGGAAAGCAAACCAGGCCGTCCCTACACAGGAAGAGTCTCCTTTACACTAGATCAATTTCTTTTGATTCTACGTTAACCGCAAGAGTTAAAAAAACCTTTATGGTCATTCTATGCGGAGTCTCCTGAGGCATTCCATCTCAAGGGGATCCTGGTTAACTCCCCAGAAAATCCCCACTCACCCTACTCCCATTTAGACTTTAGTGTGATGCAATTCATCTATCTTGTTCACTTCACTGACATTTCTGGTCATCTTCTGCCATAACTGTCGTGAGATCTCTTGCAGAGAGGTGGTCTGCCAGAATATCTCTTCTAAGCATAGTAGGAGGTAGAAGAAGTTAAGATTTTTTTTTTTAAACCCTGAGGGTACTTTTGGTTTTCTGATGCTGAAAGACGTGAGGAAAGATGACCGCGAAAAAGAAATACTCATGTCCACCTGTATTAGTTTCCTGCTTGGAAGAGATTTCTAAGGGGATCCAGATCTTCTTTATCATTCCTTTGCAAACATCCAACCATCACTGAAATAGAAGGCATTTGAATCCTTATCTAAAGACAGGACCATTTGCTGTACCCAGAAAACCTTCCTTGTAATAATTAAGTGGTGATCAATTGTAAGGAAAGACCTGTGAGGTTTACCACATCTGAACTGCAATTGCATGGTCTCCTCTAAAGGTGGTATCTCTTAGTGGAGAAAATAATTTTCTCACAAGGTTGTTCTTTTTGCCCTATCTTATAAGGCTGGGGTAATCTCCCTATAGGTTTCTACTGCGGTCCTTAGGACGGACATGATGACTTCTTACAAAACCATTTGCTGCAGGGGGACTTCTGAGGAACGAGTAAGAAGAGGAGTGTGAGGTGGGTTGTGGTGTATGTGCACCATAGGAAAAGCAACCCTGTGTAGCTCAGTTGCTGCATCCACTCTAAACTGGTGACTCACGTATCACCTGCAAAGCAGGACCTGATTGAATCCAAAATCAGCCCTAGAACAATTGTGGCCATATGTGGGTACTAGCTGCCCATCTTCCTCTGAATGCAAGCCCCTAGACTGCAGTCTACAAAGAAATTCCAGAGTGACAGAATGTCCAGACAGCCCTGCTGCCAGGTCCGAGTTGGTGCACCACTCCACAGTGCACCTTACTCGAAGCGAGTGCTTCAAGTGTCTGCAAGCTCTTCACAAAGGAGGGCCACCCAGGTGCATTTGCACTTGGGCCACCCTTGAAATCCCCTCACAGCTCTCCAAAAGAGCTATTGTTCCTAAACAGAGCTCACCTTATCAGCACTACGTACACCAAATTGAAATGTTTTTACTGAAGTCGCTGTCAGATGGATGTGTAGCTACCCCCCCCAACACAGGCGGAGCCTCTCCTGCACTGCCTAAGCTCCAATGAGGAATGAAAGCTAACATCATCACTTCCCTGGAGGGGGAGCATGCGTGACCCTTGACTCCACCAGGTAGGTCGCTCCCCCTCCGCACAGCACCACCTGTGCTTCCCTGCCCCAGCTGCCGCTGTTGAGGAAGCCCGAGGCCCTCCATCGCCCGTAGGCTACCACCTGCGCCTCATCCCTGGTGGCCAGTGGTAGGCCGTAGGGAGGTTTGTTCATCCTCTGCTTTATTGCTTTTATTGTATTGCCTATATTTTCATTGTTGTGTCTGTGACTGCTGTTGTCTTTCTTCCTCCGCTGCCTGTACGTGATCCGTGCCCCTTTTTCTTCCCTCTGTTCCCCCCGCTGTATCCGTGCCCTCTCTGCCCGGTCTTTCCTTCTGTACCCCTCGCTGCCCCAGTGGCTCTCTGCCCGTTCTGCCTTCTGTTCTTAGCTGCCCCTGTACCACTCGTTTTTTGTGCCCGTCTGCCTTCTGTGCCACTCGTTTTCCCCTCGTTTTTTGTGCCTTTCTGCCCTCTGTTCCACTCGTTTTTTGTGCCCGTCTGCCTTCTGTTCCACACGTTTTTCCCTCGTTTTTTTGTGCCCTTCTGCCCTCTGTTCCAATCATTTTTTGTGCCCTTCTTCATTCTGTGCCACTCACTTTTCCCTCGTTTTTTGTGCCTTTCTGTCCTCTGTTCCACTCGTTTTCCCCTCGTTTTTTGTGCCTTTCTGCCCTTTGTTCACTCGTTTTTTTGTGCCCTTCTGCCCTCTGTGCCACTTGTTTTTCCCTTGTTTTTTGTGCTTTTCTGCCCTCTGTTCCACTTGTTTTTCCCTCGTTTTTGTGCCCTTCTGCCCTCTGTTCCACTCATTTTTTGTGCCCTTCTGCATTCTGTGCCACTTGTTTTTCCCTCGTATTTTGTGCCTCCCTCGTTTTTTGTGCCTTTCTGTCCTGTTACACTCGTTTTTCCTTGTTTTTGTGCCTTTCTGCCCTCTGTTACACTAGTTTTTCCCTCGTTTTTTGTACCTTTCTGCCCTTTGTTCCACTTGTTTTTTTGTGCCCTTCTGCCCTCTGTGCCATTCGTTTTCCCCTCATTTTTTAAGCCTTTCTGTCCTCTGTTCCACTCATTTTTCCTTAGTTCTTTGTGCCTTTCTGCCCTCTGTTCCACTCGTTTTTTTTGTGCCCTTCTGCCCTCTTTGCCACTTGTTTTTCCCTTTCTTTTGTGCCTTTGTGTCCTCTGTTCCACTCGTTATTCCCTCGTTTTTTGTGCTTTCTGCCCTCTGTTCCACTCGTTTTTCCCTCGTTTTTTCTGCCTTTCTGCGCTCTGTTCCAATCTGTTTTTTGTGTTCTTCTGCCCTCTGTGCCACTCGTTTTTCCCTTGTTTTTGTGCCTCCCTGCCCTCTGTTCCACTCACTCGTTTTTCCCTCGTTTTTTGTGCCCTTCTGCCCTCTGTTCCACTCATGTTTTTGTGCCCTTCTGCCCTCTGTTCCACTCGTTTTTTGTGCCTTTCTGCCCTCTGTTCCACTTGTTTTCCCCTCGTTTTTGTGCCCTTCTGCCCTCTGTTCCAATCTTTTTTTGTGCCCTTATGCCTTCAGTGCCAGTTGTGTTTTCCTTGTTTTTGTGCCCCTTTTGCCTTCTGTTCCACTCGTTTCTCCTGCTGCTGTGCCCCCTGCAGCCCCTCCCCCCTCGCTGCCCCCACCTCCAGCCTCCCAGCTGCTCCCCCTCCCACCTCCCAATATAGGCCGGCCGCTGCGCGTTGAGGATAGCGACCCTTGACCCCACCGGGTAGGTGCTCGCCCTCCGCACAGCACTGCCTGTGCCTCCCTGCCCCAGCTGCCGCTGCTGAGGAAGGCCGAGGCCCTCCACCACCCGCAGGCTACCACCTGCGCCTCATGCCTGGTGGCCAGTGGTAGGCCGTAGGTAGTTTTGTTCATCCTCCGCTTTATTGCTTTTATTGTATTGCCTGTATTTTCATTGTTGTGTCTGTGACTGCTGTTGTCTGTCTTCCCCCGCTGCCTGTACGTGGTCCGTGCCCCTTTTTCTTCCCTCTGTTCCCCCCGCTGTATCCGTGCACTCTTTGCCCGGTCTTTCCTTCTATACCCTTCGCTGCCCCCGTGTCTCTGCCCGGTTTTCTCTTCTGTTCCCCTCGCTGCCCCAGTGCCTCTCTGCCTGTTCTACCTTCTCTTCTTAGCTGCCCCTGTATTTCTGTACTCTGTATTTTGCCTCTGTAGCACTCGTTTTTTGTGCCCGTCTGCCTTCTGTGCCACTCGTTTTTCCCTCGTTTTTTGTGCCTTCTGCCCGCTATTCCACTCGTTTTCCCCTTGTTTTTTGCGCCCTTCTGCCCTCTGTGCCACTTGTTTTCCCTCGTTTTTTGTGCCTTTCTGCCCTCTGTTCCACTTGTTTTTACCTCGTTTTTTGTGCCTTCTGCCCTCTGTTCCACTCGTTTTTTTGTGCCCTTCTGCCCTCTGTGCCACTCGTTTTCCCCTCTTTTTTTTGCCTTTCTGCCCTCTGTTCCACTCGTTTTTCACTCGTTTTTTTGTGCCTTTCTGCCCTCTGTTCCACTCGTTTTTTTGTGCCCTTCTGCCCTCTGTGCCACTCGTTTTTCCCTCGTTTTTTGTGCCCCTTTTGCCTTCTGTTCCACTCGTTTTCCCCGCCGCTGTCCCCCCTGCGGCCCCTCCACCCTGACTGAATGAATGAATGAATGAAATGTATCTTGTCCTGCGCAAACTTAGCCCAATGGGCGTCAAGGCGCCTACTTCAAATAATACAGCTCGCCGAATCAGACAGCATTCTCTCATTGGTAGGCTCTGATGAAGAACCAAGTTTTAAGAGCCTTTTTAAACAAATCAATTGAGGGTAAGGTTTTGATATCAATTGGAAGAGAGTTCCAGAGCTGAGGAGCGGCTACAGAAAAAGCTCTCGCTCCCCATCTGGTCAGCCTAGTACGGGGCACTACAAGTGAAATAGGCCGGCCGATCGAAGACATCTTGTTGGAACATAGCGGGTAAGCAAGGCACCAAGTGCGTCATCGGGGCCAGCCATAAGTGCTCTGTATGTCAGACATAGGATCTTAAAAGAGATTCTATACTGGACAGGAAGCCAGTGAAGGTCTCTCCTAGCAGTCGAGGCCGATGATGCCTAGGAAGGGCCAGAACAAAGTGCGCTGCAGCATTCTGCACGATTTGCAATCGATGAATGAGGCCCTTGTTGAAATCCACATACAAAGAGTTGCAATAGTCGATCCTGGAGCCAACAAGAGCGACTGCGATCTGTTTGCGCGCCTGAAGGGAGAGATAATTACGAATTCTGTTTAGGATCCTAATGACACCCCAGCACGTGGCCACAGTCCTGTTCACTTGGAGCGTCATAGAAAGTGAGGTGTCAAAGACAACACCAAGATTTCTGGCTGATTGGGAGGGAGTGGGGCAGGTGCCAAGAGATGAAGGCCACCACTCGCTCGACCAAGCATCTTGGTCTTTCCCAAAGACCAAGACCTCTGTCTTATCGCCATTTAGCTATAGGGAGTTGATGATCATCCAATATGCCACATGCTGCATGCATGACCTAAAGCTAAAGGCGGATCTACGGACAGAGGAGTGAGCCAGCGATACCATAATCTGGGTGTCGTCTGCGTAAGACACTACCTCCATCCCCTGCGATCTTACTAGTCTAGCAAAGGGGGCCACATAGATATTAAACAGGGTCGGACTCAAGGCCGACCCCTGTGGCACCCCACATTGCAATGATTTAGCAGGGGAGAGGAAATTTCCAAGCATTACTCTCTGTTCTCTACCATGGAGAAAGGAGTTAAGGAGACTCCGGGCCGGCCCAGTGACCCCTGCCTCACTAAGCCGAGATGTTAGGATGGCGGGTGACAGGGTATCAAAAGCGGCCGTGAGGTCCATTAAGACCAGAACTGTAGTTTGGCCACTATCCACTTTGCGGTGAATATTATCTACCACAACAGTGAGAGCGGATTCAGTACTATGATGTTTTCTGAAACCGTGCTGCGTGTTATCAAGGTGCTCACTGGTCTCAAGAAAGGTGGAAAGATGAGTGTTGAGGTGTGCTTCTAGTATTTATGCCGGGGCAGGGAGCAATGAAATAGGCCTAACATTTTTAAGAAGGCCAGGATCCAAAGACGGCTTTTTAAGAAGAGGCTTTACAATAGCCTTCTTCCACACTGGTGGAAAGGAACCCTGGACAATGGCCCTATTCATGATTTCCAGCATAGGTGGAAGAATGTTGTTTCTACACTCTTTAAGTTTCTTAAGCGGTAGGGGATCCATAGGGGAGGAGGATTTGGTCCTGTCAAGTAGGAGGTTCAATCCTTCCAAAGACAGTAATGGAAACTGCGTGAGTAGTTCGGGAGGACCTTCACCCCGAGTATCCAGACTGGCTATGGCAGGAGGGACATCACTATCCAAAGAGTGACATTGGGCTTCTAGGGAGATATGAATGTCCGAGATTTTGCTATGAAAAAAAGTCTGAGATATCATTGCAGAGATCCTGAGAACTAATCACTGGATCAGGGAGTTGGAGAGAGCATAATGAATCAGCAATTTTAAAAAGTTCCCTAGATAAAGTTAGGGAGCTTGTAAGATTGGAGAAATACTCCTGCTTTACCATTACCACTCTCTGTTTGTGCTCCCGCAGAGCGGACTTGTGGACCTCCCTATCCTTTGGATCCCATGATTTCCTCCAGCTTCTCTCACTACTCCTACACCCCTGCCTTAAAAGTCTCAGATGTTCGGAGAACCAGGGTGCAGTAGGCTTCTGCCGAGCTACATAGCGAAGGGAGGCGGGGGCAAGCTTTTCAACTGCATTGGTGATAGAATCCATAAGTTCTTGAGCTGCCTTATCTGCCTCCTTCGAGGAGAAGGACTCCGAGGCCCGAACATGGGAAGCAAGGGCCTCATCCGTGATGTTTCTAAGGTTTCTCCTAAGAGCAAATGTAGTGGCAACCTGGTTCACTGAGGGCAAGGCAGGGAGAGCAAGTTCCAGAGGTACTGCAAAATGGTCTGTCCAGACCAGCGGCAAAGGGGGGCCAGTAGATAGTCTTAAATCATTAGAGAATACCCCATCCGGGATGTGGCCAGCCTTGTGTGTTGGGCTGCTCACCAACTGAACGAGATCACAGGCTGCAAGTGTCTCAATTAATGTCAGGGTAGCCTTTGAGTTGACTTCATCAAGATGGAAATTGAAGTCACCCAGGATGGAAAGATAGGGTTTTCCAAAATAGGGTTTGAGGATTCTAAGTTGATCCGCAGAGAAGCTGGTCCTAGTGCCAGGTGGTCTATATACAAGTATCCCAGTGAAGGAGACAGATGGAGCACACAGAATGCAGAAATAAAATGCCTCAAAGCGATCTTGAGGCATAGATAGAGGTTTGATAGTGCAGGAAAGGGAGGATTTAAAGAGGATAGCAATTCCTCCGCCTCTACGCACTAGTCTGTCCTGCCTATGGAGAGAATATCCATCAGGAATGGCCAAAAGTAGATCGTGACCAGAGGAATCCGAAGTCCAAGTCTCCGTAATAAATACCCAATCCGGCTGTCTCTCTTCCACAAAATCGTGGAAGGCAACATTATGTTTGATAAGCGATTGCGCATTTAATAGGAAACCAGTTCTAGGCGGAATAGAAGGATTACTTCCAGGGGACGAATGAGATGTAATAGGACCAGGTTCAGAGTCCAGGGGACGAATGAGATGTAATAGGACCAGGTTCAGAGGCTCACTGCCTATTCGCTGCCCCTGCCTCCCAGCTGCTCCCCCCTCCCCATATAGGCCGACCGCTGCACGGCGAGGAGAGCGACCCTTGACCCCACCAGGTAGGCCGCTCCCCCTCCGCACAGCACCGCCTGTGCCTCCCTGCCCCAGCTGCCGCTGCAGAGGAAGTCCGAGGTCCTCCACCACCCGCAGGCTACCACCTGCGCCTCATCCCTGGTGGCCAGTGATAGGCCGTAGGTAGGTTTGTTCATCCTCCGCTTTATTGCTTTTATTGTATTGCTTGTATTTTCAGTGTGTTGTCTGTGATGGCTGTTGTCTGTCTTCCCCCGCTGCTTGTACGTGGTCTGTGCGCCTTTTGCTTCCCTCTGTTCCCCTTGCTGTCCCCGTGCTCTCTCTGCCCAGTCTTTCCTTCTGTTCCCCTCGCTGTCCCCGTGCCTCTCTGCCTGTTCTGCCTTCTGTTCTTAGCTGCCCCTGTATTTCTGTATTCTGTATTTTGCCTCTGTGCCCGTCAGCCTTCTGTGCCACTCGTTTTTCCCTTGTTTTGTGCCCATTTTGTCTTCTGTTCCACTCGTTTTTTTGTGCCCTTCTGCCCTCTGTTCCACTCATTTTTTTGTGCCCTTCTGCCCTCTGTGCCACTCATTTTCCCCTCGTTTTTGTGCCCCTTTTTCCTTCTGTTCCACTCAATTTTTGTGCCCTTCTGCCTTCTGTGCCACTCGCTTCTCCCTCGTTTTTGTGCCCCTTGCTTTTCCCTCGTTTTTGTGCCCCTTTTGCCTTCTGTTCCACTCGTTTTTTGTGCCCTCCTGCCCTCTGTTCCACTCGTTTTTTTTGTGCCCTCCTGCCCTCAGTGCCACTCGTTTTTCCCTAGTTTTTGTGCCCCTTTTGCCTTCTGGTCCACTCGTTTTTTGTGCCCTTCTGCCCTCCGTTCCACTCGTTTTTTGTGCCCTTTTGCCTTCTGTGCCACTCGTTTTACCCTCGATTGTGTGCCCCTTTTCCTTCTGTTACCTTTGTTGTCCCTCGCCGCTGCGTCCCCTGCGTCCCCGTTCTCCTGACTGCCCATTCGCTGCCCCCGCCTCCAAGCTGCTCCTCCCTCCCACCTCTCCATATATGCCAGCCGCTGCGCGGTCCCGCCGCTGGCGTGCCGAAGGCGCGCCTAAGGGAAGCCCGTCTGCGCCCATCTGTGCCTGGACCGCGCCAACGCCAGAACCCCAGGCCTCCGCCACGACGACTGCTGCCACTATGACGCTAGCACTCTGCACGCTCTCAACTTCAGACGGAGCCACACCTACTTCAAGGCCGCCCCGGAACACACACACAGCCCCTTCACCTGCCGGAACTGCAGCTACACCAGCCGCAGAGGCGACGAACCACCCGCCAAGAAAGACCCCAACCACCTTCAATGCATAATATTGAACACCCGCTCCGCACACAAGCATGCCGTCGAGCTCTGGGACCTGCTCGACACAACATCCCTGGACGTCGCCTTCCTGACAGAGACCTGGTTTAACAACTCCTCCGCACCCGACTTTGCCTTAGCCATCCCAGACAGCTACAAGATCACCCCAGAGACCGCACCAACGGAGTCGGAGGAGGAGTCGCCATCGTCCACAAGAACAGCATCAGGGTCTTGACTAGCATAGACGACGCGCTCAGCACCACCGAACACATGCATTTCCAGATCCACACAGACCCTAATTCCACCCTCAGAGGCACCCTAGTCTACCGACCTCCCGGACCCGCCCCCAGTTAAGCGACTCCATCGCCGACTTGATCAGCACGCACGCCCTGACCTCCAGCGACTAAATCCTCCTCGGAGACCTGAACTTTCACCTTGAGAACAACAACAACAACAACTCCACAACCCTGATCGATAACCTCACCAACCTTGGATTGAAGCAACTCGTCACAACACCCACCCACTCCGCCGGCCACCCGCTCGACCCAGTCATCTCCTCAAGCCTGTACGTCGCCATCAGCCACACCACCGAACTCCTCTGGACCGACCACCGCTGCATCCACTTCGCCTTCCAGAAACCCACCACACACCACCGCACCCAACAGATCCCTGCCGCTGCTGGAGCAAAATCACTGAAGACCAACTACACGCAAACCTCGCTCTCAGCCCACCCACCGAACCCTCCAACACAGTCTACGCTGCCCACAGCCTCAGACACTGGATCGAGGACTGCGCCAACACCCTCGCCCCGCTGAAGAAACCCCCCACAGAGACACCAGCAAGAGGGCCATCTGGTTCACCCAAGAACTCCTAGCCTCCAAGCAAGCCTTCCGGAAACTAGAGAAGAAATGGCACAGTGAACAAACTCCGGACAGCCACGCAGCACACAAGGACGCCATCTGCAACCACCACCTCATCAGGGCGGTCAAGAGGACCTCCTCCAAAGACCGCCTCGACAACAATGCACACAGTAGCAAGGAGCTCTTCAACATTGTGAAGGAACTCTCCAACCCCAGCTCCAACACTGACATCCAGCCGTCGCAAGCCCTGTGCGACTCCCTCGCCACCTTCTTCCACCGCAAGTTAGCAGACATCCACAAAAGCTTCAACACCCAGACAGCCCCAACGGACAGCAACACAACAGACCCTCCGTACATCATCGACCACGAAACCCTGCCAGCCTGGGCCAGCTTGTGCATCGATAACACCATCAAGACCATGCGCTCGATCCACTCCAGCTCTCCGTCAAACCCATTCCCGCACCACGTCTTCAACAGAGCAAGCAGCTCCATCGCACCCCACCTGCGCAACGTCATCAATCTCTCCCTCGAGACCGCGACCTTCCCAGAGATCTGGAAACACGCTGAGATCAACGCCCTACTCAAAAAATCAAAGGCAGAGCCAAGAGACCTCAAGAACTTTCCGGCCTATCTCTCTGCTCCCTTTCCCGGCCAAGGTCATCGAGAAAACAGTCAACAGACAGCTAACCCCATACCTCAAAGAAAACCTAATCCTGGACCCTTCCCAGTCAGGGTTCCGCAGCAGCCACAGCACCGAGACTGCCCTCATCGCCGCCACCGACGACATCAGGACCCTGCTGGACAACAGCGACACCACAGCACTCATCCTCCTAGACCTCTCTGCCGCCTTCGACACCGTCTGCCACCGCACACTACGCGCACGCCTCCACGCAGCAGGGATCCGAGACAAGGCTCTGGATTGGACCACCTCCTTCCTCTCCGGCAGAACCCAGAGCGTCCGCCTCCCCCCATTCCGTTCCCGAACCTCCAAGATCATCTCCGGCGTACCCCAGGGATCCTCCCTCAGCCCGACGCTGTTCAACATTTACATGGCCCCGCTCGCACACATAGCCCGACAGCACAACCACGACATAATCTCCTACGCCAACGACACTCAGCTGTTCCTCTCCCTCACCAAGGACCCTATCACCGCCAAAACCAACCTCCATGAAGGAATGAAGGCCGTCGCCGACTGGATGAAGACCAGCCGTCTGAAGCTGAACTCGGACAAGACGGAGGTCCTCATCCTCGACTCCAACCCTTCAGCCTGGGACGACTCCTGGTGGCCGACGGCACTGGGGGCAGCCCTGAAACCCACAACCACGCACGCACCCTGGGAATCTGCCTCGACTCAACGCTCTCAATGACCAAGCAAGTCAACGCCATCTCCTCTTCCTGCTTCAACACTCTCCGCATGCTCCGCAAGATCTACAGATGGATCCTGACAGATACAAGAAAGACAGCCACCCAGGCCCTCGCCAGCAGCAGACTCGACTACGGAAACGCCCTGTACACGGGAGCCCCGACCAAGCTCATCAAACGACTACAATGCTTCAAAACACCTTGGCACGACTGATTCTCGACGCACCACGCCACAGCCACATCACCCCCACCAAAGAAACCTGCACTGGCTCCCAGTCAACAAGAGGATATCCTTCAAGCTCCTCACCCCCGCACACAAGGCACTCCACAAGACTGGCCCAGCCAACCTCAACAGACGGCTCTCCTTCTACATCCCCAACCGCCAGCTATGCTCCACCGACCTCTCACACGCCACCGTCCCGCGCATCCGAAGAACAACCACCGGTGGGAGATCCTTCTCCCTCCTCCGCCAAGACATGGAACACCCTCCCACTGAGCCTACGACAGACCCAAGACCTGCTGACCCTCGGGAGGTTACTCAAGACCTGGCTGTTCGATCAGTAGACCCCCCCAGCGCCTTGAGACCCTTGCGGATATGCAGTGCGCTTTACAAATGACTGATTGATGGATTGATTGACCAGACGGAGCACTGACCTGTTGATCAACTAAGCAGCACTGACTTGGGCCCAGAAGAGACTGGCCTCTAATGATGAGTAAAGGTCCATGTCTTGGTGTTTTCATGACTGTCTTTTGCTGCTTGAATACACGTATTCAGACGCCTCAACCCAATTTTGGCGGGAGACTCCTGATTTTTTCCCTCAAAGTATTTTTAATTAGACTTGTTCAGCATACAAAGTCAAAATGAAAGCTATAGAAGTCAACTTAGTTCACAACAAAAATGCAATGCCCTTATCTGTCGAAAAATTATATCCCCTCTCTCCCTCCCCTTTGGCATACTTAAAGACAGAGAATGTACGACCTGAGCAGCTTCTTCTACTTTCATCACTTGGCAGACCTTTGGCCTGACCGCCTACCCCTGTATTCGGATACAACTTCTCTAAGTATGTATGCGGAATTTCCATAGCGTGAAAATAGCCAAAAGGCAGCAACACAATGAACAAGATTAAAGACGAGCATAATGTTAATGAGTGATAAGAGAGGTAGCTGCTTTGTGGACAATTAGTGTATTGTCATGTAGTGTTCTTTAAAGAGGTGTGTCTTCACTTCCTTCCTAAATTGAAATAGCGTTGTGGGGTCCTGATGGATATGGGGATGTTGCTCCAGATCCTGGGTGCATTAGATGGAAAACACCTTCTGTCTTGTTTTTTTTCTTTTTCGCACTTCTTAGTCTGTAATCTGATAGTGTCATGGCTGAGGATGTGACGAGCGATTAGAGATGGTGAGCTTGTCTGCAAGATGAGGGGGATACTGGTTGTGACAAATTTATAAATGATGTATCAGATTTTGAAGATGTTGCGGGCCAGCAGGTGAAGCCAATGGGATTCTTTCAGCATTGGGATCATGTGATCATATTTATTCAGGCCTTGGATTAGATGTGCTTAAGCGTGTAGAATGCCCTTAAGAGGTATAAGTGTGGAGTCTGGGAGACTATGGACCAGGGTGTTACCACCATCCATATGCAAGAGGACGAGGGCTTGAACAGCAGTTCCAGAATAAGAGAGACATCTGGTACCAGGCCGTCTTTGTTTTTTGTTTTTGTGTTCAGTGTAATGTAATGTAATGTAATGTATGTGGTCTTGTAAAGCGCACTGCTGCCCTGAGGCGTCGTGGCGCTGTAGACCGCTGGGGAACTTGTCCTGGCTATCCCTGTGAGATGGTCCCTACTGGGTATCTCCAAGGTGAAACCAGGCATCCCCGGCGAATGTGGGGGGCCGTTGTAGAGATGAGGCAAGCTAATGCCCAGGGTTGCCGAGTGTGATCCCTGGTTAGAGTAGGCACCGAGGCGAGAATTATCGAGTCCGCTGACCCTGGTCCACGACCCTGCCGCGTCGGGAATAGAACCCTGGTCCCGGGCCGTTCTCTGCTTCCGGGTCTGCCGCCTCTAACCAGTGAGCCACACCACTCCATTGTGTCTTCCTTAAGAGTGAGGTTGGTGGCCAGAGCGAATCCAAATAACTGTGAAGTCATTTGTTAAAAGGTGGGGTTCGAAGCCACATCCATAATTATTTAAGTACTGGGAGTACTAGAAGTTTCTCAAGTACTAGCAATTACCACAGTATATTCGAACCACTGAGTGGTGCTTTGGGGCTTCAGTCATTTCCCAATATAGAGCTGTTAGTGCCTAGCTGCACCTGTCCTGTTAGGTGACTCTGGAGAGCCCTATGAGTAATTTGCACTTGTTCAGAGTCTTCATGAAGTATGCCCAGCAATATCAGACCAGGATCTTACAGAACTTGATACCCCAGGATCACCTTTATTTGACTAATGACCTCTTCCAAAAAAATCATTATTTTGGGAGTGGGACAGCTCCACTATATATGTAGCATTGTATCTGTTTGTGCCCCACATCTCCCGCAAGTAAGGTTCGCTTCAGAATATATGATGTGTAGTCTTTCTGGGGGTCACATACCATTGATAAAGGACTTGATAGGCTGTTTGGATGTATGTCATTACATCGCATACCAATACCACGCGTGCCATTACAACACGGGTATTACTACGCGATGTCCATGACAACGACATGCCATTACATCGCAAAATTTTACCACAACTGCTTTTACCACGCATGCCATTACAACACAACGGTATGCGTGGTAAAGCTATACTCGTGGTTAAAGTTTGCATGGTAAGTGACTCTACCCTACCCGACCCCCAGTCCTCTCCCTACAATAACACTACACTAGACGACCCCCCCGGCACTACCCTAAATCACTACACAAACACCTCACTACCCTAAACCCTAAAACACTACACAAACACTACAACACTACCCTAAAACACTACCCCCAGCACGACTCTGCCCCTACTCCAAGTCCGGACCCTGCACTGAAACATTACCCTGCACGACCCCCGACACTACCCTAACCCTAAAACACTACACAACACTACACAAACATTACAACACTACAACAAAGTAACCCCCATGCCAAGCGCAATCCCCCTTACCTCACTCTCCTCGTTGTTCCTCTCTCCTGCGTTAGTGTGGTGGCGGGGAGAGGATGACGTCAGTTGCTGCGGAGACTAATTCAAATTCCAGTCATCCCTCAGAGCTCTGCAGAGGCACTGCTGTGTCATCCCTGTGCAACGGCTCGGTGTCCTCCATTAATGGCTGCAGCATTCTCAGATCTGGCGCCTCATTCCTGCTTGCTTATGTTGTTGTGAGGAAACAGCCTCCGTTTCCTCACAGCGACGTGGATAGCCATTACATCGCATGCGTTGTCAAAGCGCATGCGATATAATGGTAAGCAACTGCGGGCAATATGTTGCTTCATGCAACTAGCCAACATCCGCAACATCTCATCCGCAGTATCCCCTACGGGGAGATGCTAAGGTTGGGAAGAATATGTAGTTCGGATACTGAATCTGATCAAGCGCAAAGGGAGAGCAAAATACGGTTTCTTAACAGGGGATACAGCAACGAGATAATAGATGGGGCTATCAAGCGCACAAAAAAGATTAAGAGGGAACAAGCCCTAGTACCCAAAGTAAGAACTGTTAAAACAGGGAGTGATAATGAGCCAATACAACCCAGAGCTATTATCACCTACAGTAATCAACATTCAGAAATTCGGAAAATCTTTACTAGGAATTGGAATCTGGTCAAGGGGGACCCGACAATAGGAGGCTTGGTATCTAATAAACCGAACCTCACATTTTGAAGATCCCCTACTATGGCCAATGCTCTGGTAAGCAGTAGTCTTGACACTTCTAAATCTTGGATGGACCTTATCACAGGTTTTAAGAAGTGCCAATCATGCAAAGCATGTCGCCATGGAGTAAATAAGAGTCATTTCTCTAGTCCTTTCCTTGAAAAACCTATTGCTATAAGTAAGAGACTCACATGTAAGACCGAGTATGTGGTCTACGTGTTGCAATGTCCTTGAGGGCTCCAATATGTGGGCAGCACACGTCTGCCCGCCCACAAACGAATATTGCAACATCTCAGGGCTATATCTGGAAAGGATCAGACCTATCCGGTGGCGCGGCACTTCGAATCTGTCTACAATAGTGACTCCAGTGGCCTTCAATATTTTCTCGTTGATTCCATTCTTCCCCTCAAAAGAGCAAAAGAGGTGGTAACAGAGATGCCAAGTTGCGCCTGTTAGAGACGAGATATATTCTAGAATTAAATAGCAAAAATCCTGGAGGATTGAATGCCAGTGAGGATATGTACACCTGCCTCTAATACCTCCGAATACTCTCCTGTAAACTGAAAGAAAAAATGTATAAATAAGAGGGCCCCCGAAGGGAGTTCTTTGAGAATAGATTCGGTAACCTGTTAAATTTTGTAGAAAGGTTTTTATGAAGCACTTGCACTTGTAGTAAACACATTAAAATATCTGCAGTACCCCAAGTAGGACATTATAGGGAGGATCTATCAATTTGGGTATGATCAGCTGTTTACTTTGATTTGTTTATGACCCACTTGGGTTGGATATTCATGACAGTGGGGAGCACAATCTGGTTTTAAAACGACATAGTATGTAAATACATGGTTCTGCTTTTTTGATATTATGCAAAAATTATCCATGTACATATTGTAATTAGTTTGTACAGAAATGGAGTGTATATATATATGAATTTTGATTTCTATTCATGTGTAAATATATGAAATTAGGGGTTAAACTGAGAACTCAATGATATATTATATATGTGGAACCTCTTAAACATTTCATGGGCACTATGCCCTCTATTGTCGTTTTTTTTGTTCAAATCTGTTTTTATTGTGAACACAGCGATAAGCCTACAACCCCTTATCGGGGCCGGCCGCGCATAGGTAAGTCTGTAGATGTAGTTAACCAGGGGAGGTGAAATCCTTAACACAGCGCCCTGCCTACAACCCCCGGGGGGGCCGGCCGCGTGGCTTAGGGGAGAATATAGCAGGAGGTGGTCATGCGCTGGCAACGCGCCGCTGTACGGGGGAGGCGCGTATGGGAAGGAGAGCAGTTGTGTCACATTTTCAAAGGCCCAACAGGGACCAAACTGCCCCAAAGGGGGGCGGAAGCCAGAGTGGCAAGCAAGAAAGAAGAGAAAGTCGGAAGAAGAAGAGCAGTGGTGAGGTGGAGAGGGGCTAGGGGGGGGGTATAGCTACGGTCGCCTACAAGAGGCGTTAAAACGCAAACCAGCACTGGGGGGAGCGACTAAGGGCCTAGCCTGCTTGGATCAGCAGGGATGAGGGCGTCCTCGAACAATTGCAGAGCGCGGAGCCTAGGAGACATGTGGCGGGCATAGCTGATGGAGCACAGGTGACGCACGAGAGGTTCCCACACTGCCTTGAATCGCACCCCCCTTGATTGTATCCGCGCCGTGAGCAGGTCCATGGTCAGGACCTGCCAGAGGCGCACGAACCAGGAAGCTATCGGCGGTGCCTCAGCCCGCTTCCAGTACAGAGCAATGAGTTGCTT